>NC_035446.2:32790086-33127345 GCF_002127325.2 Helianthus annuus
TTGTTCGTAAGAACGTAACTGTTACGCTGCTTATTTCATGTTTGTGTGCGTAGCTAGGGTTTTGGTATCAAGTATGCATATGGTCCGAACATTATACATGTTATGAATAGTCCGACTTTTGTTATTGCTTTATAAGATCCGAACTCTTGAAATGATAATAAAGTCCGAGTTTTAAGATAGAATTCTTGTCCGAGCTTTCAAACTTATGACTTGGAGTCCGAATTCTTTTGTGAGCATTACATGGTCCGAGTTTCTGAATACATCATATGGTCCGATGTTTATACATATATAACATGCTGTCCGAATTTTTGAAAGGAAAGGGGTCAAGTCCGAATATCACTTGTTAAATGCCTTGTCCGAATTCTGTGAGAGCTTATGAGGTCCGAATTTTGTGGCTTTGTGATGTTGGTCCGAGTTTTAACTCACTTTGTGGTCCGACCTTTAATCATGTAAGTGTCCGAGTTTTGTTAGCCTCCCCATGGTCCGACTTTTAACCCCTTGCCCATCTTGTCCGAGTTTTTAAACCCTTTCCCCCATTGATTCTGTCCGAGCTTGTGCTAATGGACTCTTATCCGACTTTTGAACAGGGGAACCCCCCCCCTTATTTGTTTGTCCGAGTTTTAGGCTTTAAAGCCTTGGCCTAGTTTTAACTAGTATAAGGTGGTCCTAACTTGTATTGCGAAATGATTGATAATCTTGACATGTTAATGGAATGATAGAAAATTAATGGCAGATTATGTTTTATGCTTAAACATATGTCGAATACAGAATGATCACTACTTGCTGTTATTGAATAATGTTTGTATGATGAAATGATGTATATGTGTCCAAATTTCATATGTATGATACGTTGTCCGAGCTTAAAATATATGCATACATGATTCACTGTCGTAGCGTTTGGAAAGACTGAGTTTATGTTGATGCCAAGTTCAGAACTTCGTGTAAAGAACAACATACTACTGCATGCTACTGTTTACTACTGTATACGATTATGTGATACTGTCTGATATGATGCTACGTATTACTGAATGATACTGCATATTATTGTGCGATACGTTGCCGTATGTTACTGTTTGAACACCAAAGAGTTGTAAACGTAATTGAAAGTAAAATACTCACATCGGATTTATGTGCAATATACTTAGGTCGTGTGTAACGGACTTAGACATCTAATTAACCCTAGAAGCAATAACATACCGAGCAAACCAAGGTGAGTTCACACTCTTACTAAGGCATGGGATTCCCAGGGCTTGGGAATGGGATTGAAGGAATAAGGTTGAATAGAATCGTACATACACTGTTACTAGACTACCATACCATCGTCCTCGGTTGTGCAGGACACATACGTAAAACCTACGTATACATATGCTGCTCACTGTCCTCAGGTTGCGAAGGACACTCACGTAAAACTTACGTGAACTTATACTCACTACTGCCTCGGTTGTGTCAGGCACTTACGTAAAACCTACATAAACCCCTGCGTACCCCTATCCTCGGTTGTGAAGGATACTTACGTAAAACCTACGTAAACTTGTACGTGTTACTGTTCTCGGGATATGTAGAACACTTATGGTTACGAATAGTCTAGTGGTTATACAACATGGGAAGCCCCCACCAATAGAACGTACTATCGGCCCAGTAGAGCCACATGTTACAAACGAATATACTTTTACGCATTTACTTTCTGTGAACTCGCTCAACTAGTTGTTGATCCTCTGTTACATGCCTTGCAAGTCGATAGATACATGGAGCTTGCACAGGGAGGAGCTGGTCGTTGTGGGCTTGGATCGTGATCGTCTTGTTAAACACTTATGACATTTGATACTTTATTATGATGGGTTTTATTTATACGCTTCCGCTAAACAGTGATAACTTACTTATGTTTTGGAACACCTTTCATATGGATTTGGTTTGGTTTAATGGCAATTACTTTTACTATATATATTGTTCTATATGATTGGTGGCTTGATCCTGGTCAGTCACACTCCCAAGCGGTGATAATCCGCAGGTGGATTTTGGGGGTGTGACACGTGCCTCTGACTTGCTTTCGGGAGTCACACCTGATTGCAAATATGCAATAATCGGTGTCATCCATGACGTTGTGCCATATTGGATGACGTTGACCTGGCGCAGGGGTACTGAAGGATTTTGTAGAATTTCGATACGTATCTCCTTTGCCAGGTGTTGGAAGCTGGTGGATGCAAGTATGGAGAGTGCATCTGCGGATTTGTTTTCACTCCTGTTACTATGTCGGATATTAAACGAAGTGAACTTTGATGTTAGTTGCAGGGCTTGTTCTAGGTAGAGGATCATGATATCCCCCTTTGCGGCATAGTCGCCGCGTATCTGTCCAGCAAATAACAAAGAGTCGACGTGTGCTTCCAGATGTTGCACGCCGAGTTTGACTGCTAAACGTAGTCCTGCCAGTAAGGCTTCATATTCGGCCTCGTTATTTGTGCTTTTGAAATCGAGGCGGATTGCATATGTAAGTTCTTAGCCATCAGGGCTGACGAGTCGCAGACCTGCGCCCGCACCTTCTTCGTTGGAGGCACCATCGGTAAATAGAGCCCATGTTTCTGAGGAAGATGGTGTTGGTGTAGGGTTTAGTGCTTCTTCGCATTCTTGGATGCGATTCACCGTTACTTCGGCGGCGAAATCAGCTAAGATTTGGCCTTTAATCGCGGGGCGCGGTTTATAGTTAAGCGTGTGCGCGCCCAGCTCTATTGCCCATTTTGCTAATCTCCCAGAGATGTCAGGTTTGGATAGGATCGGGCCGATCCTATAATTGGTTAGCACCGTGATGACATGGTTCGCGAAGTAGCGTCGCAACCGTCTTGATGCGTGCACTAGTGCTAATACCAACTTTTCCATTATTGAGTACCTTGTTTTTGGGTCGTTGAGCATCTTGCTGATGTAATAGATGGGTGTTTGAACCCCCTCCCGCTCCACTATCAATATCGCACCTACCGCGTTGTCCGCGGCAGATAGGTATAATATGAGTGGTTCATCCTTGCGTGGTGCGGTCAGAGTTGGGAGTTGTATCAAACACTCCTTCATTTCCCGGAAAGCATTTTCCGCCTCTGCGGTCCACTGGAATTGTTCTTTCTTTAAACAGTTCCACAGGGTCTTGATGAAGGGATAGGACTTAGCTGCATGGTTGGCTAAGAATCTATTTAGTGCGGCTAGCCTACCGGCCAGCCGTTGCATGTCTTTCATTGTTGAAGGCGATGGCATGCGCTCGATCGCCTGAACTTTCTCCGGGTTTACCTTGAATCCATCTTTAGTCACGATGAACCCAAGGAATTTGCCTTCTTCCATTCCAAACGAGCATTTCCCTGGATTGAGCTTTATGTTAACGCTTCGCAGAGTCTGGAATGTTCTTTCGATGTCTGTGAGCATGGTATCTTCCTCCATGCTCATGACGACTAGGTCGTCCATGTAGATTTCGACACTTTTGCTTATTTGCCCGCGGAAAGTGTCGTTCATCAGTTTTTGATAGGTTGCGCCCGCGTTGCGCAACCCAAACGACATTTTTGTATAACAGTAATTCCCGGTAGGAGTGCGAAATGCCATTTTGTCTTCATCCTCGATTGCTATTTGTACCTGATGGTAACCTTTGTAGCAATCGAGGAAACACTTCCATCTGAATGGTGCGAGATTGTCGACCTTTTCGTCGATTTCTGGAAGTGCGTAACAATCCTTGGGACAGACTTTGTTGAGATCTTTGTAATCGACGCACATGCGCCAGCCCCCGGATGGTTTAGTGGTCGGGGACAAGGCGTGACCCAATGTAACCTTCTGTTCTGGGTATCTCGCGTTGAGAACCCATTTTTCTGGTTGGTTGTTGGGGGTGGGCCTTGCGACCTTGGTCGGACGTATTTCGTCCGACATCATGACGTCTCTACGTGCGTAGATTATCGCGACCCCTGATTCGGTTGGAAAACCGATCGCAGAGTGGGGGACGGATGTAATCATATTGAAATCGCCTTGGGATTCCCTCCCAAGGAGTACGTCATATCTGGAGGTGTGAGGTAAAACCATAAAGTTTACCTCTTTTGTTCTTGTGTGTCTTCCGCTGGTAAAACGCACAGAAAAAGTAATCTGGCCCAGGGGAAAGACAGTTTCCCCTGCGAACCCGGCCAACGGGTAATCTACTGCTTGCAACCGATCTTTGTCCTCCTGGTCGAACTGGTTGAAGCATTGTTCGTAGATTATATCAGAAGTACTGCCTGGGTCGATGAATAGACGCTCGGTGCAGTAATGTGCCAGTTGGCCTGTAATTACGACGGCGCGCCTGTCGCGCGGTCCACCTCGGACTTTTGGAAAGACGACTTGCTCGTCTTTCCAGTCATTGTCCGGCCTTCTCGCCGCTTTGTGTGGCCTACCTTTACCTCCGTTGATCATGTGCATGGAGGCCACGTACATGGTCTTCTTCCAGGAGGAAGTGCCTTCGCCATGAGGGGTGATGCGCTTGGTGGGTTTTTGTCCACCTGGCAAAAGATGTTGCAGTTTCCCCTCTTTTAAGGCTCGCTCAATCTCCAGCCGGAGACTGATGCAGTTGTTGGTGGTGTGGCCCGAGTCCTTGTGATACTCACAATAGAGTGTGAGATCCTGATTTTTCTTGGACTTCATCGGTTGGGCCGGTCACAAGAACTGTGCGTCCGTGAGAAGGACTTCGCTTGGCGACACAGTAATCTTGGTCCAGTTGCGGTCCCGAGAATCTTTCTTTGGGGCCCGGTTGTCCCGTTGGGGATTGTAGTTCCTTGGGTCAAACGTGTTGGTCCGCAGGAAGTATGGTTTGGAAATATCGTGATTTCCAACGTCCCGGTTGCGTTTATTGTTACGCTTGGACCCTTGGTGGGAGGTTTCGGCTTGGGGCTGTGCCTTTGCCACATGCGGTTCGAGAGACCGCTGCGTCTGGGCGTGTGTCTTGACCGCGACCATGACATCTTCCCATTTTTTAGGCAAGCCCTCCTTGCCAGAGATGGTCATGACCATCTACCTGTCCCTAACGGCCTTGATGAAATGGTTTCGTGCCATTTGGTCTTGCACGTCACCTATCTCTAGGCACTCTTTATTGTACCGGACGACGAATGCTTCTAAAGATTCGTCGTCCCTTCGCCAGATGTTCATGATGTCCAACGAGTCACGTACGTGATGTCGTTGTTGGCTGAAATGAGCGAGGAACTTTGCGTGCAAGTCCTCGAATGAGGCCAGTGATCCCACTGGCAAAGAATCGAACCATGCCCTGGCCAGGCCCGTGAGGGTCTGGGGGAAAAAGTTGCACCAGGTGGGTTCGTCCCACAGGCCGTAGCACCCTGCGCCCATGAAAACGTTCATGTGGTCGTCCGGGTCGGACGAACCGTTGTATTTCCCGACATTAAATGGGAATTTTGTTGTGGTAACATGGGCGTGGGCAATTCGCGGGGCGAATTTGGAATTTTCGGCCGCAGCTTTTGGCATGTATGGCTGGTTCTCAGGGCGTTTTGAGGCCCTGAGGTATGTGTTGCGGGGTTGAGTGGGAGGGACATAGTTGCGTCCTCCCGGTCTGCTGTTGGTGTCATCCGAATCTCCGATATATGTATGGTCGTCCGGGTCGGTACGACCATACCCTTCGGTATACGGTTGCGGGCCCAACCGGCTCTGAATTCCAGAACCATGTCGGGATGCGGACCGTCATCTGTCCTCAACGTGAGGACCTAGGCGGGTATGCACTGGTCCCCTGATGTGGGACCTATACGAGGAATCGTCCTCGTTGATTGTGTGGATCGAACAGTAAGATGATCCGCGGTCTTCACGTCTGCTTCTCGAAGCTGGACGTGAATGTACCCTGCCTTCGTATTGTAGAATACGTTCAGCAGGGGTGTGCGGTGCTGGGGTAGGCCCAGCTTGTATTTGTGCTTCCGCACAAGCGCGGTTGTATGTTGCAGTCAGGAGGGCTGCCTGCTGGTCATACCAGGCATGAAGGTCCATGCCTGGTGGGATCACGGATGCGTACTGTGATAAGTCATGTCCAAACGTAAGGGATGGGCCCTTTGCGTTGACGTGCCGATGTGTCCGGGTTGCGAGGTTGAGGGGTTGACCCCTACCGGACCTATGTTTGTGGGATTTTGGTTATCCCTAGTGTTGTTTTGATGATCAGTCATGATCTTGAGAGAGGGAGAAGGATAGCTAAAAGAGTGCTAAGAGTAGCGGTGGGCGCCAATGATGAAACAATGGTTAACCGGGCAGGGTTAACTCACTGGTCTCGTCAAGAAGGGTTAATCCCTTCCTCTCGAGGATCGTTAACTGGATCACCGATGGGTTGATCTCCTGCACAAGGAAACAAACCGTGACTCGTAACAAGGAGGATAGGGTGGGGGGTGCTCCTTGTTACCACTCTCCGGCGTGAGAATCAGTAATCTGCTTGGGAAGCAAAGTATGATAGTAGTAGTAGTGAGAGAGTTGTGAAGAGATACCTCAAACCTGGTTTGGGGTTGGTATTTATAGCCGAGGAGTGAAGGAGGAGGATGAGGACAGACTGACGACGTGCTGCACCTTTGCAGGTGTGTCAGGCTTATCGGGTGTGGAGGTTACGCCACGTCAGTCTGTTGCATACGTAGCCCTGACAGATGACTGTCATTGGCGCTACTTGCACTGGTGTGTTAGTCCCACTTGTTGGGCGTATAGGATGCGGTGCGAGCCGCATCACTGCCCGCAGTAACATCTGATGTTATCGCGTCTCTTGCTTGTGATCAAGAAATACGCGAGATGCGGTGCTAGCCGCATCGTCGCTTGTGGTGACTGTTGCTGTTATCCAGCTTCCTTGTATTGATAGAAGTGTTCACTGGACGCGGTGCGAGGCCGCATCGCTGTGAATACTTCCGTTTTCATACACCAGATGTGATGCTATGCCGCATCACTCTACCGTTCCAATATTCCAGGTAAGTTCTCCTCCATCACTGGACAGATTGGATTCACCCACTGTGTCGATGCGTTCCCGCACGGACATAAGTAGGTTGTTTCGCTAGTGAGGGTTTTGATAAAGGTAATGGTCACTCGCGGTCGATGCTGACGCGAGATCTGGGACCATACCCCTTCACAGTCGAAAATTCATGATTTTTTAATATGTTGTGCGAAAACACCTGATCTATAACCCTACCAAGTTTCAGATCCTAATTCCTAGCCGTTTAGGAGAAATCTGAGTTTTTAGGTCCGATTTCGTGATTAACAGCCTGATTCCGCTTGAAAATACACCTTATTTCGCTTTAAAGTATCTTATTCCGCTTGAAAATAGGTTTCGCTTGAAATTTCAAGCGAAATAAGAGTTTTCGATTCAAATCAGAGCTATTTCGCTTGAAAAAAACATCTTGATTCCGCTTGAAAAATTATTGCCTGATTTCGCTTGAGTATTCCGCTTGAAAAGGCATATTCTCGTTTGAAAGTATCTAGTTAGTTCACGTGATTAAAGATCATGAAAGTATCTAGTCAGTTCACGTGATTAAAGATCATCGGTCCAGTAATAATTTGACAAAAAAACCGATTGTCGGACTTTATAAATGAAAACATGAGATTTCAAGTTGTGAACATTAATTGTTGTCGGCCATTATAGAATTGTAAATAACATCGACCATATCATTTGCGGCCCTATAGGATTGTATTGATATTCTATCCACATCGACTGAATTCAAAAAATCGACCCAATTAGATTGTTTTGTCAAATTGATATTGTCGACACATTTAATGTGAAGGCCCAATCAGATTTCATGCACATTTTAAAATTGTCAGTTTAGTGGATATATCGGCCCATTCATAAACGAAAATAAGCTGTTTTGAGGTCCAATCATATTATTTGTAATCACATTAATGACAATCCATTGTCGGCCCATGTGTGTTTACTGAAAAGTAAAAACGGTCAAATATTAATTGTTTGAATTGTGACTGAGATTTGCATGTAAGCGGCCCAATAGAATTGTGAATAATAGAAGTGTTGTCGGCCTATTCATGTGATTTTAAATTTGCGGTCCAATAGTTGGTAATTGAAGAAACCAATAATACTTGTGTTTGTCGGCTTTTGCATGTGAGGATCAATTAGTTTTGCATGTGCTAATGTTGAAGAAACCAATAATACTTGATGATTGTTTTGATAAATAACAATTAAAAAATTGTGAAAGACTCTTAAGGATTTATTCAGATTTATAAATACTATCGGCCCAAAATTGATAATGCCAATAATGGCAGTTCACATGTGAGGCCCAACACTGTTTCGTATTAAAGAGTTGGCTGATTTTGTCAAAGTGCTCAAACTTTAATAGTCTACCGACCCAATCAATTTGTCTAATTACGAGTTAGAGGCCAATTTAAAAGTTGGAATAAAGAGTTGAGCCCATTCATTCAGTGGTTTCACCCGAACAACATTGGAACGAATCCGCAAATCTTTGACACGAGTCTTAGATTGATTTCACAAACACACACGTTTACGTATTCAGTCCGTTTAAACTGATAATCTGTTTGTTTGTTTGCAGGAGATTCGAGGTGATTTACAAGGCGCAAATACCAAAAAGTTGTTTTTAAGTTGTGGTTAAAATGTTTGACGAAAAGGAAAATGCTAAACTTGAAAGAATTAATGAATGGTTTGATATGAATTGGCAATACAGGAAAGATGATGAGAAAAAGGATGCTTGGATTGTAAGAGGTGGATATTTTTTGTGTAGGAAAAATGAAAAGCCTGATGACTTGAAAAAACAGTATGATGAATTAATTGACAATTTGAAAAGGTATGGGATAAAGATATCTGATGCTGGAAAGATAACTATATTTGCAAATGCTTTACCTTTAGAGTGGGATGAATTTTTAGGAGAATTGAAAAAGGATTCTAGGTTCTCAAAATTTAGTACAGATGATTTCATCAGAGAGCTTAGAACACAGAATTGTGAAAATGAGAAAAAAAGAAGGAGTTGATAAACGAATTAGAAAAGAACTCAGAAAATATAAATTTGGATGTGTTTCTTGAATTAATGAAAAGAATTAGAAAAGGTCTTAGCGCAAGATCTGATATGAAATATGATTTCAAGAGAGGTTGTTTTTTAGACGAAGATTTGAATCCTGCTGATATGGTTAAATTTTTTCTTGCAGGAACAGATAAGAAGGAGACAGAGAGAATGTTAAAGAATGAAGAATCCAAGAAAGATGAAACTTCAAAATGTGAAGTTGTATGCTCAAAATTCGAAAAATTCGAAACAGACAATGTCAAACTCTTGAAGGATGTGGAGAGTTTGACATTGGAAAACAAAAATTTTAAAGAAAATGAAAAAGAATTTCAAAATAAAATAGAAATTTTAGAAAATGAAAAATTAAAAATTGAAAAAGATTTTGAGAATAAAATAAACACTTTAGAACATGAAGAAGTGTTTTGGGCAAAATTAGAAAATAAAATTTCAAAAGAAAGAGAAAAAGTTTTTGAAAATCGAATAAAAGTTTTACAAAATGAAAATTCTATTTTTGAAAACAATAAAATTGAAAATGAAAAGACAATCAAGTCTCATCTTGAGAAAATATCTCAGCTTGAAAATGAAGCTGAGAATTCAAGAAATAAAATTGATGAGCTTGAAAAGAAATTGAAAAACTTTGTGACTTCATCATCATTAACAGATCTTGTATGTCCAAAACCGATCAATTCTGTTCCAGTAAGTGACAATGTCACAAATTTTGACAAAGTCAAAATTGAAGATTGTGTTGATAAATCTGATGATGAAAAAGAAAAGGAAGAAAAAAGAAGAATATTTTTGGAATTAAAAGAAAAATTTAAAGATACAGTTTTGCAATCCACTGAAATAGGTGAATGCTCAAAGCAAAAACCTGTTAAGAAGAATGTAGAACAAAAACAAAATGTTAAAAATTCGAAAAATTTTCAAAAAGAAAATAAAAGATCATCAGTTCAATCATCCAATCATTATGAAAAATCACAAAAATTTAAAAATCAAAACTCACAAAAAGTTGGTAATGAGTGGTGCAGGTTTGACCACAGTGCTTAAATGCCATATCAAGGATATAAGAGGAGACATGAGTACCACAAGGCAAATCAATGCTATGATCTGAGCGTTTGGTATGATGATGGTGAATGGTATGATAACAGGATGTGCTACGCTTGTGGTGTTAGAGGACACATTTCTGTTAACTGCCAAAGTCAAAGATTTGAAACGAGAAGGTGCTTTGAATGCCAAATCAGAGGCCATATTGCAAGAGATTGCCCAATGAGATCAAAGAGAGGATCGAGGGATGAATCTCATAGAATGGTGAAGGAAACAGTCAAAATTGAAGAAAAGCCCTAAGAACAGAAAGTGAAATTATCACAAGGGCAGAAAGATAGACTGAGAAAGAAAACAATAAAGTATCTAGAAAAGATTTTGTCTTCGGAGAAAAGAAAGAAAGAAAGAAAGTATTTAGAAAAGATTTTGTCCTAGGGTACAACTGATAATCCGAGAAAATGTTCTGATGAATCCATTTGCTCAACTAACAAGGATCAGTCAAGCAAAACGAATTCATCAGATGCAAATCTGAGGACAAAAGGGTTGATAAAGAAAGAAAAATTAACTAATCAAACCAATGAAAAATCAAAGAAAGTTAATTTTTCAGACAAAACTTTTATCAAAGTTTTTAAGTATGAAAAAGATTGTGAAAAAATTTGTACATCACAGGTTGACAAGTTTGGAAAGCTTAAAAATTGTAAGCATTGGGTTCCAATAGAAAATGGAAATGAATTTGCTTCAGTGAAAACAAAAGAGCCATCTTCTGGCAAGGAATTTGTTTCTTCGGAAACAAAAGAGCCACATTCTGGCAATGAAACTGACTCAACAAAGTCAGAAGAGCCAAGTTTTGAGGTAAAAACTGTCAAACCCAAGGCTGGTCAGGCTTGGGTGAATCTGTTTAAATGAAAAACCTGACTTGCCGGAGTTCCCAGGTTGGTAATTGTGAACAGGAATCGGCATCTTTCTTGAGAAATTTATGCTTGTGATATTTCGAATTACAAAAGACTAATCAAGGACATTAAGTTGTACTTGATTTCTCTTTCCGAAAAATGGATAAAGAAGAACAAAGTGATGCAGTAAACCCCTAACCTAGAAATGGTTTGTGAAAATCAACAAAACTAACTTTCCGGAAAAACCATTTTGATTAAAACAAACTTAATTTTTTGAAATCAAAATGGGAAAATAGTTTGTTGTAAGGGGGAGTTCTGATTGTTTACGCCACAAGGATGGCAAATTGAAGCGATTCGATATCAGTTTGTCACCTTATTTGTACAGTTTGTTTTCAAATTTTTCTAGAAAATCAAAATTGAAATATATTTTGATTTTAGGGGGAGAAAAATTAAAAAAAAATTTAGAAAATTTGAAAATGCCAAAAACATTGAAAAAAGCAAAAATGAGTTTTGTTGTGAATAATAGGAAATGATTGTACATCAGTGGACTATCACAGCATGCTAAAGAAATGAAATGTCAAATGTGATAAACGGTCTCACTAAGGATATGACGATAGGCTCAGCTAGACTAGTAGATTTGTGATAACGATACAAACTAAATGAAAAAGCCTAGTTCTAGTGGGAAACATGGTTGAAAGCATAGTACTTAGTTTTGTCCTTCGTGATTGTGTACCTACTCAGTAATCGCTGAATGCTAAACGAGCATAAAAACCGGTCAGTTTGTGAACTTTCACAACTTACTGAAAAAGTCACTGTGATTGAGCATTTTATTTTGCAAAGATTTAAACTTGTTTTATTTCTTTATTTTGTTTAAGCATTGGACATCCTCTGCGTATACGTGAGTATCGAACTGGATGTTATTGCCTAAACGTTCTGCTTTATTTTCTTTGGTGTTTCGTTTAAGCTTTGGATCACCTCTGCGTATACGGGAGTATCGACCTGGTGGTTAAAGCCTAAACAACTTCAACTTGTTTTATTTTCTTATTTTGTTTAAACATTGGACTTTCTCTGCGTATCGAAAGATCGACCTGATTGTTAATGTTTAAACATTCTGCTTTGTTTTCGCACATATCACAGTTGATGAAAGTTTAAAAGCATTACTTGAGTCAGTGTATTGCATGATGAGGGGATATGCTGAGATCGTGGGGTCCATAAGAATTTAGTTCAAAATTAATATACCTTAACGTATCGGTAAGCATTTCGAAAGTTTTTAGATTGAGTTTAAGAGGACAACTATATCGTCAATCTATGTGAATCGTTTAGAACTTAAAATGATTAAAGCTTAACGGTGCTAGTGATTTGTCTCATAAACTGATATAATCCTCTTACACAAACTCACAAAAATATTGTCTGTATATATTTCCTTACTGCATTTCTATTAAAATCAAAAATCCAAAAATATTGTGTTTTAGTTTAAATTTTGAAAATTCAAAAAGATTTTTGACAACTGATGTTGAAAAGCTGATATTCAAAATTCGAAGTGCTAAACATGATGAATTGGATTGGGAAAGTTTGTTGAAAACTTTGAATGTTATATACAAAAGTTTTGAAAGATTGTGTGGTTAGTTAATCAAGGTCATTCATTTGAACTTGATGTAACTATACAGTTTGATGAATGAATGATTTCTACCAGTAAGTTTCTTAAATCTAAGTGTTATAAATTTGTGAAACTTATGTTGAGGTAGAGGATGTGCAAGTTAACCAAGTTTCAAATCCTGAGCAGATGCAGAACAAAGCCATGAATTGATTCTGAACTTGTGAACCTGTGAAAGCCAGACTACGATCCCGACAGCTGAGTCTAAGGGGGAGTCTGAAGACAAGCTCAATGCAAGGGGAAACGTGCATTCAAAGAACCAGATATCTATCCTAAAGGAGCTTGTATCCGGAAAGCCAGGCGTCGATCCTAAAAGCACAGAAGCTTGACGAAAGGGGGAGCCTGAAGAAAGAGATTACCGAGAGGGGGAGCAACTGAAGCTAAAGACAGAACCACGGGGATTCTGTTCGAGAAAAAAAGACAAGACGCTACTAGATTGACTACGGCAATATCCAAGGGGGAGTCTGTTAGTGCAGTAATGTCTATCGCCTCCGTCAATCAATTCCGTAGCTGAAACTGAAGAAATCTAGGCTTTTATTATAATATCTAGTTAGAAAGGCAAGGTGGCATTATTGTAAATAAGGTGAACTACCTTATTACCTTGTGCCTATAAATAGGGAGCTATAGTGTTAGATTTAAGACTTTTTGCTCATTTGACTTTTAGGAGATCTAAGCTTAGAGATAGAAAGTCTAGAGAGAGAAAGTTCTCTCACGTGATTCTCGGCACTTTGTACTCGTCATATTATTCTATAGAATCACGTTATTAGTACGTCCTTGTGTGTTCGGTCACGCACGTTCACGGATTCCGCACGTCGAACCTGTTGTTACGCAATCGTTTGGTGTCAAAACCGGTCCTACATCCTTTTTGTAACTTTTTGTGATTCTTTTAGTTCCCGACACTTAGGAAAGCATACAGGACCATTTTGCCATACTTTTGCACATTACTAGCATGTTAAAATGCTGAATTTTGTTAATTAATGCACAATTCAGCATTATTAGTGAGTTTTAGGCACTTTCCGACACTTAAACTATCTCCTAGTGACGCAGTTTTATGGTCCTTACTTCCCTACACTCCATACTAGTGTAGTACCCTGTCTCTGGCTCATACTAGCCTCAAAACATTGTCTGTCTATCTACTGGCACTGTCAGTATATTTCTGAGTTATCCGCTCACTGTGCTAACTGTGCTTTGTGCATCAAGTATGTCACTAAAGTTTGTATGTAATAAATGGTGTGACAGTATGAAATGTGATGCACATGTATGTATGATACAGAAATCATGAAGCAGTTTGTATTATCAGTTGTAATCAAGCACAGTCATTAAGCACAAATTTAATATTAATTAATTGTACGGATACCTGTAATTATGAGGGTTGTCACATTCTCCCCCTGTTAAGAAAATTTCGTCCCGAAATTTTAGTTCTGCTACTAGATGCAGGGGTCTTGGGGAATAAATGTGGGTATTTTGCTTTCATGCGATCCTCACGCTCCCACGTGAATTCAGGGCCATGTCGTGCATTCCATCGAACCTTGACGAGTTTGACACTACTCCGGCGTGTCTTGTTGACTTTCCAATTAGTGACCTCAACGGGTTCTTCAGTAAAGTGGAGTGTGTCGTCAATATGAACTTCGTCGGCAGGAATGACCACTGTTTCTTGAGTTGGACTCTTTTTCAAATTGGATACATGAAATGTATCATGAACGCCATTCAGCTCTGCTGGTAAATCCAGCTTCTATGCTACGAGACTAATCCTTTCCAGGATTTTAAATGGTCCAATGTACCGTGGATTCAACTTCCCACGCTTCCCAAAGCGTGCCACACCTTTCCAGGGTGAAACCTTTAATAACACCATATCTCCCATGTCAAATTCCAGAGGTTTCCTTCTTCGGTCCACATAACACTTTTGCCGATCACGAGCCGCTTTGATGCGTTCTCGGATCTGTGCAATCTTATCAGTCGTTTCCTGGACCAATTCTGGGCCAACAAACTGTCTATCTGTAGGATCGGATTCTGACCCGAACGAGTCAATCAAAGGAGTTTGATCAGATACAGGTGCGGAAAACTAGTACCTGACGTAGAAACAGCTAGATATCTTCTTAAATCTTTTTTCTGATTAATTTGACAACGTTTTCATTTAGTTCTCACACCGGCAGCACCTCGGTATGGAATCCGGAAAGTTACAAATGAGGTCCTCTTTTGTGGTATATATAGGTGAGTATGTCCCCTTATACGGACATGTCCGTATAAGCGGACCTGCCATAAAAGCGGACCTACTATGTCCGTAAAAGCGGACCTGACACAAAAGTGGATCTCCTATGTCCGTATAAGCGGACCTCCTCTCTAAAACACATAAACTCTCCAGTTTTCTCGTAAAACGCGCCCTAATCTGTACATTACAATGAAAGACTCGATCTAAGACGAAATCAACAGATGTAGTGCACCAACAGACTCCCCCTCAGATGTTGATGGAGTCGACTATCGAGTCACAACAATGCTGTGTCTTCACATCTACAGTCTTGATCAGTCTCTGGGCTTTTCTTTCTCTCTATCTTCAGACTCCCCCTCTCGATTTACTGGTATTCCTTTGTTCTTCAGTAACATCTTCAGGATCGTTGTCTGGCTTTCCGTCTAACGGCTTCTCATCTTATCCTGTAAACTCTACCTCAAAATAAATTTCTTTCACATATATATTTCAAACATATAGCCTTGCACCAATTCAGACTCTCCTTCAAAACAAATACAGATTTTGATGAACCACTTGAAATGTTAGATTATGAAAACATTTAATTTCACACAAACACTCCCCCTCAAATATTGCTCATCATGTTTAGCACTCGGAATTTTGAAAATCAGCTTTCCAATATCAGTTGTCGAAAATCTTTTTGACTTTTTCAAAAATTTATGCTAAAACACACTGAAAATCTTTTTGGATTTTGAAATAAAGAAACCTGTAATGCAGTAAAGAAAATATTTACAGACAATATTTTTGTGAGTTCGTGTAAGAGGATCATATCAGTTTATGAGACATGTCACTAACACCGTTAAGCTTGATTGCATTTTCAGTTCTAAACAATTCACCTAGATTGTCAGTATATCGATCCACTGAAATTTTCACACAAAGTTCAATTTATCCGAGATACAGTGTTAATGTCTTAGATACTGAATTATTCGTGTGTCTCACTACTTGAATATACTCCCGTATCCAGATCCCAATATTCAGTCTTACAGGTGAGTATACCACAGATGATATCTGTATAGGGGTTAGATGCGAGGCCGTGAGAGCTCAGGTCAGAACTTCCGTTCAGCAGAGAGATGACGGCTCGACTTTTGGTGTGTCCCCTTTAGAGGATCTTTTGATTACAACAGCAGTGACTATCAATTTTATTGTTTCATCAGCTTGCTGAGGGCGATGCTGTGTTTCAAGCATTTGCGGAAAGCATTATCCGGGGACTAGGTCAGTACTTCCATACAGCAGAAGTCCCGGGATAATACCCCAGATATCACTGAGCATAAAGACCTAGTATCTCAGAATAAGGGACCTATCAAACAAGATTTCAGGGGTTACCTATATATCCAAGTTTGTGTTAACCCACAGAACAAGCAAGTTTGAAATTTAGTTTATATCTCGTCACAATTTACTAAATGTGTAAAAACCTACTGGCATATCCTCAGTGAGATTGTTTATCACATTTTATCTTTACATTTCTTTAGCATGTTGTGACAGCTTACTGACGTACTATCATTTCCTCTTTTCACAACGAAACTCATTTTTAATTTTATCATGTTTTTGGCTTTTTCAAATTTTCTAATGTTTTTGGATTTTCTGAAATTTCCCTACTCCCCCTAAAATGCAAACACATTTCAAAGAAAATTTGAAAACTTCTAGACTCTTGACCCACTAGAAACATGAAAAGTAAAACAAACTGTACAGAAACTTGACAACTGACATAGAATCACATCAAATCGCCATTCGCTAGGCGTAAACAATCCGAACTCCCCCTATCACAAACCATTTTCTCATTTAGATTTCAAAACATTTAAGTTTGTTTTAATCGAAATGACTTTTCCAGAAAATGGATTTGTGTTGATAAAAACCACTTGTAAGTTTATCATTTTTAAGTACGGGGATGTGGTTCATCATCTTGCCTATTTTTTACCCATATGTAGTAAATCAAGTATAACTTAATGTCCCTGATTTACCATTTGCAATCAAGCAATCTCTAAACCAATTGTAAAAATAACCACTTGTAAACACACAATACCACTTGTAGGAATGTTACGTCTACATCACCATTTTACCAATCAGGATGCCGATTCCTGCTTCGCACTTACCAACCTGGAAGCTCCGGCGTAGTCCTTCAACCTGTAAAATCCAAAACACTATTCAAATTCTTTCAAACAAACTATTCAAACACTAGAAAGATGCCGATTCCTGATCCACGATATAAACTTGGGATCTCCGGCATAGTCCTAAGACTATTATGGAAAGCATACATCCATCCAAGTCTTCTCAGACTTGATGGATTTAAATTCTTGAGCAGTAGGGTTGTATGTAGCCTTTTTCGTGGCGTAAAAATCTTTGACCCCCTTTGCTCTCCCACTCAACATCTTTCCAAATATCTTTTTAACATTCCCGTTGAATGTTTTCTCGACATCAAAATCTTTTTTCTCATTGTAAAACTGATTTGATATCTCAGTTTTTCCAACTTTCTTTTTAACTTCTTCAAATTTCAGTGATGGAAATTCATCATCATTCACTGAAATTTTCGCCTCAACCTGTGGCTCTTCTGGCTTTGTGGAACCAGATTCATCGCCGACATTCACATCAACTTTTTTAACAACCCACACCTGGTTGTCTTTCTCTTTCCTTTTGTAAAAATTCTTTTCCGAACACTCACCAACCTCATATTTAGAATTTTCAAAACATTTAAGTCTATCGGTTGGTGGTTCAACATCAACAACTTTTTCTTTTAGTTTCTAAGAAACTCCCTGTTTTGTTTTTGCATTTGTCGAACAGTTCCATGCAATATGACCAACTTCATTGCATCGATAACAGGTACGAGTCTCTCTTTGATAAAACACTGCAGTTCCATTTTTCTTCTTTTCAGCAAGAAACTCCTGGTTTGACTGTCTCCAGAATGGTTTCTTCTGTTCCTCATCTGAACTTCCACCTGACACAAATTCTGTTTTTGTTTTAGAATTTTTATCATTTTTATGGTTTTCTGGTGGAACAAAACCTAAACCTTTCTTTTTGTAGCTACGATTTTGGTTAGGTTTCTTTTGAAAACCAGAACCAGAATTGTAACCCTTTTTCTTGTTTAGACGTTGTTGAACTCTTGAAGTGTACTTTTTAGGTTTTTCAGTAAGATTTAAATCTTTTATTTCAGAAATATTGATTTCTGTCATTTTGAAAACCTTTTTGATCATATCAAAGCGAACACTTCTTATTGGAAATTCTTTGTCATAATATAATTTGTCCGAATCATTTAAAGTGTATACAACTTCAAATGTTTCATCATCCAAATTTGCTTTTGATAACAAAAATTCTATACTATAAGACCGTTTAACCGACGAATTTTGACTGTTGACTGACGACTTTGACCCTCCAGACTCAGATTTCGACTCGGACTCCTCATCAGTATCCAACACCTGATCGACCACCTTTTTAATTAACTCAGACTCATGATCGGTATCGGACGAGGTAAACGTGACATGAATGTTGTCTGGTAAAACGTCAGTTGTGTCGGTTTTTAACTTTATATTGACTGCTTTCTCAAGTTGCTCCTCATTTGGTTTCCTAGGAGAATACCCATCCCAAATTGGAAGCGGACACTTGTTATAGGTAACAGTCGGTTTCTTACCACAGTCTTTCTTCTTCCTTGGCTTCTCGTCTTGAAAAGCTTCCAAACCTGCAACAGTTGGGTAAACACGATCAATGGGATAATCAGAAGTAGTATAGCTTAACAATAACCGCCTAATTCTCTCATTTTCGATCTTTTCAGTTTCCAACTCTTGCTTCCATTTGGCACTCTCTTCAATGTAGAAATTGATCTCTTTTTGTTTTACATCAAAGTTGCATTCATCATTGTCAGTGCCTGTTCTCTTTCTGAGTTTGTCGTTTGGAGACCAGTTACTGTTTAGTTCAAGACATCGTACAATTCTTTCACATAATTAAGGTTGAACAGTAACTGCTGCTTCTTCTTCTCGTACTCAGCTATAATTTCGTTTTTTGTTGCACATTCCTTGCAGGCTTCCAAACACTTCTTACAAGGCTTGACGACTTCAACAATCTTCTCAACTTCGATTGTTTTCACAACTTCAATCACCTTTTCTACTTCGATCACCTTTTCTTCTTCTTTCTCAACCTCGGTAATTTTTTCAGCAACACTTTCAACATTCTGAACATCATCTTCAGATTCTTTCTGTTGTTCTCTAGCAGCTCTTTTCTCCTTTACTTTCTCCATGCGATCTGCAAAACAAACATGAAAACTTTTAGGAGAAAAATGAGTTTCAGCAACATTTATATATTTTTCTTCTTCATCATCACTGCTTTTGTCAATCGGTGATTGATCAAACTCTACAAATTTTTCAGAATCAGCATCTGATACACCAGAATCAGATGGTGTTTGATCAAATACAACTTCCTTTTCTGAAGTAACATCATTCTGTATACTCTCATCTGAACTCTCTGAAACCTCCCCAGATCTTTCTGAAAGTTCATCAACACTTTCTGTATTTTCATCAGAAATATAAGAACTTTCATCAGAAGCAACCGATTTGACAGTTTCACCGATAGACTTCATCCAGGTAGCAAACATGTCTGGCTCCCTCATAATCTTGGCAATGAACGCTTTAAACTCTCCCTTCTCATCCACAAACATATCCCAACTAAAACCTTCTGGTAGTTTCTCATCATCTTGATCGATTATGCGTGCTGCTGCTTTATCATCAGATGATATGTAATCACTCCAGCTGAAATCTACCAAACATGCTCTTTTGGGGTCTTCAATCTTCCTCCCATGAGCCGTCTGTGGTTCTTGAGATTGACCAACTTGTTGATAGATAGCTTTACGGTAGTAATCATCTTTCCCAAATGGATTCTGTGCTCCGCTAGCTTCTCTTCCCTTGCACTCCCGCTTGAAATGGCCTTTCTCCCTGCACCGAAAACAAGTAACTTTAGATTTATCAAAACCTAAAGTAGATACATGAGCATCAAGAAAGTCATTTCTCCCGGTGATGGTTTTGAACTTCTCAGCACGTCGAAGAACACTTGCAAGACACCATTTGATATCCATGAGTTCCATCTCTTCGGCATCTATTTGATCGTAATCCTCTTTGGTGAGCATAGGATTTCCGATCCGACCAGCAACCAGACCTTCATAGGATAACAGAACAGAACCCAGAAGTGCCATATGGTCTTTTGCAGTGTCTTCAGAGAAGCTTTGACCTTCTGGAAGGTTGAGGGCTATATTGCATTGAATCACATATCCATTTCCTGTTTTTGTACTCTGAGACTGAAAACTTGTGTTTGTCTCTTTAGGATTTACACTCGGAAATGATGAAAACCCGCTGCTACTAATGTTTGAACCCTGATCAGCTTTGTCAGATGAATCACCAGCACTGAATGCCGTCTGAATGTTTGGACTTTTCTCAGACTCAGTGGCTGAAATGCTACCCCTGTAGTACATTTTCACATCTTGTTGACCACTCGGACTATTCATCCTGGTGATCTTTTGCTGTTCCAGATTCTGAGCCTCTAATTTTTCGATAAATTGTCCAATTGTCAGTCCGTCATAAACACCCGTGTTTTTCAATATCATCAAATACGTTCCCCACTCCTTCTGAGGTAATGCATCAGCCAACTTATCCACATACTCTTCACGACTTTTATCAACACCAATCATTGTCAATCATCGCACTAAGTGACAGTATCTTTCAATCAGCTTCTTAGTATCCTCTCCTGGTAAGCTGCTAAAAAGATCAAACTCTTTCTTAAGCAATGCCTTTTTGCTTTTAATCATACTCTCACTTCCCTCGAATTTGACTTTAAGAGCATCCCATATCGACTTAGCAGTTTTGTCGTGTTCTAACAGAATGAATATATCTTCTTTAATCGCTTGTTGCAATACACTGATCATCATTTTCTCCGCTCAGTACAATGCACGTTCTTGATCTGTGAATTCGGATATCTGTTTGATAACATTCACCTCCGTTCTTGGTAACACATACTTCTTCAAGATACATTCCCATGATCTAAGATGATTTGCTTGAACCCAGTTTTCAAATCTATCCTTCCACCCGTAGTATTCTTCGATACTCATCAATTTCGGGGGTTTCTGGGTGGTTCCCGTCTCGTTTTCTAGATTCATGGCTTGAGCAATCGCAGCTGGTGACGATGATGTTGCAAACACGTTGTAAAACTCGGTATCCATGTTTCACACCTATATCACCTGACGATCTCGAATTCACCTGACGTAACACAAACAAACAAAACACGATCAGTTTAAAACTTATCAATTAACAGAAACGAAATGTTACTCGAACCGGTGAATATTCTGTGCGGACCGAATGTTGACAAACTGTACAAACTGAAATTGATGCGAACTGAGATTTAACTTGTCAAAACACGCGAACTAACGGATTAAACTCAAACGACCAGATTTACTACGAACGAACTGATAGACTTTCAAACGACCTTGCCCGACTTCCAATTGATATGTCTTGAATTTTGTGCCAACTGAGCTAAAAAACACAACACAAACTAACCCAAGCAACCTGCCCAACAAAACCCAAAACAATTTTTAATCAACTCTATCTGACAAATCCCATCACAATTTCATGCTCATTGGACCTTTTATACACATATCAGTCAACTTGATTAAAACAATTTCATGCTCATTGAACCATTAATAGCCGACAATATACATGGACTTTTATTAAATGGGCGGCAATCACATGGCCTTTTATATAACTTGCTGATTGGACCACTTAACCCAACCAATCACATGGGCCGCTTAACCCAACCAATCACATGGGCCGATATGCAACACTTGTATCCATTTTATTTTTAAATCTCTAAACTGTTAACAGAAAGTGATTGGACCTTATTGAGCCTCAAAACTTGATCACTTTTACAAAATTAAAGTGAGACTGTGATTGAACTCACCTGACCCACACGTGCAAGTATACGTAATACAAAATTCTAATAACCTGAGTTCATGCACGTGATTCTACGGCAAGTATACGTGTGCTTGTGATTGGACCTCAAAATTCTAGTTGTATCGCTTTTCTTGCACCGCTCTTATCAACAATGGCCGAAAACCTTTTTATTTAGTCACATGGGTTGTTTATCATTCAGTATGTGACAACACTTTAATGGACCGATTATGTAGCTGACAACAATACCTATGAACTTGATTTAATATGCAATTAATATTTTCAAATGTGACAGACAAAGAAGATTGGGCCAATAATAAGTAGTGGGCGGCACTTATGGTTGGACCTTTAATAAATCTGACACTATATTAAACCTCAAACCAATCATCATATGCAAACTGATGTCATGCAATTAATGGCTGACCATAACTCTTGACAATTAAATCAATATCGCATAAGTTCTGTCAGATTTGATTCACTGAAATCACAGTGATGACGATGACTCAAAAAGCGAACCTTACTGGATGTATTTATGAGCGATACAATCTATTGATATCCTATAAGTGGACCTCACCAGTGTCAAATAAGCGAACCAACCACTGAGTCTTAGGAGCGGACCACAAAAACTGACCAATGAGCGAACCTGTCAAACACTATAAGCGGACCACAATTTGTTCGAAAAAGCGAACCAAACATGTTAATTTGGAGCAGACCTGCCAGAAAAGTGTCCTAAAAGCGAACCAAAAACTGAAATTTGGAGCGAATCTATGTGATACCGTAAAAGCGGACCTACTTCGGAACACGTTTTGACCCGTTTTTACTTTGAATTTCAGCTTCAAACTTTCAGGGATTTGACTATACACTGTTACGCACAATCTATGAAATTTTGAGCGAATTTTGACCGTAAAATCTCGGTCTGACGAAGAAAGAAGGTGTAGAAGTAAGAATACGTGATGAAATCCAGCAAATCTATGTAGAACTCCTCCTCCTGAAGCTCTGATACCAATTGTAGGATCGGATTCTGACCCAAACGAGTCAATCAGAGGAGTTTGATCAGATACATGTGCGGAAAACAAGTACCTGACGTAGAAACAGCTAGATATCTTCTTAAATCTTTTTTCTGATTAATTTGACAACGTTTACATTCAGTTCTCATACCGGCAGCACCTCGGTATGGAATCTGGAAAGTTACAAATGAGGTCCTCTTTTGTGGTATATATAGGTGAGTAGGTCCCCTTATACGGACATGTCCGTATAAGCGGACCTGCCATAAAAGCGGACCTACTATGTCCGTAAAAGCGGACCTGACACAAAAGTGGATCTCCTATGTCCGTATAAGCGGACCTCCTCTCTAAAACACATAAACTCTCCAGTTTTCTCGTAAAACGCGCCCTAATCTATACATTACAATGAAAGACTCGATCTAAGACGAAATCAACAGATGTAGTGCACCAACACTATCACACGCGTCTGCCCAGCATAAGGGTGATCGACACTTACGCCCATAGAGAGCTTCGAACGGTGCGGCTTGGATGCTTGCATGGTAACTGTTATTGTATGAAAATTCAACCAATGGTAGGTGAGTGTCCCAACTTCCACCAAAATCCATTACGCAAGCTCACAACATGTCTTCTAACGTTTGAATCGTTCGTTCACTCTGTCTGTCTGTCTGCGGATGAAAAGCAGTACTCAGATTCAACTGAGAAACAAAAGCTTCTTGAAAGGATTGCCAAATCCTTGACACGAATCTTCCATCTCTATCAGAGATAATTGAGAGAGGCACTCCATGTCGTGCGACAATCTCTCTCAGGTATATCTCAGCAAGTTTACTCGTGTTGTCTTTTTCCTTGATTGGCAAAAAAGTGTGCAGATTTCGTTAAACGGTCCACTATTACCCAAATCGTATCGTGACCCTTGGGCGTCCTTGGCAATTTCATTATGAAATCCATCGAAATCTGTTCCCATTTCCATTGGGGTATTTCAGGTTGTTGCAAGAGACCTGAAGGCTTCTGGTATTCAACCTTTACCTTGGCGCAAGTTAAACATTTGCCAGCATATATCGCAACGTCGCCTTTCATCCTCGGCCACCAATAAAAATCCTTTAGATCTTGGTACATCTTATCAGATCCCGGATGGATCGAGTACCGAGATTTGTGAGCTTCATAAAAAATAACGTTTCTCAAACCACCAAACAAGGGAACCTAAATTCGTTTCATGAAGCATAGCGTTCCTTCCCCGTTTGGTACCAACTGCTTCTCCATCCCACAGAGATATTCTTTCTCAATATTCCTTTCCTTAAGAGCTTCTCTCTACGTGGCACGAATTCGCAATGAGAGGTCCATCTGAATGATCATTTCCAAAGCCCTAACCCTTATGGGCTTAATCCTTTCCTTCCGACTCAGGGCATCGGCGACCACATTCGCCTTCCCTGGGTGGTACTTGATCTCACAATCATAGTCGTTCAACAGTTCAACCCAGCGTCTTTGTCTCATGTTAAGCTCTTTTTGATAAAAAATGTGTTGTAGGCTCTTGTGATCAGTGTAGATCGTGCATCGCGTGCCATACAAGTAATGTTGCCAGATCTTCAAAGCAAACACTATCGCGCCCAATTCCAAATCATGCATGGTGTAATTTTTCTCGTGGACCTTCAACTGGCGAGAAGCATATGCTATAACCTTTTGGCGCTGCATTAGCACACAGCCTAAACCTTGACGTGAGGCGTCGCAATATACCACGAAGTCGTCCGTGCCTTCGGGTAGAGATAAAATTGGTGCGTCACAAAGCTTGTTTTTTAACAACTGAAATGCTTCTTCTTGCTTGTCTCCCCAATCAAACTTCTTGTCATTTTGCGTAAGGGAGGTCAACGGTTGAGCGATTTTTGAGAAATCTTCAATGAATCTGCGGTAATATCCTGCCAAACCTAGGAACTGTCGAATCTCGGTTGGCGTCTTCGGAGTCTCCCAGTTCTTGATCGCCTTGAACTTTATGGGATCCACATGAATTCCATTTCCATTAACTACATGACCAAGAAACTGGACTTCGCGTAACCAGAACTCACACTTCGAGAACTTCGCGTACAACTTCTCTTTCTTAAGCAGCTCTAAAATAGCCCTTAGATGTTGTTCATGCTCTTCTTTCGTCTTTGAGTAGATCAAAATGTCATCAATGAACACAATCACAAACTTATTGAGGTACGACTTACAAACTCTGTTCATCAAATCCATGAATACAGCTGGAGTGTTTGTCAGACCAAACGACATAACCAGGAACTCGTAATGTCCATAGCGATTCCTAAAAGCAGTCTTGGGAATACTTTCCTCTTGTATCCTTAACTGGTGGTAACCTGATCGTAGGTCGATCTTTGAGTAGAAACTTGAACCTTGTAACTGATCGAACAGGTCATCGATCCTTGGCAAAGGATATCTGTTCTTGATTGTCAACTTATTCAGCTCCCGGTAGTCGATACACATGCGAAAACTACCATCCTTCTTTTTAACGAACAAAAATGGAGCTCCCCAAGGCGAGAAGCTTGGTCTGATAAATCCCTTATCTAACAGCTCCTAGAGTTGTGTTGAAAACTCCTGCATTTCTGAAGGTGCAAGTCGATAAGGGGCCTTAGCTACAGGCGCGGCGCCTGGAACTAAGTCAATATGAAACTCGACTTGCCTTTGCGGCGGCAATCCTGGCAAGTCTTCTGGAAAGACTTCAGGATATACCTTCACGACTGGAATGTCTTCTAGTTTCAGCTCAGCGGCTTCTTTATCAACGATGTGTGCCAAGAAGGCAACACATCCCTTCTTCAAACATTTTCGAGCCTTCAAGCAACTAATGATCCTTAAGGGCGTATCGCGCTTCTCTCCGTGAACCACAATCGTTTCTCCATCTGCCATTGGGATGCGAATGGTCTTCTAGTGGCATACAATTTCGGCCCGGTTGCTGGACAACCAATCCATCCCCACTACCACGTCGAAGCTTCCCAACTCGACTGGCAGTAGATCCAGTGTAAACTCGTGTTCTCCCAGCTCTATTACGCAACCTCTGATAACTTCATTCGTTTCAATTAGCTTTCCATTAGCTAGTTCAATTGAGTACGGAATGTCTAATTTACTAGCAGGTAACCCGAGCATTTTCTTAAATTCTAGCGATATAAAACTATAGTCGGCACCAGTGTCAAATAGTGCAGATGCAAAGCGTTGATTAATAGGGAATGTACTAGTAACGACATTTGGATCCTGGCGTGCTTCCCTCGCACCGATATTGAAAACTCTTCCTTGCGCTTGGTTAAGTTTCGGGCACTCTCGCTTGAACTGCCCCACGTCTCCACAGTTAAAACAACTCGGTCCTCGACCATTACCATTCCCATTACTGCCTCGATTATTGTTTGCTCCCCGGTTACCAGCTTGATTCCCAGCATTCCCATGATTACCATTCCCACCATTTCCTCCTTGTTGGCGGTTCTCATTACCATTTCCACAACCCCGTTGACCACCACGACTAGCACCAGTACCAGCCCAGCATGTTTCTTTTGAGTGGCTAGTCTTCCCACAAGACTCACACTTACTTAACTTGCACTGACCGGGGTGATGATACTGACATATCTCACATTTGGGCAGAGCGCCCGTGTATCCTTCCCTTATACTTCAGCACCAGTTTTAGCTTCAACTGGTGGGTTCACCTCCTTTTTCTTGCTGGTGCTGCTGGTACCCTTTTTAAAATTGGAGAACTTCCTCTTGTTTTCTCCCGAGGATCCACATGAGTTTCTTTCTTCTTCGGATCAGAAATTGAAAACTTCTTTAGCCTGATGGCTTCTTTAGTCAGAGACACGCTCAGGTCTATAGCTTCAGTAATTGTTGTTGTCACACCCCAACCGATGGCGGAATCATCGGGGCATGGCACTGAGCGAAACAGATTGTCCAGAAGTTTCCATAACAACCTTCATTACTATTCAGTTTAAATGATACGTCCCATACCGTATCCCAAACAATAAAACGAGTTATTATAGACAAGCATCTAGTCAAATATTCTGTTCCGACAACTCAGATTTTAAATAAAATAGAAATATTGTTCAATGCTTCTAGAGACTCGATCTGCAAGATCTACAGACAACTATGCTCTAGACGCTTATTCCTAGCTCGCCTTCCTAGCAGATAAGCATCCTAATTGCCTGCCACATACGTTAAAATAAAGTCAATACATTAATGTAAAGGTGAGCATACAAGTTTAATAATAGCATATAGAGTTCGAAATAGTTTACGCATAACCAGCACGTACCAGAGGAAAACGAAGCATGTTAAATATCGATATGGACCTATCGATACCAGTGACTGCGGGTTGACTGTCCGAGACAGTTCGCAATACATGATTACCACCATAATCTATGCAAGTAATTGTCCTTAACAACCCTCGTGTGAACGGGTGCTGAGTCCAAACTATAGTACTACGTCGTTAAGGCAGGTAGACAGTATTCCACGTGTAAACACAATCAACAAGCATTCATTTAGTCACGTAATACATGCAATTCGGTTAGCGTTCAAACGATTGAGTAGTGTGTTCGATAGTGGTTTTGATAAGTAACGTATGTAACACCCAAAATTGCTAAAAGCAAAAAGGGATCGAGTATACTCATAGCAATTGATTGATGGATTGAAGGGAGTGCTTGAGAGTAGAGTTAGCCTGAACAGTTCGATAGCATAGCGATGAATAACACGTAAAATGGAAACAAGTGTAAGTGGGTTGAACAACCTGGTCGATCGAACAGTTGGTTCGATCGAGTGGGTTGTTCGTTCGGCTGGACAATCCGTTCGGACAGTCCGTTCGATCGGCCGGTAGGTTCGATCGGCTGGACTATTTGAGTGGATTGTTTCTTCCCTTGAGTAAGATGTGTTTGTGTGTGAGGATTTGAACTTTTGAAGTTTTCGTTGTAGTATTTGAGAACACTGGAGTGTTCTTACCTTACAGGTCGGTCGATCTAACGATCCGTTCGATCGGTCGGCATAACCAATCGGTTAGGAACTTCAGTAATAGTCCTCATCAGGATGTCACTCGACTGAGCAACCTACTCGATCGAATAGCATGCTCGATCGGGTGGCATTCCTTATATAACAAACGAATTGAAAATCGACTAAGTGTTGAAGCATAGTATCTCATGATCCGAGGAGTAATGTTGACGAACAGCTGTTCGATCGAACAGTACCTCGTTCAATACCATATTTCATAAAATTGTTAAGTTGTGGGGCCATATGCTAGTCGATCGGCTGGCCCGGTCAATCGGCTGGCATGTCCGATCGGTTGGGCTGTTCGTTCGAACAGCCTAACCGTTCGGTCAGCATCCTGACCTGCTCGGCCTGTTCGTCTAACACTTGGCTGTTCTGGTTATTTGACGTTATATCGAGGTAGTTTGACAACGAGCTGAACCATGGAACTTCCATTCTTACTTGTTTCACCTGTTCGGACAGGAATCACCCAAATCCGGCCAGTGAACGGTTCGGAACGGTAACTTAATGTTTAACCCGAACTCGGTGAACCTCATAAATAGATGTTAGTGCAGTTGTCTATCGACTACATCTTTGTTCGAGTCTTAGAGAGAGAGAAAGACAAGCCGCTACGAGTTTCACTACGGATTGACTACGGCAATATCCAAGGGGGAGATTGTTGATGCATTTATTGTCTATCGCCTTCGTCAATTCAAGTCGTAGTGAAAAGCCGGAAGAAATCAAGCGCATAATGTCATATTTAGTTAGAAATCCAAGGTGGCAAACTTGTAATTAATGAGAACTTTCATTAAGTTGCCTTGACCTATAAATAGAGGGTTATGTCATGATTTTAGTAAGACTTTAGAAAAGATTTTTGAGAGAGTTAGAAGAAGAGACTTGGAAGACTTCTAGAGAGAGAAAGTCTAAAGAGAGAAAGTGGTGTAATCGTGATTCTTGTACCGTTCAAGTCGTATTTCTCAATGGAATCACGTTAGTAGTACGATATTGTGTGTTCGGTCACGCACGTTCACGGATTCCGCACGTGAAACATTCGTTACGCAATCGAACGGCGTAAAAACCGGTCCTACAATTGAACAAAAACAAATTGTTAAAAAGTTGAAAAATGTTCAAAACAAAAATAAAAGCTCATCAGATCAATCATCCAATCGCAATCAAAAATCACAAAAATTGAAAAACGAAAACTCAAAAATTGTTGGTAATAAGTGGTGTAGGTTTGACCACAGTGCTCAAAAGTCAAATCCAACAATCAAGAAGAGGAAAGAGTATCACCAAGCCAAACAGTGCTTTGATCTGAGCGTTTGGTATGAAAATGGTGATTGGTACGATAACAGAGTGTGCTACAAATGTGGTTATCAAGGACACATTGCTGTTAACTGCCAGAGACAAAGATTTGAGACAAGAAGATGCTATAATTGTCAAATCAAAGGTCACATTGCAAGAGATTGCCCAAGGAGATCAAATGACAGATTGAGGGTTAATTCTCAGAAATTGGCAAAGAAACCAGTCACTGTCAAGCCCAAGAAACTGAAAATTTCAGAACAGAAAGTCAAAGAACAGAAGGTCCAAGAACCTAAAGTTCAAGAAAAGAAAGTGAAGCTTTCTCAAGGGCAAAAAGACAAACTGAGAAAGAAGATTAGAGTGCAGAAGACGAGCAATCAGAGAACAACTTCACAACCGTTCATAACCATCAAACACAAGCTGATCAGATCTTCATCATCTACGTCAAGAACACTCCAATTACGTCACGTTGATCAGATTTCGAGTGTGTAGTGTGTAGATCGAGTCGAAACTCTGTCCGGTTGTCGTCGTTTCGTAATAAACGTTGTTTAATTACGTCTTCGCGCACGATTACGGTTCGATTTAACGGATTCCGCACGTTAAATCGAATCCACCGCAGATCAAAGAAGAATCGATTTTCATCGGATACAAATTTGAGGACAAAAGAAGAAGGGAAGAAGAAGAAAATGGTCGGCGATGAATCTGACAGGTCAAAGTCAGACAAGCCACCTTCACGCGATGATTCTGATTCGTCAAAATCAGAGGAGCCACAAGTTGAGCTCAAAAGTGAAAATTCAGTTCCGCCAATGGATGACACAAACTTTCCACCATTGCGAACTGAAAATTTTAAACAAAACGATGGTAAAGTGAAAATTTCGAATCAATTCTATTCTGAAAAGAAAGAATTTGATGTCGAAAAGGCTTTTAATGGAAAAGTGAAAAATATTTTTGGAAAGATGGTTGAGGGAAAGGTTAAAGGGGTTAAAGAATTTTATGAAACAAAAAGGAATGTTCAAACCCTGAGTGAAAATAACTCAAATACACCCAAGGCTGGTCAGGCTTGGGTGCCTACATTCGTTGCTTAAAATCCTGACTTGCCGGAGTTCCCAGGTTGGTAAGCGTGGAACATGAATCGGCACATTTCTTGAGAAATTTCACTCTGGTGATTTTTCGCCTTTCAAAAGATAAATCAGGGACACTAAGTTGTACTTGATTCATCTTTCCTACTAGTGGTAATTTGAAAAAACAAGGTGATGAACTCCGTGTTTATGAAACAACACACAAAACTAATTTTCCGGAAAAACCATTTTGATTAAAACAAACTTAAGTGTTTTGAAATCATAATGGGAAAATAGTTTGTTGTGAGGGGGAGTTCTGATTGTTTATGCCAAGTGGATGGAGAATTGAAGTGATTCTCATCGTGTTGTCATGTTTGTACAGTTTGTTTCAAATTTTCCCAGAAAATAAAAATTGAAACATATTTTGATTTTAGGGGGAGTAAAATTTTAAAAAAATTAGAAAATTTGAAAATGTCAAAAAACATTAAAAATTTAAAAATGAGTTTTGTTGTGAAAAAGAGGAAATGATTGTAAATCAGTGGACTATCACAGCACGCTAAAGAAATGTAATGTCAAATGTAATAAACGGTCTCACTGATGATGTGACGATAGGTTTTTGTACATTTAGTAGATTTATTCGGGATACAAACCTAAAATTTCAAACTTGTGAAATTCGTGGGGAACACTACTTGGATATATAGGTAACCCCTGAAATCTCGTTTGAAAGGTCTCGTATTCTGATATACTAGGTGTTTATACTCTATGATGTCTGGGGTATTATTCCGGGATTTCTGCTGAACGGTAGTTCTGACCTAGTCCTTGGCTAATACTTTCCGCAAAATGCTTGAAACATAGCATAAAGCCCTCAGCTGATTAGACAATAAAATTGATAATCATCTGTTGTAGCTGAAAAGATCCTCTAAAGGGGACACACTGCTAAGTCGAAGCTGATATCTCTGTGCTGAACGGAGGTTCTGACCTGAGATCCCTCAGTTCTCGCATTTAACCCCTAATTTATGTACAGATATCATTGTAGTATTCTTGCCTGTAAGACTGAATATTGGGATTCTGGATACGGGAGTATATCCAAGGGGTGGGACACATGAATTGAACTAAGTTCATAAAACACTTAAATAGTATCCTGAATAGATTGAAAATTGTATGAAAATTTAAGAGGACAACTATATCGTCAATCTACGTTAATCGTTTAGAACTTAACATGTCTAATAGCTTAACGGTGCGTGTGATGTGTCTCAAAAACTGATATGATCCTCTTGCACAAACTCACAAAAATATGTTTGTACATATTTCATTTCTACATTTAATTTCTGTCTTTGCATTTATGTTTCTTATTTTGAAAAATCCAAAAAGATTTTCGACAACTGATGTTGGAGAGCTGACATTCAAAATCTCAAAGGCTAAACATGATGAACAGACAGGTTGGTTAATGGTTTGAAATGTTTAAGATAATTCATTAATTTGAATTAGAAATTGGAATGTTTCAAATTTTGAAAATTTTTAAATGAAAATGGTTATCAAATGTTTAGTTGATTCATTTAGTTGAATCACAATATTGTTTGTTATAATTGTGTGTTTGAGATATGCAGGTTTCTGATTTGTTGATACGCAAAGCCAGGCGTCGATCCCAAAAGCACGGAAGCTTGACGAAAGGGGGAGCCTGAAGAAAATAGAGATCCACCGGGATTCTGTTCGAGCAAGAGTATTTGAAGACTCTCACTAAAGATTCCGTCAACATCCAAGGGGGAGTTTGTTAGTGCAGTTGTCTGTCGACTACATCTTTGTTCGAGTTTAGAGAGAGAGAAAGACAAGCCGCTATGAGTTTCACTACGGATTGACTACATCAATATCCAAGGGGGAGATTGTTGATGCATTTATTGTCTATCGCCTTCGTCAATCCGAGTCGTAGTGAGAAGCCGGAAGAAATCAAGCGCATAATGTCATATTTAGTTAGAAATGGCAAGGTGGCAAACTTGTAATTAATGAGAACTTTCATTAAGTTGCCTTGACCATATAAATAGGAGGTTATGTCATGATTTTAGTTAGACTTTTGGAAGGGATTTAGTAGAAGACTTGGAGAAAGACTTCTAGAGACAGAAAGTCTAGAGAGAGAAAGTGGTGTAATCGTGATTCTTGTACCGTTCAAGTCGTATTTCTCAATGGAATCACGTTAGTAGTACGATATTTGTGTGTTCGGTCACGCACGTTCACGGATTCCGCACGTGAAACGTTCGTTACGCAATCGAACGGCGTAAAAACCGGTCCTACAATAGAATCCGAATCTTGAACCACTCATCCACTAGAATATTTGGTGAGTTGACTCAAGCTCCGTTTCTACCGGTTTGAAGGCATTGAGCGTAAAAGAGTTGAAAGAAAGTTGGAATTCCTTCTTTCAATCCTTCACATCATGTGAGTGTTTAGATCTTCGGTAGATCTTAGCTTGTTTATGTGGAAATCGGTTAGATCCGAGCTATTCATGGTGGATTGAAGAAAAAAACATAGTGTTCTTGAAGAACACCATGATGAAATCACCCAAGAATGTCTAGATCTTGGTGATTTCATGGTTAGAAATCAAAAATTGAAAGATAGAAAGGTGTAGGAGCATGTTTTGATCAAGAAAGTACAAGATTTAGGATGTTAACTTACCGGAATCGGAAGAAATCTGAGAAAAGAAGAGGAGCACGGGCTGGTCGGTCAGAGCTTTCCAAAAGTGGTAAAGAGTGACAATGACAGCCCTATTTATAGACTCCAAAAGAAGAAAGGGCTGGCCGATCGGCTGGCATCCCGATCGGACAGCCTGCCCGATCGAACAGTCTGTTCGAGTGTTCGGTGCGATGATTTTCGATATTTCGGTTTCGATCGAAGACGTTACGAGTACGATAGAGTTTCCTATTCAAATTACTTTCAGTCCCAACTACTATATCTAACATACAATCATCTATAATTCACCCTATCCTAATGTTACCATTTGTCGTAGTTCGATTTTTCTATTGCATTCGATTTGAGTTTCGAGTTTCGATTCGAGTTTTGGTTGATCACCACATAAAACACAAACATAAAGTCAACATGCACAGGTAACACATAAGGCACACACACACGTATAACAACAACCAAAGTTCGCGTAATTCGAGATTCGGGTTCGATGATAGCTAGATCGGTTTGATTACTGATTAGTTAACTTTATCGCATTGTTACTTCCTACTATTCACAGTCGTAAATCAGTTCGCGTCGATCAAACATTCGATTACTTCGATTCTTTCTAATTACAACACTTACTCCACATAATGCAAATATAAAATAGACTATTTACAGTCAAAGAAAGTCAAAGTTGACTCGAACTTTGACTTTGACTTTGACTTTGACATTCGAAAACACGGGGTGTTACAGCCTCCCCTTGTTTAGGGAATTTCGTCCCGAAATTAGGCTCGAAGCTGCACAACACCATGAATTACCAATTTGACGCTTCAGATCTTCATTTGAACAACTGTGGGTACTTGGCCTTCATGTCGCTTTCGAGTGCCCAAGTGAACTCCGCACCTCGTTTGCCTTCCCATCGGACTTTCACGATAGGGATGCGTGAGCGTCTGAGTTGCTTGGTTTGGCTATCCATGATTTCGACAGGCTTTTCCACGAAGTGTAGCGTTTCGTTGACCTGAAGATCGTCGAGAGGTACAATCAAATCATGGTCAGCTAGGCATTTTTGGAGGTTCGACACATGGAAAGTCGGGTGGACGTTACTGAGTTCCTCCGGTAGTTCGAGTCTGTAGGCGACTTTTCCGATCCTTTCCAGAATCTTAAAAGGTCCAACATATCGAGGCGCTAGTTTCCCTTTCTTGCCGAATCTGACTACACCCTTCCAAGGTGATACCTTTAGGAGTATGTAGTCGCCAACGTCAAATTCAAGGTCCTTGCGTCTTCTATCGGCGTAACTTTTCTGTCTATCCCTGGCCTTTGCCAAGTTGTCGCGAATCTGGAGGATTTTGTCAGTCGTTTCTTGTAGTAACTCGGGACCGGTTAACTGCGAATGACCGATCTCGTGCCATACAACATGCGATCGACATCTTCTTCCGTATAAAGCCTCGAATGGTGCCATGTGTATGCTGGCATGATAGCTGTTGTTGTACGAGAATTCGACTAGCGGCAGGTGTTTTTTCCAACTACCACCGAAGTCTATGACACACGCATCGAGTATGTCCTCAAGAGTACGGATCGTTCTTTCAGTCTGACCGTCAGTTTGAGGATGGAATGCAGTACTCAGGTTAAGCGACGTACCGAAGGCCGCTTGAAACGTTTCCCACAGTCGTGAAGTAAACCGAGCGTCACGGTCTGAGATGATGTCACGAGGCGTACCATGATTACGAATGATCTCGTCGGTGTAGATTCGGGCTAGTCGTTCTACCTTGTAGTCTTCCCGTATTGGCAGAAAGTGGGCTGATTTGGTCAGATGATCTCCTATAACCCAAATGCTGTCGTGACCTGATGGCGTGGGTGGAAGTTTGGTTATGAAATCCATGCTATACTCTCCCACTTCCATTTGGGAATTGGAGGTTGTTCGAGTAAGCCAGAAAGTCGTTGGTGTTCAGCCTTGACTCTTGCACAAGTCAGGCAACCTTCAACACAGAGAGCGATATCTCGTTTCATACCCGGCCACCAGTACTTGTAGCGAAGGTCCTGGTACATTTTATCGGCACCGGGATGAATAGAGTATCAGGACTTGTGGGCTTCGTTCATTATAATCTTTCGCAAATCGGTCCGCTTAGGGATCCAAATTCGGTCCAGATAATAGAAAATCCCATTTGCCTTGCTTACAAGCTGAGCTCCATCATGGTATATTCTTTCCTTCTTCAAAGTGCGTTCGTTAAAGCATGCATGTTGGGCTTCGCGGATGAGAGCTTCGAGATTGTGCTGAGCTTGGGTATTGTGAATACTGAGCAAATAACTCCGTCTGATGAGTGCGTCGGCAACAACATTTGCCTTGCCTGGGTGATAACGAATCTCACAGTCGTAATCGTTAAGAAGTTCTACCCATCGGCGTTGACGCATGTTAAGTTCTTTCTGATTAAAGATGTGTTGTAAACTCCTGTGATCGGTGAAGATCGTACACTTGGTACCATACAGGTAGTGTCTCCAAATCTTCAATGTAAAGACAACTGCGCCTAGCTCGAGATCGTGGGTTGTATAGTTCTCCTCGTGGATTTTGAGCTGACGAGATGCGTAAGCTATAACCTTGTCTCGTTGCATGAGAACACAGCCAAGACCAAGGTTGGAAGCATCACAGTAGACAACGAAATCGTCGTTTCCGTCCGGCAATGTGAGAACGGGAGCATTGCAGAGCTTGCGCTTGAGGGTTTGAAAAGCATATTCTTGTTCAGTTCCCCAAACAAATGTAACATTTGTGCTTGAAATCATTGTGAACAGTTCAGTTATCAATAAAACAATGCAATTTGATCCCAATGTTTGTTTGGTTATGTTTTACATTTTTCATGTTTTGACTTTTGTTCAATTTTAAACTCTACATCGCTTTCTGGAGAATTATACGCAATCTGGTGCGTAAACATACTCAGTTTAATGCGACAAAATACTCCGGAACATCAACATGTACTCAACATACCTTAAATAACCTTTACATAACTTAGAAATAAGTTTTGAAGGCTTTGGTATGGCAAAAACAAGTTAATTCGCTTACAGGGACTAAATTTGACAAACTGCGAAAGTATGCCAATTTGAACTGTAACAGACATTCCGGAACATGACCATAAGTTAAACACACCTTAAATATCCTTTACATAGCTTAGAAATAGGCTTTGAGGTGTTCGGTGTGCTAAAATAAACTTTTGGATCATTCAGGGACTAAAAGTGTCAAAAAGTGCATAAGTTTGCACTTTCGAGCATAACTTACGTTCTGAATACATCCGGACATCCAAAAATTTATGTAAGCATCCTAATATTATGCCTTAGTGATTGGCATGAGAAAAATCCATTCGTTGCGTCATTTGGATCGTTTTTCGCGCTTATGCGCATTCCGCCGTAATTAAGCGAACATCGCGATCGTACAGCCAAACGAACCGACATCTGGCATATTTTTGAGCATGTTTTATGTCTTCAATGTTTAAGCATAATTTTAGGGCCTTAAAGATGGCTTAGCGGGCCTTAAACATGTCGGAAATGGCCCTAAACCACAACAGGGACCTAAACTGTCATTTATGAAACTTGTTTTCTGATCAGGACACCCAGGCGGCCCGCGTAAGCCTAGGGTGATCCTTTACACGGGCTGCGTCAGCCTCCCAGACCAGATTCAATGTTTTAATCCACTTCCAATAGCCTTTCAAACCTCCAAAGGGCAACGCCACGTGTCAAATCCCTATGGTGGAGGCAAAATAAGCCACCACAACATTGCGACAAGTGTACGGGTTAGATCGAGGCACGATATTCAAGAAACGATCCTAACGGTCTTGCATATCCTACAAATACTCCCCCCCTTCTTGCAAAAACCCACAAATCTGATCAAAGAGCTCTAAGTTGATGTCATTGCTTCTTACCTGAGCTCCTGGATCAAGATTAGCTTTCGGGGACCCTTCGTAAGTGTTCTTTCGTTCTTTTATTCGCTTTTTGAGTCCGAAAGTCAAGCTTTGTTTGACTTTCTATGTTGACCAGTTTATGGTCAACACGAAGTTCGTTTGAACTTCATAACGTGAGCGTGATCACGATGGTTATAGTCCCTAATGACTACACCTACTGATTACCACGTTATCTAGGCTCAGTGACGAGTCGTAGTTTTGGCTAACATGCGCATTCTTGCATATTTTGTAACCAAACTACTCTTAGGTATCAAAACCGTTTGTTTTGATACCAAACCTGTTTTCTAAACTTAGTTAAGCATGTTCTAACATGCTTAGCTCGTCACTTTTAGTTTAGTGCTTATATAGGGTCGTAAGGTAAGCGATCTAAACAATCGCTTATACTTTCGAACCCGACCCATTTGGTCGATCATTAGGATCCGACCAAGCACATTAGGTGACCATAGTATATAGGGAATAACCTTCCGAGGTTATACCTTATGGTCGCTTCGTTTAAGTAGTTGTATGATAGGTAGTTTATATGCCTTAGGTAAATTACCAAAATACCCTTTTCACGCCAAAATTTATATTAAGCATATGTAACATAACTTTTGATATCTAAGCTGATTTGGCAACAATATTAGACATGTTAAGGCATATTTTACTTATCATAGGGCTGGTTAGGCGGTCCGAACGCGTTTACGCTAACGACGCGTTAAAGTAGTATAAGCTACCTAAACGGGTCGTAATGGGTCGTAAGCACTTAGGTTAGGTTTCATTGTAGTATGTAGGCTTTGTTAAACCATATTACACGAGTCTCCATACTCGTTTGGTTTACGAACCCTCATTCTATCCAAATCCTCCGATTTAGGTCCGGTATATTAATGTAGTTACCTATATTAGGTGTCGTTTGATATCCGTGATCGCTAGCATTGTTTGGTTGTTACACAAGGACTTCTAAAGCAATCTCAAGTGAGTACATAGACCCCTCTTTTACTGTTTTCCAAACTGTTTTGGGGTGAAACACATGTGCCTACTTGTTACTTTCATGCTTTCCTGTTTTCACATCATATACTTGCTATGTTCATTAGTACATTTATAGTACAGGATTTCATTACATACTATGCTATGTATGCCCATTGTGTGCGTACTAAGTACATTGTTTTACATTACATTTTATGCTATGTATGCCCATTGTGTGCATACTTAGTACATTTATTTATCACATGCTTACATATGGTTTAGTTGATATATTTCACTTACCATACATAAACATTTTGACATTTACATACACAATTCATGATTTACATTAGACATAAACATTAGACATAGACATTAAACATGGTTTTCACATAAACATTTTGACATTTGATTATACATAAACATTTTACTTTGATGGTTTGGTTTGAGTAAGTGATTTAAGTAACGAGGCGTGTGTAATATGATACAAGCATGGTGGATATGCCGCTGGTACTTCCCATATATAAGTGTTTGTATGGTATTACATATCGTAGCGTTATTTGAATCATTTCAATTTAGACATATAACATTTTATACAAATAACATACTTTTCACAAGACATTGTTTTACAAAACAACTTATCTTATACAAACTCATTTTTACTTGGCTATTCATTCAACCATACATTATTCTCTTATTTATACATATCATCTGATCTTATTGCTTTTCAAATGATTTACAAGGCAAAGCAAATTACAAGGTTCATGACTAAACATTTTCTTAAACATAAGTCATGAATTCTATTTTCACAAAACCTATGTATCTCACAGGCATTTTTATGCTGACGTACCTATTTTCACATGTGTTTCAGGATATGATGCATAGGATTTATCAAGATACACTTAGGGGGACTTGGGCCTTAGTGACAATAAAAGATGCAAGACTAGTTATTTATGTTATATTTCTTTGTTTGTCAAGACATTGTAACACTTTTAATCAATAAAACAATATCTCAATTTCCATGTGTTATGAAACAATGATTCTATTACAACACTCCCCAACGTTTCCGCCACGTTTGATTGTTCCACGTGGTCGGGGTGTGAAAGAAAAGTTGGTATCAGAGCCCATGGTTATAGGAAATTAGGTTATTAGTAATGCATTGACCTAGTCTATAACCTTCCTAGGACCCTAACGCGAGTTTACTTGCGTTTAGACATAAAACAACACCGTCACCTATCCTTAAGTGACAACCGCAACAAGAACATAAATTTCAAAACCGCTTTGAAAACTAATCATCTGTTCTAGGATGATTGATTACTAGGTTTTAAACCCTCTGTTATATGGTTTTGAACCCCTTTGAATTTTCAAAACCTCGTCAAAGTTTAGGTATTATAGTGTGAACACGTGCAATCTAGAAGAGTGGATGCCTGTACTCTGAGTTTTCTATCTAAGGCTAGAGTGTTCGTACAAATCCACATAATCGGACCAGTCACTCTTACCTGGGAACTCTTGGGGTGAGTGTCCACTTATAGGCTAAAGCATGTCTTCGCGATACATTAATATGACCCGCTTACTTTGATTAGTCACCGTCTCGTTTGTTTGCCTTAGGTAACAAACAAATGATCGCAATTTCTATGCGTTGTCATTTTGTTTTATTTACCGATAACATTTCCTTTGTTTCCTCCTATATCCTTCATTTCCTCCAGAATGTCTCTTCATCGCAACAATGCGCAGATATCTGAGCAGACTGCTAAATTTGCCCAGCGGATAGGCGAAGTAATTCTGAAGACTGTTGAATTAGGCATTGCCATGTCTCGTCTCAACAATGAAGCCACTCAATGGCCACCAAAGGAAGCAGAAGTCAAGCCTGCACCACCAGCCAAGAAACCAATCAAGGAATCAAAGACCATGGATGAACAGACTGGATCCCCTAAGAGGTCAAAGAAGCGAAAGGCTTCTCAGAACTTCGCCGTGGTCGCTCACAATGGTCAAGCCATCCCCAACCAACCATCTCAACCACCTGCTAGGAAGCCATACAATGGAACTGCACCCTTATGCAACCAATGTAGCCTCCATCATCATGCCAATATAAAGTGCCGCAAATGCCAAACTTGTGGACTTATAGGCCATACAGCAAGAGTTTGCCCAGCCGCAGCTGCACCAAACCAAGCTGGCAACAATCCCGCTCAAGGTCGTTTCCTACCAGGTTCTTGTTTCAACTGTGGCGAGATGGGTCATTTCCGAAGAAATTGCGCGAAGCTTGCTAAGGCAAATCCAACCCACGGATGAGCAGTTGGCTGTTTAGAAGATGCTGTTGTCTTATGCTTTTGTTTCTTCTATTTACTTGTAATGTGAAACAATCTGTCCCGTTCATAAATAAAAGTTGTTGTTCGCAATTCTCATATACAAGTATAGTTACATGTATGAATGGCATTCCCCTATGATGCCTACATTAAGGAACTATGTTCCTTGCAAACTACTTTTGTGAAAATTCTTCCCATTTTTTTGCGTTTACTCATGATTTCCTTGGTAAATTCTAAGTACTCGTTTTATTCTAAGAAATAAAGTACAGGAAATAAAGTGACATTATGAGTAACCGTGCTTCTATGCCTTTGAATCCTTGGTTAGATAACCAAGGATATTTTCAAATCTCATACCCATTACGTTCTGATTTCTTCAAACATGCATAACATAAGTTTTCAAAACAACCTATATGATTTCAAAACGTTCTATATGTAAGTTCGAAAACATTTTTAATATAGTGTATTTACTTAACATGACAAATGCATAAAGCTTTGTCTATGTTTTCAAAAACAACCCTCATGATTCCAAAATATTTCATATAGTTTGAAAACAAATTTTAAGTAATATATCAAGTGCACGATTTCAAAAGCATCATTCATGTTTTCAAAAACCTTATACATAGTTTCAAAATTCATCTCGCATGATTTTAAAACATTTTTATAAATATACTTACCTAGTACACCTACTTTATGATTTCAAAAGTATTATACATAAGGTTTCAAAAACATTGAACATGTTTTTTTAAGAACCCCATGCATAGTTTCAAAAATATTTATCCTCATACATTGACTTAACTTTCAAATTTTGCTTCATATGTTTCCATGGCATATTGAGCATCTCAACCTCATAAGCATTTTACTTCATGTTTTGACTTAAACACGTCCAGTGCAAGGTTTCGAAACATCTTCAACTTCTAAAATCCATATGGGATCTTTTTATCTCCACAATTAGACCCTTGTGGATGATTATCATACAAATCAGAGTCCTTAATTGGATTCCTTATGTACCAAAATTCGATCATTTCGGTTCCTTAGAATCGAAATCGAATTTTCTCTTTAAGATCTTTCTATCTTTATAGTTAGATTCTTAGAAATATTTAAAGCACCAATCAAAATCCACTGATTGGATACCTGGTGTGCTTTGAACACATGTGCACAGTTAGCAGAACAAATTAACAAAATGATAACAAATCAAGTTAAACAATCTTTGTGGTTATATGACTATGTGTTTATGCATCTTGTGTTTTCTATTATGCATTTTGTGTTTTTGTATACTCTGGATATTCGTTATCCAAATCCTCGTAGAATCATTCATATCTTCATATGAGGGATTCGTAGTAGGATATTTAAAAAGGTGCTACCTTAAATCCTTAATGGGCTTCTATGTAATAAGTTAAGACCCTTGGATTATATAGTACCACTCCATGATTCATAAGAGACCCTTTTAGTGGTCTAGTCAAAAAGATTGATTCAAAAATCTGGTTAAGAATGACATGTGATGATATAAGCTGAAAAGACCCTTGGTTGTCTATTAAAATCATTTATTGATTTAATAAAAGGAAACCTATGGTGGTCTAGTCACATTCATCACAAGATTTGTTCATTTGGTTTTCCCCTACACATTATAAAATAGACTGTGTGAACTATGCAAGGAATTGTCTAATTATGGATGCATACATAATTACAAAGTTCAGTGCACGGAAACCACAATAAGACTTATTATGTGTAAGAACCGATAGTGACAACCATAACGAAATGCGAACAATGTAATAGAGGTACGGTGGACGCACCAATGACGCTTTATATACTTGTATATAAGTATCCCTCTCACATTACAAGCATGATGTTATTGTAAAGTTACTAGAAGTTCAGGACTCTAACCAGTATTGTTTAATCTTTTCAACCTCATGTTTCAAGCCTCACAAGTTTCCTCTAAATAAATTTCGGGACGAAATTTCCACAAGTAGGGGAGACTGTAACAGTTGTGCTTGAAATCATTGTGAACAGTTTAGTCATCAATAAAACAATGCTATTTGATCCCAATGTTTGTTTGGTTATGTTTTACATTTTTCATGTTTTGACTATTGTTCAATTTTAAACTCTACATCGCTTTTTGGAGAATTATACGCAATCTGGTGCATAAACATACTCAGTTTAATGTGACAAATACTCCGGAACATCGACATGTACTCAACATACCTTAAATAACCATTACATAACTTAGAAATAAGTTTTGAAGGCTTTGGTATGGCAAAAACAAGTTAATTCGCTTACAGGGACTAAATTTGACAAACTGCGAAAGTATGCCAATTTGAACTGTAACAGACATTCCGGAACATGACCATAAGTTAAACACACCTTAAATATCCTTTACATAGCTTAGAAATAGGCTTTGAGGTGTTCGGTGTGCTAAAATAAACTTTTGAATCATTCAGGGACTAAAAGTGTCAAAAAGTGCATAAGTTTGCACTTTCGCGCATAACTTACGTTCTGAATACATCCGGACATCCAAAAATTTATGTAAGCATCCTAATATTATGCCTTAGTGATTGGCATGAGAAAAATCCATTGGTTGTGTCATTTGGATCGTTTTTCGCGCTTATGCGCATTCCGTCGTAATTAAGCGAACATCGCGATCGTACGGCCAAACGAACCGACATCCGACATATTTTTGAGCATGTTTTATTTCCTCAATGTTTAAGCATCATTTTAGGGCCTTAAAGATGGCTTAGCGGGCCTTAAACATGTCGGAAATGGCCCCAAACCACAACAGGGACCTAAACTGTCATTTCTGAAACTTGTTTTCTGATCAGGACACCCAGGCGGCCCGCGTAAGCCTAGGGTGATCCTTTACACGGGCCGCGTCAGTCTCCCAGACCAGATTCAATGTTTTAATCCACTTGCAACAGCCTTTCAAACCTCCAAAGGGCAACACCACTTGTCAAATCCCTATGGTGGTGGCAAAATAAGCCACCACAACATTGCGACAAGTGTACGGGTTAGATCGAGGCACGATATTCAAGAAACGATCCTAACGGTCTTGCATATCCTATAAATACCCCCCCTTTCTTGCAAAAACCCACAAATCTGATCAAAGAGCTCTAAGTTGATGCCATTGCTTCATACCTGAGCTCCTGGATCAAGATTAGCTTTCGGGGACCCTTCGTAAGTGTTCTTTCGTTCTTTTATTCGCTTTTTGAGTCCGAAAGTCAAGCTTTGTTTGACTTTCTACGTTGACCAGCTTATGGTCAACACGAAGTTCGTTTGAACTTCATAACGTGAACGTGATCACGATGGTTATAGTCCCTAATGACTGCACCTACTGATTACGACGTTATCTAGGCTCAGTGACGAGTCGTAGTTTCGGCCAACATGCGCATTCTTGCGTATTTTGTAACCAAACTACTCTTAGGTATCAAAACCGTTTGTTTTGATACCAAACCTGTTTTCTAAACTTAGTTAAGCATGTTCTAACATGCTTAGCTCGTCACTTTTAGTTTAGTGCTTATATAGGGTCGTAAAGTAAGCGATCTAAACAATCGCTTATACTTTCGAACCCGACCCGTTTGGTCGATCATTAGGATCCGACCAAGCACATTAGGTGACCATAGTATATAGGGAATAACCTTCCGAGGTTATACCATATGGTCGCTTCGTTTAAGTAGTTGTATGATAGGTAGTTTATATGCCTTAGGTAAATTACCAAAATGCCCTTTTTACGCCATAATTTATATTAAGCATGTAACATAACTTTTGATATCTAAACTGATTTGGCAACAATATTAGACATGTTAAGGCCTATTTTACTTAACATAGGGCTAGTTAGGCGGTCCGAACGCGTTTTACACGAACGACGCGTTAAAGTAGCATAACCTACCTAAACGGGTCGTAATGGGTCGTAAGCACTTAGGTTAGGTTTCATTGTAGTATGTAGGCTTTGCTAAACCATATTACACGAGTCTCCATACTCGTTTGGTTTACGAACCCTCATTCTATCCAAATCCTCCGATTTAGGTCCGATATATTAATGTAGTTACCTATATTAGGTGTCGTTTGATATCCGTGATCTCTAGCATTGTTTGGTTGTTACACAAGGACTTCTAAAGCAATCTCAAGTGAGTACATAGACGCCTCTTTTACTGTTTTCCAAACTATTTTGGGGTGAAACACATGTGCCTACTTCACATCATATACTTGTTATGTTCATTAGTACATTTATAGTGCATGATTTCATTACATACTATGCTATGTATGCCCATTGTGTGCGTACTTAGTACATTGTTTTACATTACATTTTATGCTATGTATGCCCATTGTGTGCGTACTTAGTACATTGTTTTACATTACATTTTATGCTATGTATGCCCGTTGTGTGCGTACTTAGTACATCATTTTACATTACATTTTATGCTATGTATGCCTGTTGTGTGCGTACTTAGTACATCATCTTACATTACACTTTATACTATGTATGCCCATTGTGTGCGTACTTAGTACATCATTTTACATTACATTTTATGCTATGTATGCCCATTGTGTGCATACTTAGTACATTTATTCATCACATGCTTACATTTTGGTATGACATTTGGTTTGTTTAAATTAAACAATGTACATTCATTAACATTAGCTACGCCGCTCGTTATTAGGTAATGGTACCATAGGACTTGACAACTCCCATTCCTGAAATCTCGGGTTTGTTTGGATTGGAAGGAATGACCGAATTCGATAAACATAACACATATAGACCTTTAATTTATTTAAAGGTCTATCACCACAGTCACAAAGGCTTGAATGTATGCATTTTCACAATACCACATAGATGTTTGTATCAGTATAGCATGCATTTATTACACAAAACATAACTTTGATTTAAACCATGTTTTACTTCAATATCTTGTTTTTGTGCATTTTACATATGGTTTAGTTGATATATTTCACTTACCATACATAAACATTTTGACATTTACATACACAATTCATGATTTACATTAGACATAAACATTAGACATAGACATTAGACATGGTTTTCACATAAACATTTTGACATTTGATTATACATAAACATTTTACTTTGATGGTTTGGTTTGAGTAAGTGATTTAAGTAACGAGGCGTGTGTAATATGATACAAGCATGGTGGATACGCCGCTGGTACTTCCTATATATAAGTGTTTGTATGGTAGTACATATCGTAGCGTTATTTGAATAATTTCAATTTAGACATATAACATTTTATACAAATAACATACTTTTCACAAGACATTGTTTTACAAAACAACTTATCTTATACAAACTCATTTTTACTTGGTTATTCATTCAACCATACATTATTCTCTTATTTATACATATCATCTGATCTTATTGCTTTTCAAATGATTTACATGACAAAGCAAATTACAAGGTTCATGACTAAACATTTTCTTAAACATAAGTCATGAATTCTATTTTCACAAAACCTATGTATCTCACAGGCATTTTTATGCTGACGTACCTATTTTCACATGTGTTTCAGGATATGATGCATAGGATTTATCAAGATACACTTAGGCGGACTTGGGCCTTAGTGACAATAAAAGATGCAAGACTAGTTATTTATGTTATATTTCTTTGTTTGTCAAGACATTGTAACTCTTTTAATCAATAAAACAATATCTCAATTTCCATGTGTTACGAAACAATGATTCTGTTACAACACTCCCCGACGTTTCCGCCACGTTTGATTGTTCCACGTGGTCGGGGTGTGACAACAAAAGACCTGTCTTTATGGGTACGAGCGGCAAGCGGCACAGCGACCTTAGAGAATCCTTCGATAAATCGTCGGTAATAACCCGCTAATCCAAGAAATGATCGGACTTCAGACGGGTTCTTTGGCGTAATCCAGCTTTTAACTGCTTCAATCTTCGCGGGATCGACATGAATTCCCTGACTATTCACGATGTGACCCAGAAACTAAACCTCCTCCAACCAGAATTCGCACTTGGAGAACTTGGCATAGAGTTGGTTCCCCTGGAGTAACTAGAGAACCAAACGTAGATGTTGCGCGTGTTCGGCTTTCGACTTGGAATAAATCAGGACATCGTCGATGAACACAATGACGAAAGGGTTAAGATAAGGCTTACACACGCGATTCATCAGATCCATAAAAACCGCGGGTGTGTTGGTTAGACCAAAAGGCATAAAACCAAACTCATAGTGGTCGTATCGAGTGCGAAAGGCTGTTTTAGGTACATCTTCTTCTTGAATGCGCAACTGATGATAGCCTGAACGTAGATCGATCTTCGAGAAACACTTGGCACCTTGCAGCTGATCAAATAAGTCGTCGATTCAAGGCAAAGGGTAACGGTTCTTGATGGTCAGCTTATTCAATTCCCGATAGTCGATGCACATCCTGAATGACCCATCCTTCTTTTTGACGAAAAGGACTGGCGCGCCCCAAGGAGAGGTGCTCGGGCGAATGAAGCCTTTTTCAAGTAACTCCTGGAGTTGGTTCGAGAGTTCCCTCATTTCGGATGGCGCGAGTCGATAAGGGGCTTTAGCAACAGGGTTAGCTCCAGGAATAAGGTCGATACGAAAGTCGATATCACGACTTGGCGGTAGTTCGGGAAGATCATCAAGGAATACCTGAGGAAACTCACGAACCACTGGAACGTCTTTGACTTCAACCTTCTTTTTCTTTTCCTTCTCTGCTACTACAATGTTGGCCAAGAAAGCGGTGTATTCCTTGCGAAGATACTTGCTAGCTTGGACGCATGACATAAGGTTAAGACACTTCGAAGCTGTTTCACCATATACACATAAGAGATCACCATTCGCAAGAGAGAATCGAATCATCTTCTCAAAGCACACGACTTCAGCATGGTTTTCGCGAAGAACGTCCATGCCTACTATTGTGACAACCTGTAATTAACGACCTTCTAATTACGCGATTAACAAACGTTTAAGGCGATAATAAGTAGTGTTTAAGGCACAATTAACTTAATTAGGCCATTGGAATGCCTAGGAACGCTTATCTGACGCTACAGTGCGCATACGGTGATTTTCGGAACAACTGCGTAACGATAAACGATAAGGAACTGACACCGTACAAAATACTGACAACGCCATTGATTACGAAGTTTATACAAATAACATATACTTATAAATTTAGTATTGCGAATTTATCATGCTTCCGTACATCGCAAACGCGAACGTGAATGGAAAACGCGACTGTAAGAAACGCACCGGCAACGAAACGGAAGCATCGGAGATGCGTAATTACCTTTGAAACTTAAATTTTACGTTATATTTAGCTCCATAATTTAATTCTAATAACCGTAGTTGAAATCGGATCTAAGAACGGTTTAAAGCGGCAATGACGCGAACTTACACGATTATTATGGTGAACGACAAACAAATGCGCCACCGACTGTAATTTGTCATAATTTGATACTAAAATTTTGACTTACGACGTTTCGCGGAGTTTGGGTTTTGAGCTGATGGGCCACTAAAAACACGTGGATTGGGCTTGTGGGCCTTGGGCTCAAGCCCATTAAGACAAATTCTAACCTAAGTATAAATAGCAAAGAAAACCCTAAATCCCTCATTTCATCAGCCGACACTTTACTTTTCCTTCCCAAACTCCCCTTTTCTCTACTACATACTCCAAGGAAACATGAAAAACACCTCATTGCATCATAGTTTCCTGATCCACAACACACATACATATGAAACACCTTCAGCCAGACACCATCTCGGTCACCCTACTCTCCCTCTCGAAATCTATGTAAACACAAACAAGAGTTACCGGCAAAACACCCACCCCCCCTTTGTTCGACCTGCCTAATCGCCTGGCTCCGGCGATGGCGACGGTCGACGGTGTTTTGTCGAGCAGATCCACCCGAACACCCTCCTTCACCGACAACATCACGAACCCCCCCCCCCCGGCTACATGCCCGACCGGTGAAACCGGCTCCGCTGGTGACGTCAGAGATGATGATACAGACTGATGACGAAGGTTGAAGCTGATGATGACGACGCTGCTGAGGAATCGGGTCAGATCTGGCCGGAATCGGCTCCGGCCGCTTCATTCCTGTTGATGACGATTATGTTTTCCGATGATTGTGATGATGTTGACGAGAAGATGGTGATGGTAGGGGGGTCGAAGCCGGCAATGATTGCACATGGTGGCAGCGCCGCCGCTCACAGCGGCGGTGGCATCTTCTCCCGTCAAGTTCTCCGGTAAATCGTCGTTCCCTTTCATTTTGTTTCTGCTGGAGACTAATGAAGTTGATGGATAGTTATGTCACTGATGATGATGATTTGATTTTTTTTATTATTTGTTTCGAGGGCACGGTTCAACAGTTGGGTTCGGTTCAACACCAGGCTCGGATTTCGTGTCGGGCTCTGGTTCAGCAAGTTAAAGTATGTTTCGAGTCAAAGTTTCGGGTCAAACCCGGTTAACTCGGTCAACACCCGAGTCAACTCGAGTCAACAGACGGTCAACTGTTAGTCAACAGGTCAACAGCTGGTCAACGCCAGTCAAACATCATCTCGGGTCAGTTTTGAGTATGCGGTTTACTTTTGGTTCGGTCTCGATTCACCTCAAGTTTGTTCGGTTCGACAGGTTCGGATTCAATTCAAAACGGGTCAGGTCAACAAAAGTCAACTCTGGTCAACCAGTCAACTGTAGGGTCAACTGGTCAAACACAAGATCCGGTAAAGTTAACGTCACGAAATTAGAATCGATTTTTATACTACGCGAACCGAGCTCGACCCGAATCGATTAGTGATTAGTTACATTTTATCTTGTCGTATTTCGTATAATTTTAGTATATATTGTTTGCTTGGTGAAAATTGTTGAATTTTTATAAAAAGATCGACAGTTTGATTGTCGGGATCGTCCAAAAACAGAGGAAACTCTGTCCGTTTTTCGTCAAAAATCCGAAATATCAAACATAATTATGTTATATAAACGACGTCTAACGAGATTGAGGTATTTTTATAAAATAAATATAAGAGTATATTTATTTTGGCGACACTTTACGACTTACAAAACGCGTTTATAATGTTTCGACAAAAGTGGATTGCAAGTCAACGAAAACACATTGAAACTCTAACACTTTTATAAAATAAATATAATTAGTTATATTTATTTCAAACGTAACGTCGAAAATTATATTTTATAAAATAAATAAAATGTCTTATATTTATTCCTAACGTCAACGATTCGGAAATCGTATTTCAAAAGTCTAGTATTCGGAAAATATATAACATAAATATAATTATTTATATTTATTTCGAGTGTCGAGACTTCGAATACTCTTATAAAGATTATTCGTTTCAAACATCTAACCGAACACGACAAGCATCGCACAATTATAACACCTTACCAACAGAGTTAGTTGATATCGAGTGTACATATACTTACACCTTACGAAAACTACGACTAGCCGTATCACTACTTCATATACGCCTTTTATTCGCGACTACTAACACGACTTCGTATACACACACCCATATATATATATATATATGATTATATACATAAATGTATATATTTTCTAAAACACTCGAAAACTAAGTTGTTTTCGAGAATTAGTTTCATCCCGATTATCAATAGGATCAAATAACCATAGTTCGGTTATTTCAAATCAAAGTCTCAACACTACTTTAGAGTCGTTTTATTAACGACTCGGTAGAGCTCGGACACGTAGTTTAACTACGTCTTTAAACTAGAAACTGATAAGTTATTCCCTGTTAGGAATACTATAGATGCACGCTAGCTACATCACATTCGTGGAATGACACTACGGAATCACGCTAGGCTAGCTTTGCACAGGAATGTCAAGGTGAGTTCATAACCCCCACTTTTTACGGTTTTACATTTTTAAAAATGTTTTCGGGGGTGGAAAGACATGCAACTTTTTGCAAAAGCAACCACTATTTCAATGAAGGAAAACACATATTTATAAACCATGTTGCAAATGAATTTCAACGAACTTGAAAGGTTTACGAAAGGTTTATACTAAACATACCGGTTTCACATAACAAACACGTATTTTCGCAAACGTGCATGATTTTCATGACTAGTGACGGGAATGTCCTAGTTACTACAACGGGACTGGGTTGGTCTGCGTATGAACAACGAGACAACCCAATGGGTTTATGTCCCCCTTTTTCTTTTGAAATACATATTAACTAGGGTATGATTAAGCTATGGAATGAACTCTTGGATCACGTGCGAATAGGCGCTAACTTAGGCACCATTAATCCTTTTAAGGACCACGGAACAGGGGGTAGATCTATCGGGTACGGGCGAGCCCCACTCACGGTCCTTGTGCGGCCACTTAGAGTGCTTTTGTGTCCCTGTCGAAGTGAATCGACACTTAAATCGTCTACCGGGTTGAGTGCTTCCTATGTCGGCACACATATTAATGTCTTAGCTACACATTAATGATCAACATGTTCATAGACGCATTACATACCTACTTATAAACTGAACTTTCAAATGTTTTTAAGATTCATTTGATGTAAGCTCACAAATACATGGATTTACAAACTTTGGTAATGTTTTTCAACTTATACCTAAGTAAGAGGACGCGCTGATCCTGCTTATAAAGGTTTGTTTGGGCTCGGCCCACTCTCTCTCGTGCAATGCACAAAGACTATTGTGGGCTAGACTCACAGTTTTTCATATATCATGCCAAGAAAATAATTTTACTATATTTTCTCAACAACTTTGAAACCGGTTATCAAAAAGATTTCTTTTAAATCTTTTCAAAACAAACTATGAACTCGCTCAACTTTATGTTGACTTTTTCGCATGTTCTTTCTCAGGTTGCATTTTTAAGACTATGGAACGGTTGGAATAGGAGAACCCACGGGATTTCGAGTACTTAGTGGGCGTGCATTGTTTAGAAGTCTTAGCTTATTTGCTTCCGCTGTGCAATGAAGATACCGGTCCAGTCACGCCAGCTCTGATATTTCGGGGTGTGACAACTATGACGTCAAAACTTCCGAGTTGCATCGGAATAAGGTCGATTGGGAAGATGTGATTGTTGAGCTCTAGGGTACAATCACGAAGAACAGAGTTAACAGCGACGGTTCTTCCAGTAGCAACTTCGACTTCGAATGACGAGGGTAGATAAGAACGCTTACGATTAAGGAGCTTCTCGAATTCAAACGACACAAAGCAGTTATCGGCTCCAGTATCAAACAAACATGATGCATAAATACCATTCACAAGGAACGTACCATTAACCACGTTGTTGTCAGCCTGGGCTTGATGTGCGTTGATGTTAAAGGTTCTGGCACGGGCTGCTTGCTGTTGCTGCTGAGGCTGCTGCTGTTGCTGCTGCTGCTGGGGTTCTTGTTTCACAATCCTGTTCGGGCACATGTTTGCAAAGTGGTTAGGGTCACCACATGCAAAGCAGACTCGAGCATTGACCACGGGTGCTTGAGCTGCTGGTTGGCCTTGAGGGGCTGGAAGTAGAGCTTGATGAGCGGCGGCTTGAACTGGGGCTTGTCGGGGACCATAGCGACAATTCGTAGTGAAATGCCCGTAAAGATTGCAGTGGGCGCAGAAACGACAGGCGATTCCCACCGGATGATGGTATGAGCATGTAGGGCACAGTGGGTGGGGACCTGTGTAAGCGCGCTTAGCTGGCGGCGCATTGATCACTGGAGCTTGTCGATGGTGCGACTGCTGTTGAGCCGGTACGGCCTGCAGAGGGGCAGCAGTCGTTGTCACAACACAGTTCTTGTTGCTGGAGTTGTTTTTGTTGTGCTTCTTCTTTCTTCTTGACGACTTGGAGGGTTGAGCAGTGGTGGTGTCGACGGTTGACGTGGCGGTGGCTTGGTGCAGAGACTTGGTATGCTTATCCCAGAAACTAGACTTTACCCACTTGTCATTGATCTCCGCGGCAAGCAGGTAGGTCTCTTCAATTGATGATGGCTTGGCAGCATGAACGAAATTGGCAACACAATCGGGTAAGGCTCAAATATACTTCTTGATGGCCATGTCTGACGTCTTGACCTGATCGGGACAGCTGATGCTGAGCTGTTTAAAGCGTGCAGTCAAGGCAGCGTTATCTCCAACCTTCTGCTTTATGTTCCAAAACTCGTCCTCCAACTTTTGGCGTTCATGGGGAGGGCAGAATTCGTCCATCATGATGGCTTTCAGCTCCTTCCATGTCAGCTCATAAGCTGCATAATTTCCGCGCTTGTTTCGTTCGGCCGTCCACCAGTCTAGAGCTCGGGACTAGAAGACGCCTGTAGCATTGAGGGTGCGAAGATTTTCTGGACAACCGGTTTGGCGCAGAGTGACTTCGATAGAATCGAACCATTGAAACATAGCGGTTGGGCCATCTTCTCCAGTGAATTCCTTTGGTGCGCATGCCTTGAACTATTTCAAGTTGAACCCAGTCTTGCTGGTATCCTTAGGAGCATCGATTCGCGACTCCTCAGATGACTTGCTGGAGTTTTCAAAGACATCGCTCACAGCTTTTGCCACACTTTTGGCGATGATAGTAGCGAGACGCCTGTCTCTCTTCTCTTGGTGAGTGAGTGGGGTTCGGTGTCCAGATGACGACATGGTCTGCAACAGACATCGTCGTATGTCTCAGACACAACAAATCGAATCTCACCTCACACGTGTACTACTTACTAAAGCTTAGAATCACGTCGAAACACGCATCACATAAACATGTAGGCACATAACCACAGATTCACGTAATCACAAAAGCACATAAGCAAGTAAAGCACAGAGACACGTAAGCACAGAAGCACATACACATTTAAACACAGAAGCACTAAGCACGGGGTTCTCCTATAAGCACATATAGCATTCTGACTGCCTCAAGATCCTATCATTCAAGGCTCGTATGTCGTTCGTACATAGCGGCCGCGTATGGTATATCGAATAGTATCACATAATCGTATAGCATGTCGAGTATAGCATAGTATAGCGTATATCCTAGCATAGTATCGTGTAGAATGGCAGCGACTTGTTACCGTTTTGAGATAGAAGAGCAATGCGAGTCGTGTGTGTTGATCGAAGTGATAGCAAAAATCGAACGATTCATCAAAATAAAACAGGTAATCACACATAAAACACATAAAATCAACAAATCTTCAGAGTCTGCAGTTGCGGGCTGAGAATCGAAACACATAAAATCAAAAAATAGATTGTCTGCAGCTACTAGACATTGACTACCCAAAGCGATTCGACTATTGACAATGGACTTGTCGTCACTTTCCAACTTTCGGGATCGCGTTTCTGCGTCAATTCTTGGGCATTTAACCCGTATTCCCTAGGTCATACTCGTGTGTTCAGGTCGTTGGAGTCTGTCGAGGCTTTGGTGAGATGAGTAAAAGTTGGAATAAGTTGCCAAGGTTCGGGTTTCACCCCTGGCTTAGCAATTTCTTCCTTGTTTTAGTAAAGATTGAGGAGATTATTCATCAAAATATGGATTTCACTCCTGATTTGGTATAATTCTCCTCGTTCGTTATCGAAAATAATGAGAAAATCATTGATAAATTGGTAAAATCAGCATTGTTCAAACAATTTAGTCGAGAGTTTGCGGCTTTCACACCTAATCTCGACTAAAGCGCTTGACTCTATTCGAAAATTCGAGTGCGGTGATAGCGAAGAATATCAGAATATAGCACATAAGCTTGGTCTATTGGTTCCTAACTATAGTCTAGGTCTCTAAGACAGCAACCCGGACTAGGTCGTGTCCTGCCTAATTCCCTATAGTTATGGCTCTGATACCAATCTGTCACACCCCAACCGATGGCGGAATCATCGGGGCATGGCAATGAGCGAAACAGATTGTCCAGAAGTTTCCATAATAACCTTCATTACTATTCAGTTTAAATGATACGTCCCCTACCATATCCCAAACAATAAAACGAGTTATTATAGACAAGCATCTAGTCAAATATTTTGTTCCGACAACTCAGATTTTAAATAAAATAGAAATATTGTTCAATGCTTCTAGAGACTCGATCTGCAAGATCTATAGACAACTATGCTCTAGACGCTTATTCCTAGCTCGCCTTCCTAGCAGATAAGCATCCTAATTACCTGCCACATACGTTAAAATAAAGTCAATACATATAATGTAAAGGTGAGCATACAAGTTTAATAATAGCATATAGAGTTCGAAATAGTTTACGCATAACCAGCACGTACACAGAGGAAAACCAAGCATGTTAATTATTGACATGGACCTATCGATACCAGTGACTGCGGGTTGACTGTCTGAGACAGTTCGCAATACATGATTACCACCGTAATCTATGCAAGTAATTGTCCTTAACAACCCCCGTGTGAACGGGTGCTGAGTCCAAACTATAGTACTACGTCGTTAAGGCAGGTAGACAGTATTCCACGTGTAAACACAATCAACAAGCATTCATTTAGTCACGTAATACATGCAATTCAGTTAGCGTTCAAACGATTGAGTAGTGTGTTCGATAGTGGTTTTGATAAGTAACGTATGTAACACCCAAAAGTGCTAAAAGCAAAAAGGGATCGAGTATACTCACAGCGGTTGATTGATGGATTGAAGGGAGCGCTTGAGAGTAGAGTTAGCCTGAACAGTTCGATAGCATAACGATGAATAACACGTAAAATGGAAACAAGTGTAAGTGGGTTGAACAGCCTGGTCGATCGAGCAGTTGGTTCAATCGAGTGGGTTGTTCGTTCGGCTGGACAATCCGTTCGGACAGTCCGTTCGATCGGCCGGTAGGTTCGATCGGCTGGACTGTTTGAGTGCATTGTTTCTTCCCTTGAGTAAGATGTGTTTGTGTGTGAGGATTTGAACTTTTGAAGTTTTCGTTGTAGTATTTGAGAACACTGAAGTGTTCTTACCTTTCAGGTCGGTCGATCGAGCGACCCGTTCGATCGGTCGGCATAACCGATCGGTTAGGAACTTCAGTAGTAGTCCTCATCAGGATGTCACTCGACCGAACAGCCTACTCGATCGAATAGCATGCTCGATCGGGTGGCATTCCTTATACAACAAACGAATTAAAAATCGACTAAGTGTTGAAGCATAGTATCTCATGATCCGAGGAGTAATGTTGACGAACAGCTATTCGATCGAATAGTACCTCGTTCAGTACCATACTTCATAAAATTTTTAAGTTGTGGGGCCATATGCTAGTCGATCGGCTGGCCCGGTCAATCGGCTGGTATGTCCGATCGGTTGGGCTGTTCGTTCGAACAGCCTAACCGTTCGGTCAGCATCCTGACCTGGTCGACCTGTTCGTCTAACACTTGGCTGTTCTGGTTATTTGATGTTATATCGAGGTAGTTTGACAATGAGCTGAACCATGGAACTTCCATTCTTACTTGTTTCACCTGTTCGGACAGGAATCACCCAAATCCGGCCAGTGAACGGTTCGAAACGGTAGTTTAATGTTTAACCCGAACTCGGTGAATCTCGTAAATAGAATCCGAATCTTGAACCACTCATCCACTAGAATATTTTGTGAGTTGACTCAAGCTCCGTTTCTACCAGTTTGAAGGCATTGAGCGTAAAAGAGTTGAAAGAAAGTTGGAATTCCTTCTTTCAATCCTTCACATCATGTGAGTGTTTAGATCTTCGGTAGATCTTAGCTTGTTTATGTGGAAATCGGCTAGATCCGAGCTATTCATGGTGGATTGAAGCCAAAACATGGTGTTCTTGAAGAACACCATGGTTAGAAATCAAAAATTGAAAGATAGAAAGGTGTAGGAGCATGTTTTGATCAAGAAAGTACAAGATTTTGGATGGAAACTTACCGGAATCGGAAGAAATCTGAGAAAAGAAGAGGAGCACGGCTGGTCGGTCGGAACTTTCCAAAAGTGGTAAAGAGTGACAATGACAGCCCTATTTATAGGCTCCAAAAGAGGAAAGGGCTGGCCGATCGGCTGGCATCCCGATCGGACAGCCTGCCCGATCGAACAGTCTGTTCGATCGGCTGACAGCCTGATCGAATAACAGCCTGGTTCGAGTGTTCGGTGCGACGATTTTTGATATTTCGGTTTCGATCGAAGACGTTACGAGTACGATAAAGTTTCGTATTCAAATTACTTTTAGTCCCAACTACTATATCTAACATACAATCATCTATAATTCACCCTATCCTAATGTTACCATTTGTCGTAGTTCGATTTTTCGATTGCATTCGATTTGAGTTTCGAGTTTCGATTCGAGTTTTGGTTGATCACACACAAAACACAAACATAAAGTCAACATGCACAGGTAACACATAAGGCACACACACACATATAACAACAACCAAAGTTCGCGTAATTCGAGATTCGGGTTCGATGATAGCTAGATCGGTTTGATTACTGATTAGTTAACTTTATCGCATTGTTACTTCCTACTATTCACAGCCGTAAATCGGTTCGCGTCAATCAAACATTCGATTACTTCGATTCTTTGTGATTACAACACTTACTCCACATAATGCAAATATAAAATAGACTATTTACAGTCAAAGAAAATCAAAGTTGACTCGAACTTTGACTTTGACATTCGAAAACACGGGGTGTTACAGTTGTAGGTTTTGACAATGTAACCATACTCATGATCTGAGGTGCCAACCCCCAGATGAAACGCTCCACGCGTTTGAATTCAGGCGTAACCATGTATGGTACCACGTGAGACAGATCATGAAACCTTTGTACATTCTCGGCGATCTTCGGGCCGTCCATTTTAAGGTTCCAAAATTCAGTTTCCAGCTTCTGAATCTCGGCCCTGGAGCAATACCTTTTATGCATGAGCTCTTTCAGCTCGGTCCACGTCAAAGCGTATGCTGCTGCCTCTCCTAGAGTTTGGACCTGGAGATTCCACCATGAAAGTGCTCCATCAATGAACAATCCGGAAATGTAGGTAACTTGCTGTTCTGGTGCGCATTTGCTCATCCTTAACACGGAATCCATCTTCTCCGTCCATCGAACATACGCCACTGCACCCTGGTGCCATCAAAGTTTAGCGGTTTACAGTCTAGAAATTGCTTAAAAGTACAGCCATTTGGTGGATTGTTCCTTGAGGTACCTCCGCTAGTTTCGGCACGTGAGGCCTCGTAGTCCGCTATTGCTTGGGAGATCCTTGCTTGTAATTCGGACTCAGTAGTGGGCAAACGGTTTTCCCTTCTTGGAGGCATCTTCTATAAGAAGATTGTATTGGTCAAGCCATAATAAGTATAGTGAGTACGTACCACGCGCATGTAATATTTATCAACACAATAACACATAACATCCCATGTCATAACACAAAACAAATAATCCAACAACGCATGTAATGAGAAGGCTGCGATTGAGCTATCATATAACAAGACCACAAGTAGAGTTTACAAGTTTTACAAATGTTTCGTACATCAAAAGAGACTAAGGGTCACATCGCCCTTGTTTGGACTGTCTAACAATCTACTACAACCAAAAGTCAAATGTCAAAAGTCATAAGTCATCATGTGGTCTTCAAAATGTTGTACAGTCTGGCTCAATAAGTCATCATGTGGTCATCCAAAAGTCAAATATCAAAAGTCATAAGTCATCATGTGGTCATCCAAAAGCATAACATCTGCAACAAACCAAAACCCCTAAGCTGATGGTGGGGGAGGAGGAGATGGAGGAATGAAAAGCAGACGGCGCATACGCGCTAGCTCCTCCTCTAGAGTGTGAACAAGCTGCAACAAACAAGCAATCTGCTGCTCCATCGTTAAAAATCGGATGACGAAATCCGGATAAGGAAAAAGTGGAGCAGATGGAAAAGCAGACTGTGATGGATCAGCAAAATGTGGAGGACGCTGGATCCTCTCTAGCTCAGTAACTCTCCGACTCAACATATCCTGCTGTAAATGCAAGGGTAGAAGTATATCATCCGTCGTATACCCAACATGAAAAGGATGGTATGGATCTGACAAAGGCATGACACTGGGCGGAGACCACATAAATGGCTCGCCCATGGGTGCTGAAGGAGAAAAAGTAGTGTGTGCAGCAGGTGCAAATGGGGGTAGAAACGGAAAGGCTGCTGTTATAGGTGGTACGTGATCGTGCTGCTGAGTAGAAGGTCCTTCCCGTGGACGGGGAGGGGGAATGTCCAGAAGAAATGTAACTGTAAATCAGTGCGATGAACGTCTGACACGTGAGGGTGAAACTGTGGGACATCAACGAGTGTAAAAACAGGTGCAGCAGGGGGAGTAACTGGTCGAACAAAAGGAGGATAATTGTCGTCATCCTCAATCCACCCGTTACGGGTGTCAGCATATCTAGGATCAACATGTGTAGCAAAAGGTGCACGGTCAACAAACATCGGCATAGGGTCAGGCAGAGGTGCAACGACTGGAGCATCAACAACGGGTGGTGCAACGACTGGAGCATCAACAGGAACAGGGTCATGCACAGGTAATGGGTCATGAGCAAACACAGGCTCTGGTGCAATATCCGGCTCTGGGTCAGCTAGAGCAGGCTCATGATCAGCGGGCATATCAAGAAGCTGATCATCAGGAAGAGCAGGGGCCTCAACAGGCTACTCCTCAGGGATAAACTCGACCTCCTGGTCTGAATCAAAATCGTGTGGGAAGTCAGGGATAAACTCGACCTCCTGGTCGTTTCTGGGCTGAGGCGATGCGTGTAGCGGGTTATGTGATTAATCGAGTGCCATTCCAATTCCTTGGTTACGTCGCACCGTATGAGAAGTTGACTCGAACTAAACCCAATGTAAGTTATTTCTGTGTTTTTGGATGTGTATGCTATGTATTTGTACCCGCTCATCTCCGTCACAAGATGGAGAAAAAGGCCATTCGATGTGTGTTTGTCGGGTATGATTCATAGAGAAAAGGTTAGCGGTCTTGTGATCCCAGCAGTGGCAAAGTTTATGTATCTAGAAATGTTATTTTTGATGAACAATCATCATGGTGGTCTTCTGAGAATAAAATACTCCCAGATAGTCAACAACTCAAGGAAGATCTTGAAAATTCAAAGGTTACTTTGGAGTTATCTGCTGATGATTTTGTTGGTGCACTACCACAGAAAGAATGGGGAACATACTTGATGATTCTGAAAAACACGGGTGTTTATGATGGGTTGACTATTTCTCAGTTCATTGAAAAGATCGAGAGTCAGGATCTGGAACAACAGAAGATTGCTAGGATGAACAGTCCGAGTGGTCAACAGGATGTAAAGATGTATTACAAAGGTAGTGTTCCGGTTCCAGAATCTGAGAGAAGTCCAAAAATCCAAACTGCTTTCAGTGCTAATGATTCAACAGAAAAAGTTGATCAGAGTTCAACCAAAAGTAGCAGCGGATTCTCATCATTTTCGAGTGTCAATCCTAAAGAGTCAAACACAAGCCTTCAGTCTCAAAGCACGAAAACTGGAAATGGCTACGTAATTGAGTGCAACATCGCTCTAAGTCTTCCAGAAGGTCAAAGTTTTTTAGAAGACACTGCTAAAGACCACATGGTTGTCATATGAGGGTCTTGTAGCTGGTCGGATCAGAAATCCTATGCTTACAAAGGAGTTAATGGATATAAAATGGTGTCTTGCAAGTGTACTCAGACATGCTGAAAAGTTCAAAACGATTACCGGGAGAAATGACTTTCTTTATGCTCATGTATCTACTTTAGGTTTTGATAAATCTAAAGTTACTTGTTTTCGATGCAGGGAGAAAGGTCATTTCAAACGAGAGTGCAAGGGTAGAGAAGCTAGTGGTGCTCAGAATCCGTTCGGAAAAGACGACTACTACCGGAAAGCCATTTATCAATAGGTTGGTCAATCTCAAGACTCACACACGGCTCATGGTAGGAAGATTGAGGATTCGAAAAGAGCATGTTTAGTGGATTTCAACTGGAGCAACTACATATCTCCTGATAGCAAAGCTTGTTTAGTTGATCAAGATGATGAAAGACTACCTGAAGGCTTTAGCTGGGATATGTTCATTGATGAAAAAGGAGAATTCAAAGCTTTCATTGCAAAGATTGTCAGAGAACCCGACATGTTTACCACCTGGATGAAGTCTATTGGTGTGACTGTAGAAAGTGTGGAGGAACAGTCTGTTACGTCTGATGAAAGCTCAGAAAGTGTTGATGAAGGTTCTCAGAATGCTGATGAGAGTGTACAGAATGATGATAGTTCAGAAAAGGAAGTTGTATTTAATCAAACACCATCTGATTCTGGTGTATCAGATGCTGATTCTGAAAAATCTGTACAGTTTGATCAATCACCAGTTGATAGCAGTAGTGATGATGAGGAAGAGAAACATATCAATATTGCTAAAACTCATCTTTCTCCTGAAAGTTTTCATTTTTATTTTGCAGATCGCATTGAAAAGTTGAAGGCAAAAAGAGCTGCAAAAGAACACATGGAAATGAAGACTGAAAGTGTTGCTAAGGAGAATGATGAGACTGAGCTGGTGAGTGAAGAAAAGATGTCTGAGGCTGAGAAGGTGATAGAGACAGAAAAGGTAGTTGAAGTAGTGAAGACAATCGAGGTTGAGAAGATTGTTGAAGTTGTCAAGCCTTGCAAGAAGTGTTTGGAAGCTTGCAAGGGATGTGCAACAAAAGATGAGATAATTGATGAGTATGAGAAGAAGAAGGAGCAGTTACTGTTCAACCTCAACTATGTGAAAGAATCCTATGATGTCTTGAACAAAACAGTAACTGGCCTCCAAAAGACAAACTCAGAAAGAGAACAAGCACTTACGATGATGAATGCTGTGATGATGACTAAGCAGAAAGCTATCAACTTCTACATCGAAGAGAGTGCTAAATGGAAGCAAGAGTTGGTGACTGAGAAGATCGAGAATGAGAGAATTAAACGTTTATTACAAAGTTATTCAAGTTCTGATTATCTCATTGATCGTATTTACCCAACTATTGCAGGAATGGAAGCTTTTCAAGATGAGAAGCCAAAGAAGAAGAAAGATTGTGGTAAGAAACCGACTGTTAGCTATAACAAGTGTCCGCCTCCAATTTGGGAAGGGTACTCTCCTAGAAAACCAAACGAGGAGCAACTTGAAAAAAGCAGTCAATATAAAGCTAAAAACCAACACAACTGATGAATTACCAGAAAACATTGATATCACGTTCACCTCGTCTGACACTGATCATGAGTCCGAGTTAATCAAAAAGGTGGTAGATCAGGTGTTGGATACTGATGAGGAGTCAGAGTCAAAGTCTGAGTCTGGAGGGTCATATTCGTCAGTCAACTGTCCAAAATCGTCGGTCAAACGGTCTTACAGTAAAGAATTTTTGTTATCAAAGGCAAATTTGAATGATGAAACATTTGAAGTTGCATACACTTTAAATGATTCGGACAAATTATACTATGACAAAGAGTTTCCAATAAGAGGTGTTAAAACTGAATTGATAAAAAAGGTTTTCAAACTAACATAAATTAATATTTCTGAAATAAAAGATGAAAATCTTAATGTTAAGCCTAAACCTTATACCTCAAGAGTTCAACAACGTTTAAACAAGAAAAAGGGTTACAAATCTGGTTCTGGTTTTCAAAAGAAACCAAACCAAAATCGTAGCTACAAGAAGAAAGGACTTGGTTTTATTCCACCAGAAAATCATAAAAATATGAAAAATTCTAAAACAAAAACTGAATTTGTGTCAGGTGGAAGTTCAGAAGATGAACAAAAGAAGCCGTTCTGGAGACAGACAAATCAAGAGTTTCTTGCTGGTAAAAGAAAGAATAGAACTGAAGTGTGGCAACCAAAAGAAACTCGTACCTGTTACAGATGCAATGAAGTTGGTCATATTGCATGGAACTGTCAGAAAAATGCCAAAACAAAACAGGGAGTTTCTCAGAAGTTGAAAGAAAAGGTTGTTGATGTTGAACCACCAACCGAAAAACTTAAAGTTTTTGAAAACTCAACTTATGAGGTCGGTGAGTGTTCTAAAAAGAATGTTATCAAACAGAAAGCTGAGAACAACCAAGTGTGGGTTGTTAAAAAGGTTGGTGAGAATGTCGGCGATGAATCTGGTCCCACAAAGCCAGAGGAGCCACAAGGTGAGGTGAACATTTCAGTGAGTGATGAAGAATTTCCATCACTGAAGTTTGAAGAAGTTAAGCAGAAAGTTGGGAAAGTTGACATCTCGAATCAATTTTACAATGAGAAAACTAAGTTTGATGTCGAGAAAACTTTTAATGGAAGTGTTAAAAAGATATTTGGGAAAATGTTGAATGGGAAAGCTAAGGGGGTTAAAGATTTTTATGCAACTAAAAAGGCAACATACAACCCCACGGCACAAGAATTGAAAGCCATCAAGTCTGAGAAGACTTGGATGGAAGTCTGTTTCCCGTAATAAGTCAAAGGACTACGCCAGAGATCCCAAGTTTTTATCGTGGATCAGGAATCGGCATCATTCAGGTTTTTGATAAGTTTGTATGATAGTTGTTAAAATTGTTTGAATGTTTACAGGTGAAAGGACTACGCCGGAGCTTCCAGGTTGGTAATTGAGAAGCAGGAATCGGCATCCTTGTGGATAATTTTACAAGTGGTAAAGAGGTTAATGTAGATGACTCATTCCTACAAGTGGTTTTTGATTGGTCATATCTAATAGTGGTATTGATTGTGATCTTACAAGTGGTTATTCTTTACAAGTGGTACAAAGATTGCTTGAATGCAAAATGGTAAATCAGGGACATTAACGTGTACTTGATTTACTAACATAAAAACTGACAAGATGATGAACTATAACCCCGATTTTTAACTCATGTGTAATCTACAAGTGGTAAAAACAAACTCATTTTCCGAAAAAATCATTTTGATTAAAACAAACTTAAGTGTTTTGAAATCTGAATGAGAAAATGGTTTGTGAAAGGGGGAGTTCTGATTGTTTAAGAATAGTGGATGGCGAATTGATGTGATTCGATGTCAGTTGTCAAGTTTTTGTACAGTTTGTTTTGTGTTCTAGTGGGTCTAGAGCTTAGTGTGTTTTTAATTTTTCTTTAATGTGTTTGCATTTTAGGGGGAGTAGTATATTTTCAGAAAATCCAAAAACATTAGAAAATTTAAAAAATACAAAAACATGATAAAATCAAAAATGAGTTTCGTTGTGAAAAAGAGGAAATGATAGTACATCAGTGGACTGTCACAACATGCTTGTTGGGATTGAACCCTACCAAAGGAACAGATAATAAAAGCCAAAACTGGATCACAGCAGTAGATTCAGAATAAGCAGATGTTTGCTTGCAAGTCTCCCCCCTTGAAAGTGGTTTCAACATCTGCTCACCTCCTATCTGCTAATCATGCAATCTGCTGACCTACAACTGCTGACCAAGACAAAGTCTGATAGAAAAACTAAAGCTCTGCTGCTCAATCTACTGCCTTGGTTCAAGCACTGCCGATCATGACAAGTACTGCTGGGTTCACAGCAGTGGATGGATGCAGCAGTAGTTTATGTTTAGTTTATGCATTGAAATGTAATATCAGTAGTTAGCATAGCAGTGTTTGTATAGATCAGAGGTTAGAGTTTGTTAGGAGGTTAGATGTCACTTTCATGGTGACGTCAGCTTTGATGCTCAGTGGTTTGCAAGTGCCTATAAATAGAACAGTACTCTGTACTGTTCTGTTTAGCTCATTCACCATCTTCTTTCTGCACGAACAAACACTGAGCTCAGGCTGAGGGGGAGTTTGCATATCATACACACATTGTAATCAGAGTTTAAAAATAAATTTAATCATTTGATTCAGTGTTAGAAAACGTATGATTGATAGCATTTCTTCTGTTTGATTGTGAAAAGTTTGGTTCCATTAAATTCCGCTGCATTACTCTTTCATTTGTTCATCTAAATTCAAACACAAATCACAATCAATCCAAACTCAGATCCTAACAATTGGTATCAGAGCTAGGACAGTCAAACTTGATCTAACAATCATTTTGACGTAAATAGTTCAGCTCGAAATTGTTGATACTGATCGTTTGTTCGTTGTGTTGAAAAACAGAGTAAGGTTTAATCACCGATAAAGTTGATTAATCAGTACCTATAAAACAACCGGAAAGATGTCGCAATCTCAAGATGATAAAAATAACATTGGCTTTTTGTTTAAACCACCTATGCTGAAAAGAAATGAGTACAACATCTGGGAGCGAAGGATGCGTCACATCCTCGCTCAACAAAACACTGGATGTTGGAGGTCTGTCGTTTTCGGTCCTCATGTTCCTATGGTGCCAAGTGCAGAGGACGCCAAAAAATCCGTTCCTAAACCAACTGAAAATTACACTGAATTGGATTTTCAGAAGTTTGAACTGGATGCCAAAGCGTTTAGCATCATAGCCTCTGCACTCCCCAACGAAATCTATGCTGGACTGTTACATTGTGACAGTGCAAAAGAATTGTGGGATGCATTGAAGGAACAGTTCGGAGGAACAGAGGAGGTTATCGAAAACAATAGGGAAATTCTAAATCAGCAGTATGAAATGTTTTGTCACATCAAAGGGGAATCACTAACCCAACAATTTGAACGTTTCAGTTGTCTCATCAGTGAACTAAGGCTTGTTAAGGTTACATTTCCAAATGCAACCCAAAATAGCTGGTTCCTTAGATCATTGCCAGAAAAATGGGACACCATTGTTTTTGTCACCAGGAATTCAGCTGAATTCAAAGATCTGACCCTGACCCAACTCCATGGTAGACTCCTGACCTATGAAAGGGAGTTGAACCAAAAAAGGAGGTTGTAAGAGTCTGGTAAAGTTGCTGATGACTATTCATTCGGCAGCATAGCTCTATTTGGTCAGGAAGAATCTGGCAGTAGTAGTAAGGATCAGAGTTATGATCATTTTATTGACATAACAGCTGGGGGTAACTTCGTCAACTCTGATTCTCACTCTACAAATTATGCTTTCATAGCAAATACTGAAAACCAGATGTCAGATAATTTGTGTTTTGAACTGAATGATTTGCAACATTTTGATCCCACTGACTTAGAGGAGATGGACATCTTGCATCAGTTGGCCTTGCTTAGTGTAAGAACAAGCAAGTTCTACAAAAGAGCAGGGAGAAAATTTCCAGGGCTTCATGGAAATTTAAGGGTGGGGTTGGATAAATCGAAAATCAAGTGTTACAAGTGTAGTAGGCTAGGTCACTTTTCTAGAGAATGTAGGAGTCAAACTACTGGTCGCATAATAACTCACCCTAGCACAAATCCTAGACCACAACAACAAACCACTGTGCACTATACCGAATATGCCCCTACAGCACATGTTAACACTGCTCATTATGCTGCAACCCCTGTGCCGGTGCATTATGTTCAAACCACTGTTCCACAAATTCAGTATGTTCAAGCCCCTGTCCCTCAGGCACAAGTGCAACCTGCTGCACCTCAAACAGCTGCTCCAACTGTGACACAACCAGATCAGCAAAGCTTTTTCACACAAGGCTTTGTTGATTGGAGCAGCATGCCTGAAGAGCTTGGTGATGAAAATTTTGCTCTATATGCTTCTAATGATGCTTTTAATGATGAATTTTGTTTAATGGCATTAGATTCAATACCAGAAGGGGATGAAGCTGAAGGTGAACAGCTAAATGCTGAAACAGTGGATGAAGTTGTGGAAGCAGTGGTTACTGCAGTTGCTGGTGAACTACTGCTGGAAGAAAATTCAGAAACTCTGATTGAACCACTGACCGACCCTTGGTCCAAAGAAGACAAAGAGGAAGAAGAGCCGAAGAAAGCTGGTGATGAAGAAGAGAGAGCTGATGAAGAAGATAATCATCAATGTGATTGTGCCATGATGGCTGCTGCTAAGGTATCACCTCAAGTTCTTGAAAAACTGTGTTCAGACAACTGTATTATTGCATTTGCTAACATTAAAGAGGTGAATGAAAACCATAGAGATAAAATCTTGTCTGATGAGGTCAAATTTGAAAAGTCATTGAAAGAAATTAGAAACAAATTGGCTGAAAAAGATAAAGAGATCAGCAGTTTGAAAGAAGAACAAAGCATAACCAAAACTCAACTCCAAACTATGGTAGAAAAATACCAAGTTTGCAAAAAGGAGTTAGAGTCTACCTAGATCACCTGTGAAAGCTGGGTGGAGTCTTGCAAAGGGTATGAGGTTATGCTTGAGAAACAGCTTAAAAGCAATGTCAAGTTTGGTATAGGTCATAGAAAATATGATGACATTGCAAGCACTACTACAATGCAAGCTGTTTCTTCTGAAATTATACCAACCAACAAAAAAGGCCAAGAGGTTAAAATAACCGACAAACTTGGTAACAAAATTACTCTGGAAAGATCTGTGGGATCCTCAACTTTTGAGTAAATTGAGAAATACCAATTTAAACCCACATGGTCTGATGAGTGTGATATCCTTTAAAATTTCAAACCAATGGATTTCACAACCACTGATGGTGTAAGAGCTCCAAAAGCAAGAGTCATTCCTATCAAAGATATCCCAACAGAGGTTCAAAACTCTGTTGCAAAGGAATCTGAGAAAAGAAAGAAAAGAGAAAAGATCAAAAACTTGTTTTGTGAATTATGTGAAAAGAAGAATCATCTAACAAAAGATTGTTTTCATCTAAAAGCATATGATATAAACAAAACAAGCAACATTTCACCTGCTGCAAGCTGCACCATCTGTGGTAAAAATAACCACAAAACTAAGGAATGTGTGTATCTCAAAAACTTTGATGAAAAGAAGAAAGAGTACACTGCAAAAACATCCTTAAGTTCATCAGCATCATCTGTTAAGTTCACCAAGAAACAACCACTGTTCATCCCTGTCCAAACTGCTGTCACAAAACAGCTGAACCAAACATCTGTTCAAAGGGATGTACAGGTGACAGATGCACCTCCAGCCAATCAATTCAGAAAAGGCAAGGAAAAAGCATCATACCAAAGGATTCCACACGTTTATGAGACTTACAAAAAGCCCTCTAAACCAAAAGTGAACAGGCATCCTTTTGGTTATCAACAGATGATAGGTCAAGACCCCCAACACTGGTTAGAGAAATACATTCCCAAAAATGTACAAACCCCTGAGCTAACCACTGTCCATGCATCTGCCTCCATCCCAGACACTGTTGAGACCCCATCCAAAGCCCTGTTGGCTTTGGAAACCTTTTTGAACTAATCCTTTACTTCATGTGCAGGGAGCTTCTGCATGCTTAGATAGTCTTTGGTATGTAGATAGTGGAGGCTCCAGGCACATGACAGGATGTAAAGCCCTTCTTCAAGATTTCAAAATTCATGGAGGGGGTGATATATCCTTTGGTAATAATAGTAAGGGAAAAGTTCTGGGGTCTGGTACTGTAAAGTCTGGAAATGTAAAATTTGAAAATGTCAATCTTATTGATAATCTGAAATTCAACCTCCTGAGTGTGTCTCAAATGAGTGATAATGGGTTTGGATCATTCTTCACAAAGGATTGTTGTAGGATTGTCGGACCAGAAATGGTTAGTAAGATTGAAGCAATAATCAAGAAAGGCTCAACAAAACTTGTTGCTCAAAGAAGTGGCAATGTTTATGTTGTTAACTTGTCAAGAGAGTGTCCCAGAGCTGATGCCTGTCTGTTCTCAGCTGCCTCTAACAAAGAGACAGAGTTATGGCACAAAAGACTGGGACACACAAATCTCAAAACAATCAATGAAATTTCAAAAAATGGGTTAGTAAGAGGCTTACCACAAAAAATGTTTTCATGTCCTGAACACTGTATTTCCTGTTTAAAAGGAAAACAGCACAAGAGCTCTTTTAAGTCCATTGAAGAGTCCAAAACAACCCAGTGTTTGCAAATGCTACACATGGATTTGTTTGGCCCAGTGCAAGTCATGAGTCTCAAAAAGAAAAGATACTGTTTGGTTATTGCTGATGACTTCTCTAGGTTTACATGGACCTTCTTTTTACACTCCAAAGATGAGACTGCAGGTATTTTGCAAGACTTTGTGATACAGGTTGAAAAGCAATTTGACCTTCCAGTAAAAGTCTTCAGGAGTGACAATGGCACAGAATTCAAAAATAAGGAGTTGGATGCCTTCTATGTGAAGAAAGGGATTGTAAGGCAGTACAACATTCCTAGAACACCAGAGCAAAATGGAGTTGTTGAAAGAAAGAACAGAACACTGATTGAGGCTGCCAGAACCATGCTTGCAGATTCAGGTTTGCCATTAACTTTTTGGGCAGAGGCAGTAAACACTGCTTGCTATGTCCAAAACAGAGTTTAAATCAACTCTAGGCACAAAAAGACTGCTTATGAAATTTTGTATAAAATAAAGGCATTAATCTCATATTTCAAAGTTTTTGGTTGCCCATGCTTCATTTTGAACTTAAAAGATTCTATCTCAAAGTTTGCAGCCAAAATCGATATGGGATATCACCTGGGATACTCATCCACTGCTAAGGCCTACAAAGTGTTTAATACACGGACCAAAGCAGTGGAAGAGTCCTTGAATGTAAAGTTCAATGAACTTTCATCACTGAAAATCCCTGCAAATCCTGCAGAATTGTTCGATCTTGAAAATTTCACTTTTGAAAATACTGCTGTCAAAACTAACACTGCAGGTCCATCAGAGGATTCATCACTAGACTATGGATATGAAATCATCATTCCTCAAAAGTCTGCTTCAAAAGGGGGAGCATCAGTTGTTCAAAACAGTTGTCAAAGCTTAACCACTGCTACCTCAATAGTTGTTGACCAAAGTAGCCCCTTAACCACTGCTTCCACCTCATCAAACACTGCTGACAAAAGTCCTCAAACAGTGGATCAAAGTCAGCAGGTGTTCACACCTTTACCTCCAATGCCTCCACCTTTTGAAGCCACTGCTGGGTCATCAAAGTCACCAGCAGTGGTTAGCTCAGATGATACACATCTGCAGCCTTCACCACAAAATGCCATCATTCCCTACCAAGGAGAGCTAATCTTCTTGAAATCTCATCCACCAGATCAAATCATTGGCAACATCAATGAAGGGGTGCTCACAAGAAAGCAGTCCCAAAACATTTGTCTTTTTGCTGGCTTTCTATCACTCCATCAGCCAGTCAAGTACCAAGAGGCACTGAAAGACAACAGCTGGGTAGAGGCCATGCAAGAAGAGCTCCAACAGTTCAGAAGACAACAAGTATGGGAGCTTGTACCACTGCCAGAGAATGTAAGTCCTATTGGCACAAAGTGGGTCTTCAAAAACAAAACTGATGAAAGGGGCATTGTTGTCAAGAATAAAGCCAGGCTTGTGGTTCAAGGCTACAGACAAGAAGAGGGAATTGATTATGATGAAACATTTGCTCCTGTTGCAAGACTTGAAGCAATCAGACTCTTTCTGGCCTTTGCTGTCAACCACAATATCAAGGTGTACCAAATGGATATAAAATGTGCATTCCTCTATGGTAAGATTCAAGAAGAGGTATATGCCTGTCAACCTCCAGGTTTTGAGGATCCATTTTATCCAGATCATGTCTACAAGCTAAACAAAGCTTTGTATGGCTTGAAACAAGCACCCAGAGCCTGGTATGAAACTCTTTCCACCTTTTTACTTTCCATTGGTTTCACCAGAGGCAGGATTGATAAAACACTGTTTTTAAAATGGAGAGGAAAGGATTTGATGATTGTCCAGATTTATGTGGATGACATCATTTTTGGAAGCACATGTAATAAAATGTGTGAAGAGTTCAGACAACTCATGACAGATGAGTTTGAAATGAGTGCAATGGGTGAACTCCAGTGCTTTCTTGGTCTCCAAGTAAAGCAGCTGCAAAATGGCACTTTCATCCATCAAGGCAAATATGCAAAAGAACTTTGAAAGAAATTTGATATGGATGATTGTAAGCCATGTAGTACACCCATTACAACCAAAAAATTGGTCATGTCTGAAGAAAAGGATGATTTGGTTGATCAGACCTTATATAGAAGCATGATTGGGTCTTTATTGTACCTAACTGCATCTAGACCAGATATCATGTTTGCAACATGTGTCTGTGCAAGATCCCAATCATCCCCTAGAAAGTCAAACCTTATTGCTGTAAAAAGGATATTCAGATACCTCAAAGGTGCTCCCACACTAGGTATCTGGTATCTAGCTGATGGTAAAATTGAGCTTTCAGGTTTCTCAGACAGTGACTTTGCTGGATGTGATAAAACAAGGAAGTCCACTTCAGGAGGGTGCCAATTCCTAGGCAATTGCTTAGCGTCTTGGCAAAGCAAAAAGCAAGCAGCTGTTTCCACATCCACTGCTGAGGCAGAATACATAGCTGCTGCAAGCTGTACAGCCCAACTGCTCTGGCTTCAAAATCAGTTACTGGATTTTGGTATCACTGCCTTGAAGACACCACTCATGTTGGACAGCCAGGCAGCAGAAAATATCATCAAAAATCCAGTTTCCCATTCAACCACCAAACATATCGACATCAGACATCACTTTGTGAGGGATTGCTATGAAAAAGGTTTGATTTCTCTGCATCATGTTCAAACTAAGGATCAGCTGGCAGATGTGCTAACCAAAGCATTAGACACATCTACCTTTGAAAGCTTGATCTCTAGGATTGGTATGCTCAACATGGAATAACAGGCAAAATCCTGTTTTTCTATGAATAAAAGCATTAAAATGTTTTCAGAAAATCAAAAATCCATCCTTAAAAATAGCTAAAAATGAATTTTTCATTAAAATCCTAAAAGTCTGCCATAACCACTGATGGGTTCAAAAGTCTGTGCTGCTACAAAAGTCTGTCCTGTGCTGAAAGTCATCCCTTGTTCTCATTTTCTTTGGTTAACCACTGATGGTCAAAATCAGTGGTGCATCCACTGCTAGGCTATCTACTGATGGTAAAAAGCATCCACTATCATCCATTATCACTACAACTACTGTATTCACCAGTTGTTTTCACAACCTGTACTGTCTAAAAGTACTGTCCTTCACCTCACCAGGGGATGGCATGCGGGTAATACTTAGGGGTCAGACCTTTTGTAACTGCTGCCACGTCAGCATTCACTATTCTTCTATAAAACCCCCTTTTCAACACCCAAACAAGGTTTCACTGTCGAATTGAATTCTCAAAAATTCTCTTCTCAAAGCAGTTTCCATCACATTTCGTCAAATTCCTTCACAATTTCATCTTCGATTCTCATCTTCAAATTGACAAAATCGAAATCATCCGCAAAAGCTTCTAAAGGGGCCTCTCAAAAGGCTACCTCCACCGAAATCCCACACAAACCATCTCATAATCTACTGGGTCTTCTCACAAAACCCGGTACCATCGACACATTTGATTCCATCCTCGATCTGCTCAACGCCTCAAAGTACAAAACTTTGTTAACCGCTGATACACCGATTTACCTGCAAACTCAGAGAGAGTTTTGGAAAAATTGCATCCTTGAAAAACAAGGAAAAGACGTCATAGCCATTAACTCTACTCTACAGAAGAAAGCAGTCCGAATAACACCGCAATCAATATCTGAAGTCTTTCAACTCGATGATCTGCAAGGTAAAGACTCTTTCCCTAAAAACGAGTTAAAAATTGACTTCATTGAGAGAGGTTATGCAGACACAATGAAGAGGGACACCTTACAAAAAGGTTTCTTCCCTTCTGCAACCAGATTCTTATTTCATACCCTTCTCATGTGTGTTTCAAACAAAACCACTTCCTTTAATGAAATACCAATGAAAATTCAAAACTTGGGGTATGCGATTTTACAAGGAGAAAATCTTAACTACTCCAAGGCAATTTTCAATGATTTGGTTAAAAATGTTGAAACAAAATCATTCTTACTGTTCTCAAGATTTTTAAGTTATTATTTTGAGAAAAAGTTCAGTAAGGATGATATTGCGGTAATAAACCAAGGTGAATCTTTTTCAAATAAACAGCTTAACTGCTGAAACATTTTCAAGAATGTTAGCACCTTGTAAAACACAAGCAGAGGTGCCTGAGCAGACTTTAGTAGCAAACACTGCTCCTCAGGTATCTGCTGCTGAGCCCACTGCTCAAGGTGATCAAGACAGCCAAACAACTGTCTTGAAACCCACACCTAAAAACACCAAAAAACCACAGAAAAAGAAAAATCAAAAACCCCCCAAACCCATCAAAAAGGCAACTCTGGAGGATGAGATACCAGAGCAACTGCCTGTGATTGCACAAAAATCACAACAAACCACTGCTGCTACTTCCTCACAGCAGTTGGTAGAAATATCTCAACCTATACCTGAAACTCCTCCTGTCTCTTCACAAAAAGAACAGGTTGTACACACAGGGTCACCACATCATGAGGCTCTGGAAGCACTCGTTTCCATCCTCCACAGCCCAATACCCGGGGCAATTCCGCTTTCTAAACCTACCTTCACATCCCCAATTCCACCAAACACCAAACTGCTGTTGGATGCAATTGATTTGAACCTAGCACAAACCAGTCCTTCTCAATCACCCGTTCATGAGAAAGTACCTCAACAAGAGACTGGGCTTGATGTATCAATCTTTGCTAACCCACCAACACAACCTGAGGAGGTTACACCCCTTGAGTTACACGTAACTCTTGGTGGTATTCCAAGTGAAGCAGCCACTACAAGTGTTGAACCTACAGGTTTACACTTGGACAGTGGTTACATCAATAAGACTTCCTTGGAGGCAATTCCTTCTATAACACCTCTGTTATCTGCTAGTGAGTTTGTACTAACCACTGGTAACATCAAAAGATTATCAAGTGTTGAAGGAAGAAGACCCCAGTACCAAGAAAAAGGGGCATCAGTTGTTGATGTTTGGAGTACACTCCCTACTTCAACTTCTGATAAAACGACTGCTAATGGGAAATCAGATGATCCCACTAAATTGGGTGATGGTTTAAAGTACCAAGAATTGACGGAACGTGTTGAAAAATTGGATACATCTGTTGCAGAAATTAAAGAAATGTTGCAACAGTTGTTAACAATTCAAAAGGTACCATCCACTGCTGTTCCATCTCAAACACCTTCTCCACCACCAGCAGATGTTACAAATGAGCTCTGGAACCTCTTTCAACCTTTTCTCCATCAACAATTTCAGTTGGCCGAGCACCAACATGCCAAACATGTTCAAGAGCTCAAAAAGGCAATGGAGTCTAGGTTCAGGGATACAAACGATGACATCAAGGCTCTTAAGGCCCATTTGCTGAAAACCACTGGCACTGCTCCTCCGACTCTACTTTATATTGATGACCTCCCTGCAGATAATGCCAAAAAGGGGGAGAAAATGAAGGAGTGGGTAAAGAAGGGGATTGATAATGGGCTATACCTTGACACAGAAAAGGATGCAATGCTCAGAGATATTCCTTTGCCAGATGGTAGTAAAAAGGTTGATGTTACCAAAAATGCACTTGATGATGCTGTCATAAGTGTAAAGAAGGATAGAGCGGCAAAGGATCTAGCAAGGTGGAATGAGGAGAAAAGAGCTTTCATAAAGCTGAATGCGCAGGGTTGTTCTGGTGAAAAGGATGATCAAAATCCGATTCCAAAAAGAAATCTTACTAGAAAAGTAAGGAAACCCAAATCCACACCATCCAGTCTTCAAAAGCACACTCCAAAACCACTGTCCAAAAGCTACCAACATCAAACCTCCACCCAAACAGTTGTTACAACAACTGCTCCCACTCAAACACACACCACTTCAACATACACCACTACCACTGCTTTATCACCACCATCAGTTCATGCCCTAAAGCAGAAGACAGCAGTTGTCAAAACATCTGTTGTAATGACAACAGTGGTTGAAACACCAGTTGTTTCAACAGCTGTTAGTCAGACACAAACCACTGATCCACCCAAAACATCATCTGCCTTCCCTAAAGTAAAAAGGAGAAGGGTTGTTATATCAGATGATGATTCTCCATCACCACCACGAAAAGCTTCAAAATCCCAAGCACTTGTCACAGTTTCAAAACCCATTCCTTTCTCTTCAGCTCAACTGTACAAACCCTTACCTCCTGCAGGTGTTCAATTTCCTCTTGAACTTGTGACAGTCAGAGATGAAATTAAGTCTTTCTACTATGAGGATGACCCTGCCAAAAGGAGCTTGCCATCGATTGAAGGATATCCCAGGCCAACTAATATTGAAGAATACTTGAAAATCAAGGCCAAGCAAGCAGAGGATATCTCAATAAAAAACAAACAAGGGAAATCTGATAGAGAGTATCAACAAAACTATCAGTTTCTACTTACACATGTCAAAGCTTTGGAACAATTTGCAAAAAATGTATGTCAGCAAATCTCTGAAAGGGCAGATGAGTCCTTGAGAAAAGACTACATTGAAAATATAATGACCTACAAGACATACAAGGGGGAGAAACACATGTTCAGAAACTGGACCATTCCTGAGCTTGAAGAGGAAGTAGCCAGGATTCATGAAATGATCAAGAATAAGTTCGAGCAGACTCCCCCAAAAAAATTCAAAAAGGTTGAAGCTGTGACACCCCAGGAAAACCAGTAAACGATACAACTTACCTAGCTTCCTCAGTAACCGCATGCTAAATTTCGGGACGAAATTTCTTTTAAGTTGGGGATAATGTGACAACTCGAATTTCCAAGATTTCTATTCCGCATTTATTGCACGTTCTTGTATTGTTTAGTTGATTATTTGCACAATTAATTGCTATGGAATTATATACGTTTTGATGCAATGAATCGTATTGTGTGATTGTGCATGGTTGTTTGTTAATTGTGAAAGACTTGGTAAATATATGAACTTGGTGGTGAAACTATGAAATTGTTATGAGATGGTGTACATGTGTAAAATATGATACTTAGGGAGGTAGAGGGTAATTAGTGAAATCCTAGAGATACTTAACCCTAATCCCTTTTCACTAATCATTTGCACACAAAACAAAGCACGTAGTTTCATTTCTTTGGTTCTCTAGCAATCATCACATCATCATTGGCAAGCTTTTCATCACTTTCGATTTTGCATTTTTCTCTAAGAATCAACACAAGGTAAATGATTATTGATTATTTGATTTCATCAATTCTTGATGCTTGTAATATGTGAAAACCCTAGCTCTCATATGATACTTCTGTGATTTTGATTTGATTCTGAATTATTGATGATGATGATGATTAGTTGTATGTTTGATAGATTGTTCATGTAATGATTGTTGTTGTTGATCATAGGTTGATTGATTATGATTCTGCCGTCAATATGTATGAAATTAGGGTTAGAAACCAAGAAACGTAACTATTTTAATCCCAAAGAACGACTGATTGAAATGTTTCTCAGAGTTTTGTGATTGAACATGTATGTCTGAGTTTCGTAACCCTAATGTGTTTTGTCTGAGCTTTGTTATGAAGAGGTGTCCGACCTTTATACACATGTATGTTATCCGACTTTTAAATAACAAATAGGTCCGACCTTTGGTATATATAACATGTCCGATCTTTGAAACAATATAAACTTATGTCCGACTTTTGTAACACGCTTGTGTCCGAGCTTTATTCAAAGTCTAAGGATCCGAGTTTCATAACCACATGTGATGTCCGAGTTTCTTTGACACAAGCAATGGTCCGAGTTTAATTGAATGGAGATCTAGTCCGAATTTGTTACATGTATTTGGAGGTCCGACATTTTAAAGGGGGAGCCTCATGGTCCGAGTTTCACCCCCCCCCCCTCACCCTTATCCGACCTTTAACTCATGAGGGGTCTGAGTTTCATGAGAAACCCCCCATGTCCGACCTTTGTGACCCCCCATCTATGTGTCCGAGTTTTTAACCTGTGACACCTGTGTCACTTCAACCATCAAACAAACGCCAAACCAATGAAATATTGTATTTCATACTTTGGACATATATAAATATGTGTATCGTTTGCACATATCAACTCTTGTTCGATTTCAAGCTCTAGATCGCTTTCTGGAGAATTATACGCAAACTGGTGCATAAAACGTACTCCGTTTAATGCGACAAATACTCCGGAACAGCAACATATACTCAACATACCTTAAATGACCCTTACATAACTTAGAAATAAGTTTTGAAGGCTTTGGTATGGCAAAAACAAGTTAATTCGCTTACAGGGACTAAACTTGACAAACTGCGAAAGTATGCCAATTTGAACTGTAACGAACATTCCGGAACATGTCCATAAGTTAAACATACCATAAACATCCTTTACATAGCTTAGAAATAGGCTTTGAGGGGTTTGGTATGCTAAAACAAACTTTTGGATCATTCAGGGGCAAAAAGTGTCAAAAAGTGCACAAGTTTGCACTTTCGCGCATAACTTACGTTCTGAATACATCCGGACATCCAAAAATTTATGTAAGCATCCTTATATCATGCCTTAGTGTATGGCATGAGAAAAATCCATTCGTCGCGCAATTTGGATCGTTTTCCGCGCTTATGCGCATCCCGTCGTAGTTAACCGAACATCGCGATCGTACGGCCAAACGAGCCAACATCCGGAACATTTTTGAGCATGTTTCATGTCCACAATGTTTAGGCATCATTTTAGGGCCTTAAAGTTGGCTTTACGGGCCTTAGAAGTGTGTGAAATGGCTTAAATACGCAACAGGGACCAAAACTGCCAATTCTGAAAATATGTGCAGATCAGAATGGGCCAGGCGGCCCGCGTGAGTTTGGCCTGCATATTGAGGCGGGCTGCGTGGGACTATCAGACCAGGTTCAATGTTTGCATTTAATGCAGTTGGCCTTTCGTTCGATCAAGGGGCAATGCCCTTTCACCCAATCAAAGGCCAAAGGCCATTTTCAGTAACCACCACATTTTTGACAAGTGTACGGGCGAGATCGTGGCACGATATTCAATAAACGATCCTAACGGTTATGCTTTTCCGATAAATACCCCCCCCCCTTTGTTGCAAAAACCCACAAGAATCTGATCTAAGCTCTAAGTTGGAACCTTTGTTTCATACCTGAGCTATTTTGATCTAGATTAGCATTCGGGGACCCTCCGTAAGTATTCTTTCGCTCATTTATTCGCTTTTCTAGTCCGAAAGTCAACGTTTTGTTGACTTTCTTCATTGACCAGCCTATGGTCAACCCGAAGTTCATGGAACTTCATAACGTGAGCGTGATCACGATGGTTATGGTCTGTAGTGACTATACCTACTGATTACCACGTTATCTGGGCTCAGTGACGAGTCGTAGTTTCGGACAAAATGTGCATTCTTGCATATTTTGTAACCAAACTACTCGTGAGCATCAAAGCCGTTTGCTTTGATGCCAAACCTGTTTTCTAAACTTAGTTAAGCATGTTCTAACATGCTTAGCTCGTCACTTTTAGTTTAGTGCTTATATAGGGTCGTAAGGTAAGCGATCTAAACCATCGCTTATACTTTCGAACCCGACCCATTTGGTCGATCATTAGGATCCGACCAAACACATTAGGGGACCATAGCTATAACCTTTCGAGGTTATACCTTGTGGTCGCAATGTTAGGCGTTCCGAACGTGTTCTACGCGAACGACGCGTTAGGGTAGCATAAGCTACCTAAACGGGTCGTGATGGGGCGTAAGCACTTAGGTTAGGTTTCATTTTAGTATGTAGGCTTCGTTAAACCATATTACACGAGTCTCCATACTCGTTTGGTTTACGAACCCGCATACTATCCGATCCTTCCGATTTGGTCCGGTATATTAACATAGCTACCTATTAGGTGCCGTTTGATATCCCGTGATCTTTAGCATTATCTGGTTATTATACAAGAACTCCAAAGCAATCTCAGGTGAGTACATTGAACCCCTCTTTTACTGTTTTCCAAACTGTTTTGGGTGAAACACATGTGCCTATCTGTTACATTCATGCTTTCCATGTTTTCACATCATATGCCTGCTATGTTGTTAGTACATTATAGTACACGATTTCATTACATTTCATGCTATGTATGCCCATTGTGTGCGTACTTAGTACATTGATTTATATTACATTTCTGTTGCATATGTTTACTCAGCATATGGACACGTTGATTTACATGAACATTTCTGCTGCATATGTTTACTCAGCATATGGGCACATTGATTTACATGAACATTTCTGCTGCATATGTTTACTCAGCATATAGGCACTTTGATTTACAAGAACATTTCTGCTGCATATGTTTACTCAGCATATGGGCACATTGATTTACATGAACATTTCTGCTTCGTATGTTTACTTAGCATACTTAGTACAATTGTTTACATCACATGCCTTCATTTTGTTATGACATTTGGTTTGTTTAACATGGGACAATACATTCATTAACATTAGCTACGCCGTTCGTTAGTAGGTAGTGGTACCATAGGAATTGACAACTCCCGTTCCTGAAATCCTGGGTTTGATAGGATTGGAAGGAATGACCGAATTCGATATACATAACTTAGATAAACCTTTAATTTGTTTAAGGGTTTATCGCCACAGTCTCAAGGCTTGGATGTATGCATAGTTTACAATACCGCATAAATGTTAATATCAATAGAGCATGCATTTTTCCACAGAACATAACGTTGATCTAAACCACGTTTTACTTCAACGACTTGTTTTGTGCATTTTACATATGGTTTAAGTTGATACATTTCGCTTACCATACATGATACATTTTGGGATACACATTACATGATTTACATTGAACATAAACACGTTGACATTGACATACACATTTGGTGGTTTACATTGAACATAGACATTTGACATGGTTTACACAATAAACAATTGAGTTATACAAGAACAATCTTACATGGTGGATGATTTGGGTAAGTGATTAAGTAACGAGGTGTGTGTAATATGATACAAGCATGGTGGATACGCCGCTGGTACTTCCTATATATAAGTGTTTGTATGGTATCACATATCGTAGCGTTATTTGAATCATTTCAATTTGAGACATATGACATTTTATACAAATAACACACTTTTCATGAGACATTGTTTTACAAACTCATTTTACATGGTTATCCGTTTAACCATACAGTGTTCTCTTATTTATACATATCATCTGATCTTATCGTTTTTCAAATGATTTACAAGACAAAGCAAATTACAAGGTTCATGACTAAACATTTTCTCAAACATAAGTCATGAATCCTGTTTTCACAAAACCAATGTATCTCACAGGCATTTTTATGCTGACGTACCTATTTTCACATGTGTTTTCAGGAGATGATGCATAGGACTTATCAAGACATACTTAGGCGGACCTGTGCCTTAGTGACTTAAAACGAGACAAGAACTAGTTAATTTATGTTATGTATTCTTTGGTTCTTGTTTAAGACAATGTAAACTTTCATGTTTGATTAATAAAACAAAACTTCGTTTACCATGGATTTGAAACAACTAATTCTGTTACAACACTCCCCGACATTTCCGCCACGTTTTGTATGTTCTACGTGGTCGGGGTGTGACAGAAAAGTTGGTATCAGAGCCAACGGTTATAGGGAATTAGGTTATTAGTAATGCTTTGACCTAGTCTATAACCTTCCTAGGACCCTAACGCGAGTTCACTTGCGTTTAGTCATAAAACAATACCGTCACCTATCCTTAGGCGACGACCACAACAAGAACATAAAATTCGAAACCGCTTCGAAAACTAATCATCTGTTCTAGGATGATTGATTACTAGGTTTTGAACCCTCTATTGTAAGGTTTTGAACCCTCTGTTATAAGGTTTTGAACCCCTTTGAATTTTCAAAACTCTCGTCAAAGTTTTGGGTCCTAAATAGTGTGAACACGTGCGAACTGGAAGAGTGAATGCATGTACCCTGGGTTTTCTGTCTAAGGTTAGAGTGTTCGTACAAATCCACATAATCGGACCAGTCACTCTTACCTGGGAACTCTTGGGGTGAGTGTCCACTTATAGGCAAGCATGTCTTCGAGATACACTATGAGGATCTATTTACTTTGATTCAGCCTTGGTATTGTTTGTTTGATTCATGATTCAAACAAATGACCATCAACCGTGATTACGGTCGGTGATTGTAACATCCTATTCTTACCCAATACCATTTTATTTGTTTCCTTTCATGTTTTCCTCTTTTAGAATGCCTCCTCGACGCGAACACCAGATAGCAACTGCCGAGCTGGCAGAAATTATTGCGCAGCAGATGGCTGCTCAATTCACAAATCTCTTTGCTCAATGGAACCAAGCCAACAACAACAACAACAATGGTACATGCAATTTCAAGAACTTTAACTCGGCTAAACCACTCAAGTTTAGTGGTTCTGAGGGAGCAACTGGGCTTCTTCAATGGTTCGAGATCATCGAGAATACCTTTCGCCACGTACAGTGTCCGGATAATCGCAAGGTCGAGTTTTCTTCGAGTGTGTTTCAGATGAGGGCTCTTACATGGTGGAACGGGGTAATGAGAGACCGTGGTGCAGATGTTGCTCTAGCACAAACATGGGCTGAACTGAGAGCTCTTATGATGAGGGAGTTTTGTCCTCGTCATTAACAACGAGCGTTGGAGAAGGAGTTTGATGATTTGAAACAAGATAGTGGCGAACACAGGGCATATACTGATAGGTTTGAGGAGTTGAGTCTACTTTGCCCGACTATGGTCGCCCCACTCGACAAGGCTATCGAAAGGTACATCGACGGCCTGCCTGACTCGGTACAAGACATTGTCACTGGTAGCAACCCTACCACACTCCGTCAGGCCATTGAGCTATCTGCAACCTTGACTGAATCGCAGATCAGAAAGCATAAACTTTTTTGAAAGGGTGACAAGAAGCCAATCGAGGAATCAAAGACCATGGATGAACAGACTGGATCCCCTGAGAAGTCTAAGAAGCGTAAGGCTTCGTAGAATTTTGCGATTTCTGCTCAACCCAACCAAAACACCCGCAACCAACCAACTCAACCTCCTTCAAAGAAACCTTATGCCGGTACTGCACCGATATGCGACAGATGTAATGCACACCACTTAGCTCACTTACAGTGTCGTTTATGTGCATCGTGTGGGCGACTCGGTCACCTGGAAAATGCTTGTCGATTTACCCCAAACCAAGGTGGTCCAAACCAACCTCAAGTAAATCCTGCTCAAGCTCGTCTTCCACTAGGTCCTTGCTTCAACTGTAACGAAATGGGCCATTTCCGGAGAAATTGCCCAAAGATTGCTAATGCGAATCCAGCGCAAGGATGAGCATCGGACCAACTGGAAGACAATGTTGTTTAGAGATAACCAAGCCTTATGTAGTGTTTTCTTTTGTAATCAAGGCCCATGAAACAGTTGTTGTTGTTTATAACTAAATCCTTTTTTTTTTATTTTACATTGCAATGTTCAAATGTGATGTTATGTATAAACAACGTATCCTCTTCAATACCGACAATCAAGGGACCGTATTCCTTGAAGAACAGACTACCCCGTAATTTTTTTTCCATTTTATCATCTCTTGTGTTTTCCACGAATACCCAGAGTACCACTATAAATTCTTAATAGGGTACCTAAGGGTATTTCCGTATATTCAAAAATTATTGTACCTTAAATTCGAAAATTTGCATTTTCTTGAAAACGAAATCGAATTTATAGGAGATCTTTCTATCTTCATAGTTAGATTCTTGCTAATGTTTAAAGTACCGAATGAAATCCATGAAATGGATTCCTAGTGTGCTTTAAATGCATGTACGTAATCAACAAAACAAATTAACAAATTAAAGATCTAGATAAACAATTTTGTGGTTATATGACTATGTGGTTATGCATCTTGTCTTTCCATTTATGCATTTTGTGTTTTTGTATACTCTGGATATTCGCTATCCAAATCCTCGTAGAATCTTTCATACCTTCATATGAGGGATTCGTAGTAGGACATTCAAAAAGGTACTATCTTAAATCCTTAATGGACTTCTACGTTGTAGTTAAGTCCCTTGGATTATAAAATACTATTCCAAAGTTTAAGGATAATATGTGTTGATATAGTTGAAGAGATTGGTTCGACAATCTAGTTAAAGACATCCTACATCGATGTAGTTAAATATTCCCCGTGGGTAGTTTAATTAAATATTCCCCGTGGGTAGTTTAGTTAAATAGATCATTCATTGATCCAAGTTAAAGAGATTGGTTTGACAATCTAGTTGAATATATCATGCGTTGATATAGTTAAAGAGGCCCTCGGGTGGTCTAGTTAAAGAGATCCTACGTCGATCTAAGTTAAAGAGATTGGTTTGACAATCTAGTTGAATATATCATGCGTTGATATAGAGGCCCTCGGGTGGTCTAGTTAAAGAGATCCTACGTCGATCTAAGTTAAATAGATTGGTTCGACAATCTAGTTAAAGACATCCTACGTTGATGTAGTTAAATATTTCTCTTGGGTAGTTTAGCTGAAGAGATTATTCGTTTGATATTTTTCCCATACGCATTATGAAATGAACTGTGCGGACTGTGCAAGGAAGTACGTAATTATGGAGGCCTACATAATTATGGAATTCAGTGCACAGAAACCACAGGGAGTTTTGTCATGTGTTAAGACCTACAGTGACAAGAGTAATGATACGGGAGAAGTATTGGATTTTGACCGATGTCATTTATCCTTACACTCCCCAATTCTGGTTTCAAGCACACACAAGTTTCCTATGATAACTCTTCACGGGAAACGTTCTCCTGCCCGTAGTTCGAAACTCCATGTTTTTTTACTACAAGGACTTCACTTTGTGGGTTGAAATTTTCGCTATGGATCCTAACATGGCCCAGAGTTTTACCTAAGGGTTCAATGGATTTGTTTGAAAGCGAAACCGTCACGGCTGTCTTCACAAGTTTCCTCTAAAACTAAATTTCGGGACGAAATTTCCTAAAGTAGGGGAGACTGTGACACCTGTGTCACTTCAACCATCAAACAAATGCCAAACCAATGAAATATTGTATTTCATACTTTGGACATATATAAATATGTGTATCGTTTGCACATATCAAATATTGTTCGATTTCAAGCTCTAGATCGCTTTCTGGAGAATTATACGCAAACTGGTGCATAAAACGTACTCCGTTTAATGCGACAAATACTCCGAAACAACAACATATACTCAACATACCTTAAATAACCCTTACATAACTTAGAAATAAGTTTTGAAGGCTTTGGTATGGCAAAAACAAGTTAATTCGCTTACAGGGACTAAACTTGACAAACTGCGAAAGTATGCCAATTTGAACTGTAACGAACATTCTGGAACATGTCCATAAGTTAAACATACCATAAACATCCTTTACATAGCTTAGAAATAGGCTTTGAGGGGTTTGGTATGCTAAAACAAACTTTTGGATCATTCAGGGGCTAAAAGTGTCAAAAAGTGCACAAGTTTGCACTTTCGCGCATAACTTACGTTCTGAATACATCCGGACATCCAAAAATTTATGTAAGCATCCTTATATCATGCCTTAGTGTATGGCATGAGAAAAATCCATTCGTCGCGCAATTTGGATCGTTTTCCGCGCTTATGCGCATCCCGTCGTAATTAACCGAACATCACGATCGTACGGCCAAACGAGCCAACATCCGGAACATTTTTGAGCATGTTTCATGTCCACAATGTTTAGGCATAATTTTAGGGCCTTAGAGTTGGCTTTACAGGCCTTAGAGGTGTCGGAAATGGCTTAAATACGCAACAGGGACCAAAACTGCCAATTCTGAAAATATGTGCAGATTAGACGGGGCCAGGCGGCCCGCGTGAGTTTGGCCTGCATATTGAGGCTGGTCGCGTGGGACTATCAGACCAGGTTCAATGTTTGCATTTAATGCAGTTGGCCTTTCGTTCGATCAAGGGGCAATGCCCTTTCACCCAATCAAAGGCCAAAGGCCATTTTCAGTAACCACCACATTTTTGACAAGTGTACGGGCGAGATCGTGGCACGATATTCGATAAACGATCCTAACGGTTATGCTTTTCCTATAAATACCCCCCCCCCCCTTTGTTGCAAAAACCCACAAGAATCTGATCTAAGCTCTAAGTTGGAACCTTTGTTTCATACCTGAGCTATTTTGATCTAGATTAGCATTCGGGGACCCTCCGTAAGTATTCTTTCGCTCTTTTATTCGCTTTTCTAGTCTGAAAGTCAACGTTTTGTTGACTTTCTGCATTGACCAGCCTATGGTCAACCCGAAGTTCATGGAACTTCATAACGTGAGCGTGATCACGATGGTTATGGTCCGTAGTGACTATACCTACTGATTACCACGTTATCTGGGCTGAGTGACGAGTCGTAGTTTCAGCCAAAATGTGCATTCTTGCATATTTTGTAACCAAACTACTCGTGAGCATCAAAGCCGTTTGCTTTGATGCCAAACCTGTTTTCTAAACTTAGTTAAGCATGTTCTAACATGCTTAGCTCGTCACTTTTAGTTTAGTGCTTATATAGGGTCGTAAGTTAAGCGATCTAAACCATCGCTTATACTTTCGAACCCGACCCATTTGGTCGATCATTAGGATCCAACCAAACACATTAGGTGACCATAGCTATAACCTTTCGAGGTTATACCTTGTGGTCGCAATGTTAGGCGTTCCGAACGCGTTCTACGCGAACGACGCGTTAGGGTAGCATAAGCTACCTAAACGGGTCGTGATGGGGCGTAAGCACTTAGGTTAGGTTTCATTTTAGTATGTAGGCTTCGTTAAACCATATTACACGAGTCTCCATACTCGTTTGGTTTACGAACCCGCATACTATCCGATCCTTCCGATTTGGTCTGGTATATTAACATAGCTACCTATTAGATGCCGTTTGATATCCCGTGATCTTTAGCATTATCTGGTTATTATACAAGAACTCCAAAGCAATCTCAGGTGAGTACATTGAACCCCTCTTTTACTGTTTTCCAAACTGTTTTGGGTGAAACACATGTGCCTATCTGTTACATTCATGCTTTCCATGTTTTCACATCATATGCCTGCTATGTTGTTAGTACATTATAGTACACGATTTCATTACATTTCATGCTATGTATGCCCATTGTGTGCGTACTTAGTACATTGATTTACATTACATTTCTGTTGCATATGTTTACTCAGCATATGGACACATTGATTTACATGAACATTTCTGCTGCATATGTTTACTCAGCATATGGGCACATTGATTTACATGAACATTTCTGCTGCATATGTTTACTCAGCATATGGGCACATTGATTTACAAGAACATTTCTGCTGCATATGTTTACTCAGCATATGGGCACATTGATTTACATGAACATTTCTGCTTCGTATGTTTACTTAGCATACTTAGTACAATTGTTTACATCACATGCCTTCATTTTGTTATGACATTTGGTTTGTTTAACATGGGACAATACATTCATTAACATTAGCTACGCCGTTCGTTAGTAGGTAGTGGTACCATAGGAATTGACAACTCCCGTTCCTGAAATCCTGGGTTTGATAGGATTGGAAGGAATGACCGAATTCGATATACATAACTTAGATAAACCTTTAATTTGTTTAAGGGTTTATCGCCACAGTCTCAAGGCTTGGATGTATGCATAGTTTACAATACCGCATAAATGTTAATATCAATAGAGCATGCATTTTTCCATAGAACATAACGTTGATCTAAACCATGTTTTACTTCAACGACTTGTTTTGTGCATTTTACATATGGTTTAAGTTGATACATTTCGCTTACCATACATGATACATTTTGGGATACACATTACATGATTTACATTGAACATAAACACGTTGACATTGACATACACATTTGGTGGTTTACATTGAACATAGACATTTGACATGGTTTACACAATAAACAATTGAGTTATACAAGAACAATCTTACATGGTGGATGGTTTGGGTAAGTGATTAAGTAACGAGGCGTGTGTAATATGATACAAGCATGGTGGATACGCCGCTGGTACTTCCTATATATAAGTGTTTGTATGGTATCACATATCGTAGCGTTATTTGAATCATTTCAATTTGAGACATATGACATTTTACAAATAACACTTTTCATGAGACATTGTTTTACAAACTCATTTTACATGGTTATCCGTTTAACCATACAGTGTTCTCTTATTTATACATATCATCTGATCTTATCGTTTTTCAAATGATTTACAAGACAAAGCAAATTACAAGGTTCATGACTAAACATTTTCTCAAACATAAGTCATGAATACCGTTTTCACAAAACCAATGTATCTCACAGGCATTTTTATGCTGACGTACCTATTTTCACATGTGTTTTCAGGAGATGATGCATAGGACTTATCAAGACATACTTAGGCGGACATGTGCCTTAGTGACTTAAAACGAGACAAGAACTAGTTAATTTATGTTATGTATTCTTTGGTTCTTGTTTAAGACAATGTAAACTTTCATGTTTGATTAATAAAACGAAACTTCGTTTACCATGGATTTGAAACAATTGATTCTGTTACAACACTCCCCGACATTTCTGCCACGTTTTGTATGTTCTACGTGGTCGGGGTGTGACATAACCCCACCCTAATGATCTAGTCCGACTTTTAAACAGGGGAAGCCCCCCCCCCCCACACACACTTGTCCGGGTTTTAAAAGGGCAAGGCCCTGTCCGACCTTTTTAATGATGCAAAGGAGTCCAAGTTTGTTGATTTTATTTAATGAATAAGTAAACAAGGGTTCTGGGTTATGATAAACACCAGTAATTAAGCTTTCTGTATGCTTCTGTATATAATTTCATGCAACTGTTCATGTCTGCATATAACTGAATGATTCGATATATGATTGTATGATTTTGAATGCAACTGTATGATCCTGTACACAATAAACACACAAAACACAATTGCTTGGATATCAAAGATGTGTAAACCCTAATTTGATGCAAACACTTACATCGTATCATGTGCAACATATCCTATGTCGTGTGTAACGGACTTAGACATTTGATAAACCCTAGAGCATAGCATACCGAGCCAACCAAGGTGAGTTCACACTCTTACTAAGGCATGGGATTCCCAGGGCACGGGAATTGGGATTGAAGGATTAAGACTGAATAGAACCGTACTTACACTGTCACTAGACTACCATACCATCGTCCTCGGTTGTGCAGGACACATACGTAAAACCTACGTGTACTTGTATTGCTCACTGTCCCCAGGTTGCGAAGGACACTCACGTAAAACCTATGTGAACTTATACTCGCTACTGCCTCGGTTGTGTCAGGCACTTATGTAAAACCTACGTAAACCCCCGCGTACCCCTATCCTCGGTTGTGAAGGATACTTACGTAAAACCTACGTAAACTTGTACGTGTTACTGTTCTCGGGATATGTAGAACACTTATGGTTACGAATAGTCTAGTGGTTATACAACATGGGAAGCCCCCACCAATAGAACGTACTATCGGCCCAGTAGAGCCACATGTTACAAACGAACTTACTATTACGCATTTACTTTCTGTGAACTCGCTCAACTAATTGTTGATCCTCTGTTACATGCCTTGCAGGTCGTTAGATTCATGGAGCTTGCACAGGGAGGAGCTGGTCGTTGTGGGCTTGGATCGTGATTGTCTTGTTAAACACTTATGACATTTGATAGTTTATTATGATGGGTTTTATTTATACGCTTCCGCTAAACAGTGATAACTTACTTATGTTTTGGAACACCTTTCATATGGATTTGGTTTGGTTTAATGGCAATTACTTTTATTATATATATATTGTTCTATATGATTGGTGGCTTGATCCTGGTCAGTCACGCTCCCAAGCGGTGATACTCCGCAGGTGGATTTTGGGGGTGTGACAGATTGGTATCAGAGCCATTGGTTATAGAGAACTTGGTTTTAATATGAGAAAAATGTTTTTATTAAAACCAGACTATAACCAGAACAGTGCTCTCAACGATCCACAACGACGCTTCGCTCCACGTGCAAGACTCAACATACTAGGTAATAAGGTTTATGTTTATTGCCTGCATGCTAGAATTGCATAGAACTTTGCTCGTAGTATGCTCAGATTACACTGCTCATTACTTGTTATTGCTTGAGAACACCTATGTGCTTACACTCTTCTGTCATCGCACTATTCGCGAACCTTTCTCACTTATGTTGCCTTTGATGTGAAGATCAATGGCCGGACGAATTAACATGACACAAGCCCAGATGACGGCTTTCGTTAATGAACAAGTTGCTGCGGCACTTGCAGCTGCTCAAGCAGGTAGTATACCCTGCAGTTTAGACTCACACTAGGATCTTTAGATCCTACATTAACTCTTGTGTTTAACCTTGTCCTATTCGTACACGATAGGTCAACACGCTCAGCAGCCCGTCTGCACTTTCAAGAACTTTATGGATTGTCGTCCTAGCACATTTAGTGGCACTGAAGGAGCGGTTGAACTCCTCCACTGGTTTGAAAAGCTCGAGTCTGTGTTCGAGATGTGTGAATGCCCTGAGGCTCGCAGGGTCAAGTATGCCACTGGTACTTTAGAGGGGATTGCTCTAACTTGGTGGAACGCGCAAGTGCAGATCTTAGGGTTGGCAGCTGCTAACGCCACCCCTTGGAATGACTTCAAGGAACTGATTAAACGTGAATACTGCACTCGGGAAGACATCCACAAGCTGGAGGATGAGTTTTATCATTTGAAAATGACTGGGTCAGAAATCGAAGCTTACACTAAACGGTCGAACGAACTAGCTGTGCTGTGTCCAACTATGGTGGACCCTCCAATCAAGCGCATTGAGTTGTACCTCAAGGGTTTGGCGCCAGAAATTCAGAGCCATGTGACATCGGCTAATCTTGACAACATCCAGGCTATTCAACGCCTCGCTCATCGCATCACAGATCAGGCAGTGGATCAGAATAGGCTGCCTAAACGTATCAGCGCTACTGCTACCGCTACTACTTCTGCTACACTTGCTACTCCCTGCGACAACAAGAGAAAATGGGATGGGGATTCTAGCAAGGGGTCAGTTTCAGTTCAGTCACAGGTTCAGCAGCGAAAGACTGACAGTTACCAGAGTCCCAGCCAGCATTCTTCAGGCAGTCACAGGCAGGGCGGATATCGAGGGAACCTTCCAAAGTGCAGCAACTGCAACAGACACCACAGTGGCCAGTGTAACAAGGGTCGCTGTCAAAGATGCCTCAAGATGGGTCATGAGGCCAAGGATTGTAGAAGCCCTCGGCCTGCTAACCAGAATCAGCAGCAGCCTCAAGCGCAGCAGAATCAGCAACAGGGCAACAAGGGGTATTTTCATTGCGGTGCTGAAGGTCACTTCAAAAGGCACTGCCCTCAGCTAAACAGGAACCAGAACAACAACAACAATAACAACAATCAGGGAAATGGCAACAACAACAACAATGGTGGGAACAACAACGGCAATGAAGCAAGGGGTCGTGCATTTGTGTTGGGGCAGGGTGATGCCAGAAATGATCCCAACGTAGTTATGGGTAAGTTTCTTCTCGACGATATTTATGTTACTGTTTTGTTTAATTCGGGTGCGGATATGAGTTATATGTCTTTGAAAATGTGTAAATTGTTAAAACGTGCACCCACACCCCTAAACACCAAACATGTCGTAGAACTAGCAAATGGTAAGAGTGTAGAAGCCACGCATGTAGTCAAGGGTTGTAACATCGTTCTAGCGGGACAGATCTTCTCGATTGATCTTATTCCAATAGTTCTGGGTAGTTTCGACATCGTCATCGGCATGGATTGGTTATCCAAGCAGTAGGCGGAGATCCTATGTAAAGAGAAGATCATTCGTATTCCTTGTACAGGAAAGGAACCTCTTGAAGTTCAAGGCGACAAGAGTGGTGCAGTGGTTGGCATTATCTCTTTCTTGAAGGCTCAGAAATGTTTACGTAAGGGGCATACTGCCATTTTGGCACTTGTTACTGATGCATCGACGACGGAGAAAAGAATAGAGGATATTCCAGTTGTACGCGAATTTCCTCAAGTGTTTCCTGAAGATTTACCAGGTCTACCACCTCATCGCCAGGTCGAGTTTCAAGTTGAACTAGCTCCAGGAGCAGCACCAATAGCCCGCGCACCGTATCGTTTAGCTCCAACTGAACTGGAAGAACTGTCTAAGCAACTACAAGAGCTCTTGGATAAGGGCTTCATTCGTCCAAGCTCTTCGCCTTGGGGAGCTCCAGTACTATTCGTGAAAAAGAAGGATGACACTTTCAGGATGTGCATCGATTACCGCGAACTGGACAAGGTCACAATGAAGAACCGTTATCCTCTTCCTCGTATTTACGACTTATTCGACCAGTTGCAAGGGTCGAGTTACTATTCCAAGATTGATCTAAGGTCAGGGTATCATCAGCTGAGAGTCCGGGATGAGGACGTCTCCAAGATAGCATTCAGAACTCGTTACGGTCATTACGAGTTCCTAGTCATGCCATTTGGGCTTACGAACGCGCCTGCAGTCTTCATGGATCTTATGAACAGGGTGTGCAAACCCTATCTAGACAAGTTCGTCATTGTCTTCATCGACGACATTCTGATCTACTCCAAGAGTCAGGAAGAACACGAGCAGCACTTACGTCTTATCTTGGAACTTCTTCGAAAGGAACAACTGTACGCCAAGTTTTCAAAATGCGACTTCTGGCTTCGAGAAGTCCACTTCTTAGGCTATGTAGTGAACAGGGATGGGATTCATGTCGATCCATCCAAAGTAGATTCGATCAGGAACTGGCCTGCACCGCGTACACCAACGGAAATACGCCAATTCTTGGGTTTGGCGGGGTATTACAGACGATTCATCAAAGATTTCTCCAAGATCGCACAGCCACTTACAATGCTGACACAGAAAGGTGTTACCTATCGTTGGGGTAATACACAGGAAACCGCTTTCCAGTACCTAAAGGATAGGCTTTGCAGCGCACCTATTCTCTCATTGCCAGAGGGCACGGATGATTTTGTGGTCTATTGTGACGCGTCGATACAGGGACTTGGTTGTGTATTGATGCAGCGGGATAAGGTTATTGCTTACGCTTCTCGTCAACTCAAAGTTCATGAACGGAATTACACGACGCACGATTTAGAGCTGGGAGCTGTTGTTTTCGCGCTTAAGATATGGCGACACTACCTGTACGGTACCAAGTGCACTATTTACACCGATCACAGGAGTCTCGAGCATATCTTCAAGCAGAAGGAATTGAATATGCGTCAGCGAAGATGGGTTGAACTTTTAAACGATTACGAATGCGCTATTAAGTATCATCCAGGCAAAGCCAATGTTGTGGCTGACGCTCTCAGTCGAAAGGACACTCTACCTAGACGCGTACGAGCTTTGCAGCTCACTATTCAGTCCAGTCTTCCTGCACAAATACGAACTGCTCAGATGGAAGCATTAAAGCCTGAAAACGTCAAAGCTGAAGCTTTACGTGGCTCAAGGCAACGATTAGAACAAAAGGAAGACGGCGCCTACTATGTGACAGGACGTATTTGGGTCCCACTATACGGCGGTTTATGAGAACTTGTGATGGATGACGCTCATAACTCTCGCTACTCGGTACATCCAGGTTCGGATAAAATGTATCACGACGTCAAAACTACATATTGGTGGCCTAGCATGAAAGCCCACATCGCGACTTACGTCGGCAAGTGTTTGACATGTGCAAAAGTCAAAGTGGAGTATCAGAAACCGGCGGGCCTACTGCAACAACCCAGGATACCACGGTGGAAATGGGAAGAAATTTCCATGGATTTTATTACTGGCCTGCCTAGATCCCAGCGTGGGAATGATACTATCTGGGTGATCGTAGATCGACTCACAAAGTCTGCTCATTTCCTGGCTATTAAGGAAACAGATAAGTTCTCTACCTTAGCAGACGTCTACTTGAAAGAAGTTGTTTCGAGGCACAAAGTGCCAACCTCTATTATTTCGGATCGGGATGCACGATTCACGTCAGAGCTATGGCAAGCGATGCACAAATCTTTCGGCTCACGGTTAGACATGAGCACAGCGTATCACCCTCGGACGGATGGGTAGTCTGAGCGAACGATCCAAACTCTTGAAGACATGCTTCGGGCATGTGTTATTGATTTCGGCAACGGCTGGGAAAAGCATCTCCCTTTGGTGGAGTTTTCGTATAATAACAGCTATCACACCAGCATACAAGCCGCTCCATTCGAGGCATTGTACGGGCGTAAATGCCGGTCACCTCTCTGTTGGGCAGAGGTGGGGGATAGTTAGATCACGGGTCCGGAGATTGTAGTGGACGCCAAAGAAAAGATTGCACAAATACGACAACGCATGGCGGCAGCACGCGACCGTCAGAAAGCCTACGCGGATAAGCGTAGGAAACCGTTGGAATTTCAGGTCAGGGACCGGGTTTTATTAAAAGTCTCACCCTAGAAGGGTGTGGTTCGTTTTGGCAAAAGGGGCAAACTAAATCCGCGGTAAGTCGGACCGTTCGAGATCATTGAGAAAATAGGCAAAGTGGCCTACAAGCTAAACCTACCAGCTGAACTCGGTGCAGTTCACAATGTATTTAACGTGTCGAATCTGAAGAAGTGCCTGTCAGATGAGACCCTCATAGTTCCTTTTAAGGAACTCACTATCGATGAGCGGTTGCAGTTCGTCGAGGAACCAGTTGAAATCACGGACCGGGATGTTAAGGTCCTCAAGAACAGGAGAATCCCTCTTGTTCGAGTTCGTTGGAACTCCAAACGTGGCCCAGAGTACACCTGGGAACGCGAAGATCAGATGACAGAAAAGTACCCCCAGTTATTCGAAACCAATGCAACTACTACTGAGGCTGAAGCTCCTACTGCGGAATTTCGGGACGAAATTCCAAATCAACGGGGGGATGATGTGACACCCCAGGAAAACCAGTAAACGATACAACTTATCTAGCTTCCTCAGTAACCGCATGCTAAATTTCGGGACAAATTTTCTTTTAAGTTGGGGATAATGTGACAACTCGAATTTCCAAGATTTCTATTCCGCATTTATTGCACGTTCTTGTATTGTTTAGTTGATTATTTGCACAATTAATTGCTATGGAATTATATACGTTTTGATGCAATGAATCGTATTGTGTGATTGTGCATGGTTGTTTGTTAATTGTGAAAGACTTGGTAAATATATGAACTTGGTGGTGAAACTATGAAATTGTTATGAGATGGTGTACATGTGTAAAATATGATACTTAGGGAGGTAGAGGGTAATTAGTGAAATCCTAGAGATACTTAACCCTAATCCCTTTTCACTAATCATTTGCACACAAAATAAAGCACGTAGTTTCATTTCTTTGGTTCTCTGGCAATCATCACATCATCATTGGCAAGCTTTTCATCACTTTCGATTCTGCATTTTTCTCTAAGAATCAACACAAGGTAAATGATTATTGATTATTTGATTTCATCAATTCTTGATTCTTGTAATATGTGAAAACCCTAGCTCTCATATGATACTTATGTGATTTTGATTTGATTCTGAATTATTGATGATGATGATTAGTTGTATGTTTGATAGATTGTTCCTGTAATGATTGTTGTTGTTGATCATAGATTGATTGATTATGATTCTGCCGTCAATATGTATGAAATTAGGGTTAGAAACCAAGAAACGTAACTGCTTTAATTCCAAAGAACGACTGATTGAAATGTTTCTCAGAGTTTTGTGATTGAACATGTATGTCTGAGTTTCGTAACCCTAATGTGTTTTGTCTGAGCTTTGTTATGAAGAGGTGTCCGACCTTTATACACATGTATGTTATCCGACTTTTAAATAACAAATAGGTCCGACCTTTGGTATATATAACATGTCCGATCTTTGAAACAATATAAACTTATGTCCGACTTTTGTAACACGCTTGTGTCCGAGCTTTATTCAAAGTCTAAGGATCCGAGTTTCATAACCACATGTGATGTCCGAGTTTCTTTGACACAAGCAATGGTCCGAGTTTAATTGAATGGAGATCTAGTCCGAATTTGTTACATGTATGTGGAGGTCCGACCTTTTAAAGGGGGAGCCTCATGGTCCGAGTTTCACCCCCCCTCACCCTTATCTGACCTTTAACTCATGAGGGGTCTGAGTTTCATGAGAAACCCCCCATGTCCGACCTTTGTGACCCCCCATCTATGTGTCCGAGTTTTTAACCCCACCCCCAATGATCTAGTCCGAGTTTTAAACAGGGGAAGCCCCCCCCCCCACACACACACACTTGTCCGGGTTTTAAAAGGGCAAGGCCCTGTCCGACCTTTTTAATGATGCAAAGGAGTCCAAGTTTGTTGATTTTATGTAATGAATAAGTAAACAAGGGTTCTGGGTTATGACAAACACCAGTAATTAAGCTTTCTGTATGCTTCTATATATAATTTCATGCAACTGTTCATGTCTGCTTATAACTGAATGATTCGATATATGATTGTATGATTTTGAATGCAACTGTATGATCCTGTACACAATAAACACACAAAACACAATTGCTTGGATATCAAAGATGTGTAAACCCTAATTTGATGCAAACACTTACATCGTATCATGTGCAACATATCCTAGGTCGTGTGTAATGGACTTAGACATTTGATAAACCCTAGAGCATAGCATACCGAGCAAACCAAGGTGAGTTCACACTCTTACTAAGGCATGGGATTCCCAGGGCACGGGAATTGGGATTGAAGGATTGAGACTGAATAGAACCGTACTTACACTGTCACTAGACTACCATACCATCGTCCTCGGTTGTGTAGGACACATACGTAAAACCTACGTATACTTGTATTGCTCACTGTCCTCAGGTTGCGAAGGACACTCACGTAAAACCTACGTGAACTTATACTCGCTATTGCCTCGGTTGTGTCAGGCAGTTACGTAAAACCTACGTAAACCCCCGCGTACCCGTATCCTCGGTTGTGAAGGATACTTACGTAAAACCTACGTAAACTTGTACGTGTTACTGTTCTCGGGATATGTAGAACACTTATGGTTACGAATAGTCTAGTGGTTATACAACATGGGAAGCCCCCACCAATAGAACGTACTATCGGCCCAGTAGAGCCACATGTTACAAACGAACTTACTATTATGCATTTACTTTCTGTGAACTCGCTCAACTAGTTGTTGATCCTCTGTTACATGCCTTGCAGGTCGTTAGATACATGGAGCTTGCACAGGGAGGAGCTGGTCGTCGTGGGCTTGGATCGTGATTGTCTTGTTAAACACTTATGACATTTGATACTTTATTATGATGGGTTTTATTTATACGCTTCCGCTAAACAGTGATAACTTACTTATGTTTTGGAACACCTTTCATATGGATTTGTTTTGGTTTAATGGCAATTACTTTTACTATATATATATTGTCCTATATGATTGGTGGCTTGATCCTGGTCAGTCACGCTCCCAAGCGGTGATACTCCGCAGGTGGATTTTGGGGTTGTGACAGAAGCTGATAAAGCTTTAGTGCTGAAGAGAATGAAAGAAGAGCTGATAATTGCTGATTATGGGTCAAAGAACTTTGTGTCTAAGTGGGGAGAAGCGAGGGTCAGGGCCACCTACAAAAGGTTGGAAGAGCTAAGGAAGAAAGATCCAACAGCTCCATAAAAGCCTGATTACTCCAAAGCAGAGGTTTCAAAAGGATCATCAAAGCCACATCCCAAAAGAACCACTGCTCCTGCTGGTACTGCCATCTATAAAAGAAGGAGAAAAAGCCAGTTAGGTTCTGAAACAGTTCAAGAGATTCTTACTGGAAATGCCATTGTGAAAAAGGGCATGTTGTTAATGTTGAAAGAAGAATCTGAACTGGAAAAATCTGCACATACTGCTCAACCAGTTATGAATAGGCCAGCCTCACCAAACTCCTCAACAAATAAAAATCTCCCAAGAAACCCATCTCGCCTAAAAATACAAGAGTGGAAAACTGATAAACAGAACCACGTATTGACTATGGTTAGGGCAGATGGCGAAGTGAAGAAATTTACAAGGGAACAAGCTCTTGGCCTAAGACTTGAAGATTTGTAGGATCTCCTTGATCTTCCACTTAGCAGGGATGAAGATGATACAGATTTACACAAAGAAAATGATACAAGTCAAAACTGTGGCGAGCAAGCTGATACAAATAGTGAGATGAATAATCAAGCTGATCTTGGTCTGAGGCGATAACATCGGGTACGTAAACCTAATCCAAAGTATGCTAATGTAGCTATAGTTGAAGATGTTTGGGCAGAACCTAGTAATTTCGAAGAAGCCTATGTAAAACAAAAATGGTGCCAAGCAATGCAAGAAGAAATGGCTGCTTTGTATCGAAATGAAACTTGGGAGTTGGTCCGAAACCGACTGATGTGAAACCCGTGAGTTGCAAATGGGTTTACAAATTGAAACTGAAAGCTGATGGGTCTGTAGAACGACTCAAAGCGAGGCTGGTAGCTCATGGTTTTTCACAAAAGTACGGTGTTAAGTTTGAAGATACGTTTAGTCCCATGGCCAAGTTAACAACAGTTCGAGTTTTGTTAGCTATTGCAGTGAATAAAGGATGGCAGTTGACACAAATGAATGTCAACAATGCATTCCTTTTCGGTGAACTTGATCATGTGATTTTCATGGATCAACCAAGAGGTTTCGAAATCAAAGAACACGGGGGAATATGTGTGCAAATTGAAGAAAGCTATTTACGGATTGAAGCAATCACTGCGAGCTTGGTTCGGTAAGATTGCAGAATTTTGGAGTTAAATGGCTTTGTTTTAACTCATGCAGATGCAAGTTTATTTGTCAAGAAAATAGGTGACAAGGTTGTGGTAGTGTTAGCTTATGTGGATGACTTAATCATCACCAGGGACTTAGATGACGAGATCGCCCAGCTCAAGGCTAATCTCTGTGTGCGCTTCCGAATGAAAGATTTGGGCAACCCGGTAAGGTTCCTTGGTTTGGAGCTAGCCTATAATGGGAATGAGGTAATTTTACATCAGACAAAATATGCAAGTGACATGTTACACAAATTTGGTATGATTTCTTGCAAAGCTTCACCAACTCCAATTGAATCTGGAGTAAAGTTGTACTCACATGTTGGAAGGGAACTAGAAGACCCAACGGTGTATAGAAAGATGGCTGGCAGTCTAATATATCTCACTCTCACAAGACCCGATGTAGCATTCGCTGTCGGGGTTCTGAGTCGGTATATGCAAGACCCTCGAAAGCCACGTTACTTAGCAATTTTGCGTGTGCTTCGGTATATGAAAGGTACAATGGGCAAGGGTGTAATGTTCAAGAGGGAACAACATTCAAAGTTAATGGGTCTGTGTGACGTAGATTATGCGGGTGACTTGAATGAAAGGCGGTCAACTACCGGGTATGTGTTTATGTACGGGTCGAATCCTATCTCGTGGTGCAGCAAACGACAGCCAACTGTGTCTCTTTCGACCACGGAAGCTGAGTATAGAGCAGCAACTATGGCTGCCCAGGAATGCATGTGGCTGACCCAGTTGTTTAAGGACCTGAACGACCTGTTTCATATGGAATAAAGCTGCTGTGTGACAACCGGTCAGCTATAAAACTAGCGGAAAATCCGGTCTTCCAGGCTCGAACGAAGCATATTGAAATCCACTATCATTTTATTAGAGAAAAGGTACTAAAAGGAGAGATTGAAATGGAGTAGGTTGATAGTGATAACCAAGTGGCTGATATGTTTACAAAAAGTCTTTCAGGTGTGAAGCTTTCTGGTTTCTGCAGCAAGTTGGGTCTATCCCAGGTGAAGATTGAGAGGGAATGTTAAAGTTTGCAACTTCACATGGGTCTGTGGTCATGCACGTGCATGTGCATTGGCTTAGTTATTTGTCTTTTGTTTTAATTGTTATAATTCATGCCAATATGTAGGAAGTTGTTAGTGGTTACCTAGTCTATCGGTGGTAGTTGAGTAGTGGTAGTCATGTTGAGTAGTGATAGTCATGGTCGTTTTTAGTGTTTTTCTACTTATTTATTTCCTTTTTATTTGCAACTTTTGAATCAATAGAGTTTCATTCAAAAAGCAACTACTCTCTCTTTCATTTACAATTTTCTTGAGTGTTTTGTGAGGTTGATTATGTATCAACAAATATCACTTGAATCTTTTACACATTTGTGACAGGATTTTTGCGGTAATATGATATATAAATAGCAACCAAAAGCTACCATAAATGATAACTTAAAATCAACAAATTTACATATTATAAATTAGCATCATATTAGTGGATAGAAGTGTTGTACCCCCTTGCTTTGGGGGTTTTTCAAAAAAAAACTGACATTACATTTTTAACCCATAAGTTTTTTTATTTTTTTACTTTCAACCAAAAAATTTACATATTATAAATTAGCATCATGTTAGTGGATAGAAGTGTTGTACCCCTTGCTTTGGGGGTTTTTCAAAAAAAAAAATTGACATTACATTTTTAATCCATAAGTTTTTGATTTTTTTACTTTCAACCAAAAATTTTCATCTTTTTCAATTTAAACTCACAACTTTTTTACTTTCAACTTTACTCCCCTATACTTTATATACTCCTTAAAACTTTCGTATTACGTTTCATTCTAAATTTTACGAGTAAACACGACGCAACGTACGTCTGTGGTTCAACGTTTTTACGTTTTGTTTTACAGTGCGCTCTAAATTTTGCGAGTTAACATGGTGCAACGGTGCGTGTGTGGTTCAATGTTTTTACATCGTCTATTTTTTTCCTGTTTGATAGGTTTTGTCGCAACGTGCGGTTCCTAAATCTACTTAGTTATTATTTTCTATGTTTTACGGTTCGGTCTAATTTCTCCGCATTAACACACCGCAACTTCAATGTTGGTGGTCACTGGTAATGGTGTGACATTAATGCAATTTTTACGGTTTTACGCCCCGCCGAAATGCCGGAGACCTAATACTAGTTCAAACCAAAAATGGTAAACAAAATCGTTTGCTTTCATACGATATCTATATCTACAATTTCTTTCCCCTATCTTTCCAAACCTCTATCTTTTAGATGTGTTGTACACTCTTTGTCTATCTTGTGATAAAAAAAATATTGGAATTGGTATTATTGGAATTAAATCCATCAGACTAGAGGGTATGGGAAGGCTCATCCCCATGAGGATGGGCCGCCACGTAGGCGCCACATCATCATCCCATGGAGGATGAGCCTCCTTGCAATTTGAGGGGGGTGGAGGATGATCCTACCCACCTAATTATTTTATAATTTTCTAACTTTTGTTTTGTTACCTTAATAAAAACATCATAAAAATTAAAAAAAACAACATAAAACAACATAATTAAATTCATTTCATAACATAAAAAAATTACATTTCCTAAACATTAAAATTACTAATCCTAGAAACGGTAAACATAAAAACAAAATAAAAATAATGATACTATTAAAAAAGTAAACAAACTACGACGTCCATTTTTTCTTAACCTCCTCTTTCATCCTCCAATAAACCTCGCGTTCATCCTCCGGAACCGAGTCGAGATCCAACCTCATAATCCTAAAATCCTCCGCTCGAGCATAGTTGGCCAACACGGTTTTCTTATGACTATATTTTTCGGCCACGAGCTCTTTGAACGAACGTAATTTAGTTATCAACTCGTCCATTTTCGAAGCCGCCCCCACCGCTCGAGCCGCCCCCGGGTACGGTTTCAACCGCCTTCCCCTTCCCCTTGTTTTTTTTGCGCTTGAGCTCTTGAGGTGGCGATTCGGGGACGATTTCTTCATCATCATCGTCAAGTTGAACGGGGGGTTGCGGTTGGGAAGTTGGCGGTTGTGATTGGAATTGTTCAAACGAGTTGCGTTGCATGATTTGTTGGAGTGTTTGGTATTGTTGCATTTGTTGACGATGGTCATACCACTATTGGGTCCTTTCACCCAAGTAGTGATGATTATCACTGTTAGGATTTATTAGCATAACCGTGAGAAATTAGTAATGTGCACAATACCCCACTTGCCAGTGATTCAAGATAACCACGACTTAATGCCTGTAATTATAACTTTGAAAATAATTTGAGGTATTGTAAAATACTTTTGATAAAAAGATAATGACTCACATTGCAAGTTTATACGGGCAGAGTTTAGCCTACTGATAAGCCTGGTAACCTAGTTTAAACAACAATGCACACGAACTAGATTAGTAACTAATACAGCATTTACGATAACTCACGAGATACAAACCCTCACAACGAATGACAAAGTTCCATACTTAACATCCATCGAATTCACGACGAATGACAAAGTATAACCCTAATGTGGGCAGCACTTAAACATCCATTGGATAGTTCCAATCGATCGGACATTGAATCGTAGCAGTGATCGAGTTAATACCCGGTATCGTGGCAGCACTTCCCTAATCTAAATTATGGTTTTGAGCAGTGTATCTTCGTTTTTGAGAAAAGTTTTCGACAACAGTGAACTGCTCATGATCCAAGCAATTTATAGCTGAAATATGGGTTTTACGCGGCCCGCGTAAGCCCTTTCGTGATCCTTACGCGGCCCGCGAGGCCGCCTAGTCTACGTGTAGGGCTTAAGTGTCACGAGTAGGTGTGCCAGGTGGACAACGCGTGGCCCGGATGCTTATCCGGTCAACCTTCAAGTTGACGCGGCCCGGGTAAGGCCATGCTTAACCTTTACGCGGCCCGTCTGAAGACCATATTTCTTGTTTTATTGGTTTTTCATGCTTGTTAGGGTTTCAAGGGTCCGGGTTTTCACTTACGGGTCGTTTAGGGACATTTTTGGTAGTCCTTACATCCTCCCCACCTTATTTAAAATCTTGTCCTCGTTATTTACCGGAATATGTGAGGATATTTTCGCTTCCTCTCTGATTCCAACTCCCAGGTGTATTCGGGTCCTCTTTTAGAATCTCACTTGACTTTGACTAGTACTAATCTTTTGTGTTTGAGAAACTTAATCTTTTTGTCCTCTATTTGAAGTGGTTTCTCAACAAACTTCAGCTTTTCATTTACTTGTATGTCTTGAAGAGGTACTACCAGGGATTCGTCAGATAAACACTTCTTGAGATTGGATACATGGAATACGTCATGTACCCCAGCTAACTCTTCTGGTAGTTGTAAACGATAGGCAACTGGTCCTATGCGCTGTATTACTGGGAATGGTCCTATTTACATTGGACTTAACTTTCCTTTCTTACCGAACCGAACTACTCCTTTCCAAGGAGAAACTTTCAAGAGTACTTTGTCTCCGACTTGAAACTCTAGCGACTTATGTCGATTATCTGCATAACTTTTCTGGCGATCTCGAGCCGTCTTTAGTCTTTCTTTGATTTGAGTTATCTTGTCAGTGGTCTCTTACACAATCTTAGGACCTGATAATTGGCTTTCTCCTATTTCTGCCCAGCAAACTGGAGTTCTACACTTGCGTCCATACAGTGCTTCGAACGGGGCAGCTTCGATGCTTGAATGATAACTATTGTTATAGGAGAATTCAATTAGGGGTAGGTGGCTATCCCAGTTTCCACCAAAATCGATCACACATGCCCTGAGCATGTCTTCCAGGGTTTGAATCGTTCTTTCACTTTGTCCGTCAGTTTGGGGATGGTAGGCAGTACTTAAATTTAATCGGGTCCCCATTGCTTCTTGAAAACTCGTCCAGAAATGTGAAGTGAAACGACTATCTCTATCCGATACAATGGAGAGTGGAACTCCATGTAAGGATATTACTTCATCTATGTCACACCCCAACCGATGGCGGAATCATCGGGGCGCGGCACTAGGCGAATCAGATTGCTCAAAAGAATCCATAACAACTATATTGCGATAATATTTATTACATTCGTTATCCCACAGCAGCAAATAATACAATCACATATGTTATCACATATTTCTTGTCCTCTCGAAGAACACAAATCCAACAACCTGGATTTTAGGTGAGTTTCTAGACTTCCTTGCTTGATTTGAGATAGCCTGCGATCTAACCTGCAACATACGTTAAAATAATGTCAATACAAATTATTGGCGAGTATACAGGTTTGATATATAGTAGCATAATAGATTAAAAGAGTTGCGAATTTCCTACATACATAAACGGGATACACGACATATATACTCACAAAACTGATACTACCAGCTAAGTCCTCGATGCTGGATTCTTCGATGGCATAACTAGACCCCGTCGGGCACAATAGTACTACACTAGTCGTGGTGGGACATCGCGAGTATAAGTCCTAGCACATATGCATCTAGCATCACGTATAACTATGCACGTATGTCATTCGCAAGTGATAAATAGTTTTAGCATTTGATGTGATTTTCGATAGAACGTATGTTACACCAAAAAGTGCGATAAGCAAAAAGGGTTCAAGTATACTCACAGTGCGTATTTGGTTGGATTGGCGGGATAATGTCTGAGAATGCCCTGATTACATGAGCGTTTGATAGCGCGTTAAATGTTAACGGAATACACAAGAACGAAAGATAATATGATCAAATACTGGCCCGTTCGGATGGGCTGCTATCCGATCGGAGGGGCTGCCTGATCGGGTGGGCTGTCCGATCGGCTAGCATATCCGATCGGCTAGCCTGTCTGATCGGTTAGCATGTCTGATCGGATAGCCTGTCGGACCGGGTGGGCTGTCCAACTGTATTTGACAAAAATTTGAAGGTTTTTCGGTGGTTTTGGTCGAGAAGTTGCTGTGACGTGCTAAGCACTGAAATTTCATCAAGTCCGTCTTGTCCTAACGACCGGGAACCACCCCGTTCCATCAGATCTGGCCTTTCTTGACGGTTTTTCCATGTTTAACCCAAAATTGGCCGTCTCATCGTTAGAAATCAGATCTTGGACCAACACGACACTAGAAATGAGTAGAAGGTCGGTATAAGCTCCGATTCCACCGATTCTTAAGTGCTTTGAGAGTAAAAGAGTTGAAAGAAAGTTGGAAAACCATCTTTCAATCCTTTTATTCATGATTAAGTGTAGATCTGTTGTGAAAATGTTGTTTATTCTTGTGGAAATCAGTCGGATCTGAGTTGTTCTTGGTGGAATCAGGCCAACATTTGAAGTTCATAAGAACTTCATGATGACATCACTCTAGAACATCTCAAATCCGTTGATTTCACGGTTAAAAGTTGAGATTCGAAAGATAGAAGGGTGGAGGAGTAGGTATAGATCAAAGAAGTACAAGTTTTGAGTTGAAAACTTACAAGAATCGTGAGAAATCGAGAGATGAAGGGGTTAGAACGTCTGGTCGAACAGCAACAGTCACAGCAAGTGTGCATGATGTGACAACAGGGTATTTATAGGGAAAGAGGAGGAGTGATCTGGATCGGATGGCCCGTCCGATCGGTTGGCCAGTCCGATCGGTTGGCCCGTCCGATCGGCTGGCCCATCCGATCGACTGGCCTAGCCGTTCGGCCTGCCTCGCCGTTCGGCTGGCCCATCCGTCCCGACGGCCTACCCGTTCGGGGGTCCTTCAGCAAGATACATTTTGGTGTTTCGATCCATGTATTGCGCGTTGCGATAGTTTTGGTCACACATTTTCATATACTTACTCATTATTTATGTATTTATCACAAAAGGGTCGTATATACGTATCTATATTTCAAATCCTGCGAAAATCGAGTTACGCGTGCCTTCGAGTGCGTTCTTCGATGTGATGTGGTGTGCCACAATGATTATCGGGGTACTACTTGCTCGTATTGCCATCATCGTCATGACGGCTGGAGGCATGGTACTCACCCGAAAGCCTTTGTTAGCGTTAATTGTTTACGTTTCGACACCTCACGGCTATCGAGGAGGGTAGAGTAGGTCCTCGCTCAACGTCATCGTGAGTGTTATAATTTGCGAAAATAGCTTTGTAGTAGCGATAGAATATGCGTAATTATTCGATTATACTGTGATATAACGATGTATGTGATATAGTTACATTATGATCCGAATCTCTGGTGCAAGGCGTAACGAGTATAACGAGTAGTAAGAACGCACGAATGTGCGGGTTGTTACAGTCTCCCCTACTTTAGGAAATTTCGTCCTGAAATTAATCCACTGGTTGGTTTGCGAGAGTTGATACAACGAGAGTAGCGATTGTAAGCGACGAGATAGCAACCGATCGATAGAGGGGTGCCATGCGAGAGCTTTGCGGATAAGTACTATTCGAACAACCAAAAGTGATAACACACACGGAAGCGATTCCAAGCGTTTTTAAATTTACGAATAGTCGATTAATATTCGGAGAAACTTGTTTAAGATAATCTTCTCATGGCGTGGCGTTAACTGTATCGATGTCCACACCAGCGCTACGGAAGGGTTTTTGTTGATTTAATAAAAGATTTTGAGTTTACATATTTTAAAAGAATTCGTGGTAAAATTAATTTAAGAAAAACTCTCCTATAACGTGGGTTCAAGCTGAAACTCGATGTCGAACCATCCTTTTCGGAAAGGTTTCGTTGTGATATTGCAAGAGTTTTAAGGAAACTGGGCTTATGAAACTTCCATTGGGCGTGGAGCTAAACTGATTCGATGTTTTCTCCATGTTGTAAGGAAATTTCACTTGTCCAATGGTTTTAATAAAATTTTTATAAAAATTGGTTTTCTTTAACCGTACGGAAAAATAATTTACATCGAGCCCCACTTGGCACTTTCCCACGAAAGTTCGTTAATATGATTAAACACTTATATATAGGAAGTACTAGCGGCCTATCCACCATGTTTTGCCCATATTACTTCTGTTTCGTGAGGCGGTGTCATGTGAGCCAATAAGACACAGATAGAATTTCGTTTCCCTCGGTCCAAGCGATAGGATGCTAGACCGAGTCGTAAATAGAAGCGAGTCGAATTGTGAACAAAGCGTCGACAGCGAGCGCAAGTAGTTTGATGACACTAAACATTGATATGGCGCGTTTGGATAGACGACGAGTGATAAGCGATGGCGAATAATGCAACTTTGATGGCGAATAATGCGATTTCGATTTGTTTCCACATAAAAACCACATGGCATGTTTCCACGAGAGTTTGCTAATATGGCGAACACCAAGTTTCCCCACATTAGTTTTGTCCCATGAAGCGATGTCATGTATACTAATACTACACAGACTGCGATGACTCCCAAGCGATGAGCGATGATTTGAGTAGCGATAAGCAATTTGACACATAACGAGCATTAAGTGACGATTGATGCATTGCGAGCGACGAAGATATGCGATTCGATTGAGTTGAAGATACCACAACCGTTAACTATCATTAACCCACATGGCCTTCTTCCACGAAAGTCTGTTAATATGGTTGAAACATCACTGTGTTTTAGCCCTATTAGCTTTGTCTCGTGAAGCGAGGTCGTGTGTGCTAACATAACATAGATAACACGAACATCGATAAGAGTATTGGAGCGATGAGATAGGCGCAAAATGCGTTAAAACAAAAAGTGGTGAGTGATTAACGATACTCGTCTAGCGATCCATGATAAGCGATCCATATATTAAACGATTTAGATTCACACAAATTCAATAATCAGTGGTAGAGATTGCGAGATACGCACAAGATGTGATTGCGAATTTCGAGCCACATAGTGAGCGATTTTGATTGCGAGATAGAGTTCAGCAAAACTGCGTTTGAGTTGCGTTGTGGACTTACGACCAGTCTTGCGTTGCTGCAATTGCCCTGCGGGGTAGACTTACCAAAGTCCATCGATGAGGCGATTGCGTTGCGTTTGCAGACTTACGAAAGTCTCGCAGTGATGCGATTTAGTTTGTTACGCCTTGCGATTGAGTGTATGTGCCGAAAATAACTACAATAATATGGTAGGTCTTATAACGTCCAACTCCACATGGCACTTTCTTCACAAAACTTCGGTAGTATGGTAAAGCACACCTTGCGTTACCCCTACTACATATGTCTCGTGATTTGGTGTCACGCTTTGTTGACATGGTCAAGACGCTTATATATAGGAAGTACCAGCGGCGTATCCACCACGCTTGACCATGCTTTTAACGTTATGGCACCAATAGAATTTACTACGATCTCCGTGCACTAACCAAGTAATCCTTTGTGCACCCGCGAATAGTCGTTCCTTGCACGTCTATCGTACCTCGTTCTAAGAGTGTGGTAAGGGTAAAATACATTATATAGTACATAGTGTTAGCCTATAGATTGTGCGCGAGTATAAGAGAGAGAGAGAGAGAGAGATAGCGTCCACATGCGTCGAAAGATAGAATAAGTTCCACACATAAAAAGAAATTGACGGCGATAAGTCGTATCATTACAACAACATTAGAAACAAGTAACGTTGCCGTGGGGGACTTCTGCGGAGACTGCGGTTGCTGCTGAAATTCCTCAAGGTTGTGGTCCTGCGCGGCAGTGCTGTGCATAATGACCATAACAGTTGCAATTTGTGCAGTAGCGACAATTAGCTTCCGGCGAGTGATGATACGTACACTTGAGACACAGGGGATGGGATCCATTGTAAGCACGCTTCAAATGTACTGGAACTGCTTGGAGAGGTTCTGGTTGCGCCAACCCAGTTGTTGAAGAGTCTGGGCTCATGGTCTTTCGTTTGCAGTCGGGTTGATCTCCTGGGGATGATGCGGTGTTGTCGGCGGATTCGTCTGATGATTCGCTGGAGGTATCTTCGGAGGAATCTTCAGAAGATTTGTCGGTAGACTCATCAGAAGAATTGTCGGATGAATTGATGATGATTGCTTGATGAGCTTGTTTGACAAGATTCTTGGAGAAGAATCCATCCAGGACTCGTTTGTCGTTGATTTCTGCGGCCAAATGGTAGGTTTCTTCGATGGTAGCAGGTCTTGCAGCTTCGACAAAATCACCCACACACTCAGGCAAGCTGCGAATGTACTTCGGAATGGCTTTTTCTGAAGTGTTGACTCGGCTTGGGCAGATTATGCTAAGCTGTTTGAACCTTGTGGTGTAGCTGGCATTGTCACCTTTGACTTCCTTGATTTCCCAAAATTCGTCTTCTAGCTTCTGGACTTCGTGGGGAGGGCAGTACTCTTCCTTCATGAGCTCCTTTAGCTCATCCAAGGAGAGAGCGTAAGCCGCGTGAATCCCACGTTTATTGCGTTCGGCGGTCCACCAGTTGAGTGCTCGCGATTGAAATAATCCGGTAGCGCACGTAGTACGGAAGCTATCGGGACACCCACTTTGACGAAGGGTGACTTCGATAGAATCGAACCACTGGAGTAGTTGAGAAACACCTCCTTCGCCCGTGAACTCTATCGGATCACAGGCTTTGAAGTGTTTGTAGAGAAAAGCAGTTTGCGGCGCTTCCGTCTTAGAGTCCTTTGAGGCTCGAGAGTTGCTAAGAGAGTGCACTTGAGCGACAATTTGAGGAATGAGCTTGACCACTTCCTTGGTCACAAGTGAGGCAATCCTCTTATCGGCGCTTCATTTGGCTCTTCTCCTAGCCATTCGTCTCGAGGTAGAGTTGTGGGAAGGCATCTAGACAGAGAGATATTTGGAGTGAGATTCGATCATAATGATTTTTGTGTTTGCGATGCGATTGAGCGCGATCAAAACTTGTAACGTATAACATATTAGATTTCACATAGGAGCCACATAGGAGACACGAGATTCCTAGGTTCTCACACAATGACTCATTTGTTATTATGTATATATACATATATGTAATTCGTACTTATACATATGCAGGTTGATTTAGAATACACGAGGACGCGTTGAGGTGAGAGAGAGCGAGAGCGAAGACGAAAGATTATGCATTGGTTTCGTTGCGAACATTCGGTCTTCGTTTTAGATTGCGATAGCTATGTGAGTTGTGCGTTTTGTAAAACAGGGAGCGAAAATTGATAAATCCAGAAATCGTTTATGCATAAAAATTTTAAATCGTATGTAGACGTATAAAAACCAGCGAACCGTAGGCTAGAAAATCCGATAGGATGCCCTGGGTGTTTAGGCGTCGACTACCCAAGGTAGCCCAACTATTCCCAACAAGTTCGTGCACGTGCGTTGACCTAGAAGACTCATGCTTCCACTGGGATGCAGCTCATGGCACTCATCATCCTAGTCGTTGCGTGGCCCGAGTCATTATTATGGTCGAGTCCTTGGTGAGAGCTTTTTCGAAAACCATTTTAGGGAGTGGAACGGCTTATCAAGGTATGGGTTTCACCCCTGACTTAACATCTTCATTCCCAATTGTGGTTGTGCTCATCGAATGAATCCGAGTGCTCCACTAGAATTTCAAAATGGAGGCTTTCGCCGAGGTATGGATGTCACTCCTAACTCAACGAAAGATTCTCGTGCTAGAAAAATGCACTGAGTGAGCAACCCTATCGAGAGTTCTTGGTTTTCACACCTGGTCTCGACTGGCTTACTCGATTGTGAGATGCGAGTATTTTCAAAAACATGTGCATTGTGTCAGCCTTAGGTAAGGCTAAGTAGTATATCGGCCTTAGGAAAGGCTTCTTTGTGTGAAGCTGTAGCCGGCGGTGTTCACACAAAGTTGTAGTTTGTAGAAATTTCGACCGAGATTTTCAAGTAGGCCAAATACAAACCTTATTGGGTTCGTACGAGTCGGCCTGTGGGTACTTAGACTATAGACTAGGTCAATTTCTAAGACGTTGACCCAGAGTAGGTCAAGTCTTGACTAATTCCCTATAGTTATGGCTCTGATACCAATCTGTCACACCCCAACCGATGACGGAATCATCGGGGCGCGGCACTAGGTGAATCAGATTGCTCAAAAGAATCCATAACAACTATATTGCGATAATATTTATTACATTCGTTATCCCATACCAGCAAATAACACAATCACATATGTTATCACAGATTTCTTGTCCTCTCGAACAATACAAATCCGACAACCTAGATTTTAGGTAAGTTTCTAGACTTCCTAGCTTGATTTGAGATAGCCTGCGATCTAACCTGCAACATACGTTAAAATAATGTCAATACAAAAGTATTGGCGAGTATACAGGTTTGAGATATAGTAGCATAATAGATTAAAAGAGTTGCGAATTTCCTACATACATAAACGGGATACACGACATATATATACTCACAAAACTGATACTACCAGCTAAGTCCTCGATGCTCGATTCTACGATGGCATAACTAGACCTCGTCGGGCGCAAGAGTACTATACTAGTCGTGGTGGGACATCGCGAGTATAAGTCCTAGCACATATGCATCTAGCATCACGTATAACTATGCACGTATGTCATTCGTAAGTGATAAATAGTTTTAGCATTTGACGTGATTTTCGATAGAACGTATGTTACACCCAAAAGTGCGATAAGCAAAAATGGTTCAAGTATACTCACAGTGCGTATTTGGTTAGATTGGCGGGATAATGTCTGAGAATGCCCTGATTACATGAGCGTTTGATAGCGCGTTAAATGTTAACAGAATACACAAGAACGAAAGATAATCTGATCAAATACTGGCCTGTTCGGATGGGCTGCTATCCGATCGGATGGGTTGTCCGATCGGGTGGGCTGTCCGATCGGCTAGCATGTCCGATTGGCTAGCCTGTCCGATCGGTTAGCCTGTCTGATCGGTTAGCCTGTCCGACCGGCTGGGCTGTCCAGCTGTATTCGACAAAAATTTGAAGGTTTTTCGGTGGTTTTGGTCGAGACGTTGCTGTGACGTGCTAAGCACTGAAATTTCATCAAGTCCGTCTTGTCCTAACGGCCGGGAACCACCCCGTTCCATCAGATCTGGCCGTTCTTGACGGTTTTTCCATGTTTAACCCGAAATTGGTCGTCTCATCGTTAGAAATCAGATCTTGGACCAACACGACACTAGAAATGAGTAGAAGGTCGGTATAAGCTCCGATTCCACCGATTCTTAAGTGCTTTGAGAGTAAAAGAGTTGAAAGAAAGTTGGAAAACCATCTTTCAATCCTTTTATTCATGATTAAGTGTAGATCTATTGTAAAAATGTTGTTTATTCTTCTGGAAATCCTTCGGATCTGAGTTGTTCTTGGTGGAATGAGGCCAACACTTGAAGTTCATAAGAACTTCATGATGACATCACTCTAGAACATCTCAAATCCGTTGATTTCAAGGTTAAAAGTTGAGATTCGAAAGATAGAAAGGTAGAGGAGTACGTATAGATCAAATAAGTGCAAGTTTTGTGTTGAAAACTTACAAGAATCGCGAGAAATTGATAGATGAAGGGGTTGGAACGTCTGGTCGAATAGCAACAGTCACAGCAAGTGTGCTTGATGTGACAATGGGGTATTTATAGGTAAAGAGTAGGAGGAGTGATCTAGATCGGATGGCCCGTCCGATCGGTTGGCCTGTCCGATCGGTTGGCGCGTCCGATCGGCTGGCCCATCCGATCGGCTGGCCCAGCCGTTCGGCTGGCCCATTCGTCCGGACGGCCTACCCGTTCGGGGTCCTTCAGCGAGCTACGTTTTGGCGTTTCGATCCATGTGTTGCGCGTTGTGATAGTTTTGGTCACACATTTTCATATACTTACTCATTATTTATATATTTATCACAAAAGGGTCGTATATACGTATCTATATTTCAAATCCTGTGAAAATCGAGTTATGCGTGCCTTCGAGTGCGTTCTTCGATGTGATGTGGTGTGCCACAATGATTATCGGGGTACTACTTGCTCGTATTGCCATCATCGTCACGACGGCTGGAGGCATGGTACTCACCCGAAAGCCTTTGTTAGCGTTAATTGTTTACGTTTCGACACCTCACGGCTATTGAGGAGGGTAGAGTAGGTCCTCACTCAACGTCATCATGAGTGTTATTATTTGCAAAAATAGCTTTGTAATAGCGATAAAATATGCGTAATTATTCGATTATACTGTGATATAGCGATGTATGCGATATAGTTACATTATGATCTGAATCTCTGGTGCTAGGCGTAACGAGTATAACGAGTAGTAACAACGCACGAATGTGCGGATTGTTACAGTCTACGTACAACTTGGCTAACATTTCCATGCTAAAGGTTTCATTGATGGGTAGAAAATCAGCTGATTTGGTTAATCGGTCCACAATCACCCAAATCACGTCATTACCTTTTCTGGTTTTGGGCAACTTAGTAACGAAATCCATGGTTATTAGTTCCCATTTCCAAACAGGCATTTCTAATTGCTGGAGTAACCCTAAAGGTTTCTGGTGTTCTGCCTTAACTTGCGAACAGGTCAAACATTTAGATACATACCTAGTTATGTCATTTTTCATTCCTATCCACCAGAAATTATTTCTTAAATCTTGGTACATCTTATTGTTTCCTGGGTGCATGGTATACCTAGATTTATGAGCTTCCTCTAAAATCTTATCTCTTAGGTTTCCTTGTTTAGGTACCCAAATCCTTTTCTTGTGGAATCTCCAAATTCCATCGGTGCTTTGCTCTAGTTCCTTTATACTTCCTTTCATTCCTTCAGCATCATCCTTGATTGCTGTTTCCGGAACATTCTTCAATTGTTCCATTAAATCTACTTGAAGATTTAACCTAAGAGCACGAACTCGCTTTTGCTTTTCATGATATTTACGACTTAGAGCATCTGCGACTACATTTGCTTTTCCTTCGTGATATTGGATATCACAGTCGTAGTCACTTAGAATTTCCATCCATCTTCGTTGTCTCATGTTCAGTTCTTTTTGCCCAAATATGTACCTTAAACTCTTATGATCTGTATAAACTGTAAACTTACTGCCATACAGATAGTGTCTGCAGATTTTAAGGGCAAAAATTATTTATCCTAATTCTAAGTCATGAGTCGTATAGTTTTCCTCGTGCTTCTTCAATTGCCTTGAGGCATACGCAATTACCTTTTTGCGTTGCATTAGCACACATCCTAATCCTAATTTAGCACACATCCTAATCCTAATTTAGAAGCTTCGAACGGTGCCATATTAATGCTAGCATGATAACTATTGTTGTAAGAGAATTCGATCAACGGTAGATGGGAATCCCAATTACCACCAAAGTCTATCATGCATACTCTAAGCATATCCTCCAACGTTTGTATCGTCCTCTTAGATTGTCCATCTGTTTGGGGATGATAAGCTGCACTTAGATTTAGTTGAGTTCCCAAAGCAGATTGCATGGTTTTCCAAAAGTGAGATGAAAATCGAACATCACGGTCGGATATGATATCAAAAGGAACACCATGTCGAGATACAATCTCATCAACATAAATCTTGGCAAGTTTATCGACAGATAGATCCTCGCGAATCGGTATAAAATGAGCTGACTTCGTTAATCGATCAACAACAACCCAAATAGCATCATGACCTTTAGATGTACGCGGTAACTTAGTACTGAGATCCATCGCAATGTTCTCCCACTTCCAAACCGGTGTCTCTGGTTATACAAGCAAACCAGATGGTCGTTGATGTTCAGCCTTGACTTTGAGACAAGTTAGGCATTTCGATATATACAAGGCAAAATCCTTTTTTATACCAGGCCACCAATACTGAGTACGAAGATCCTTGTACATTTTGTCAGCACCAGTATGGATAGAATAACGAGACTTGTGAGATTCGTCCATCACTAAAGTGCGAAGATCGTCTTGTTTCAGAACCCAAAACGATTCTTGAAATGGAGTAACCCATCGTCCTTCATTTCGAGTTTAAGCTCAAGCTGATGTGGTAATTCCTTACCCATCAGATTTTGTGTAACACAAGATTGTTGAGCTTGCGAGATACAAATCTGAATATCAGATAGGGTGCGAACAGAATAAACTTGAGTCGTTCGTTTCGACTTAGCGCATCGGCTACAACATTCGCCTTACCAGGATGGTAGCGAATCTCGCAATCATAATCGTTCAAGAGTTCTACCCAGCGTCGTTGTCTCATGTTCAGCTCCTTCTGATTGAAAATATGCTGGAGACTTTTGTGGTCTGTGAAAACCACACATTTCGTTCCATAGAGGTAGTGTCTCCAGATTTTGAGAGCAAATAGCACAACACCCAACTCAAGATCATGAGTCGTGTAGTTCTTCTCGTGAACTTTCAGTTGTCTTGACGCATAAGCTATAACTTTACCTCGTTGCATAAGAACACAACCAAGGCCTAGATTTGACGCGTTACAATAGACAACAAAATCATCGTTCCCATCGGGCAATGATAAAACAGGAGCATCATAGAGTTTTCGTTTCAGCGTTTGGAACGCTTCTTCTTGTTTGGGTCTCCACTCAAAAGGCTTATTCTTTTGAGTCAAAGTAGTGAGAGGAAGCACAATGTTCGAGAAGTTTGAAATGAATCGACGGTAGTAACCAGAAAGACCAAGAAAAGAACGAACTTCTGTAGGTGTCGTAGGTGTGTTCCAATCCTTAATAGCAGCAATTTTGGATGGATCCACATGAATACCCTGCTCATTAACAATATGAGCCAGAAACTGAACTTCTTTAAGCCAAAATTCACACTTGGAGAATTTAGCAAAAAGTTGTTCGTTCTTCAGAAGTTCCATTGTCAAATGAAGGTGTTGTTCGTCATCAGGTCTAGACTTCAAATAAATGAAAATGTCGTCAATGAATACAATGAGGAACTTGTCTAAATAAGGTTTACAAACCCTATTCATTAAGTCCATGAAGATAGCTGGGGCATTCGTCAAACCAAAAGGCATGACAGTAAACTCGTAGTGACCATATCTCGTGCGGAATGCAGTTTTAGGAATATCTTCTTCGAGTACACGAAGCTGATGATACCCAGAACGCAAATCGATCTTGGAAAAACATGTAGCACCTTGCAGCTGATCAAAGAGATCATCGATTCGTGGTAGGGGATATTGATTCTTGATGGTAAGCTTGTTCAGCTCACGATAATCGATACACATTCAAAAAGATCCATCTTTCTTTTTCACAAACAGGACTGGAGCGCCCCAAGGTGAATAACTTGGTTGGATGAATCCTTTATCAGATAACTCTTGAAGATGTTTAGATAACTCTTGCATCTTAGATGGTGCAAAACGATAAGGTGCTTTCACAATCGGGTTAGCATTAGGTACAAGATCAATATGAAACTCGACTTAACGAACTGGAGGCAAACCAGGCAGTTCATCAGGAAACACCTCTGGATAATCTCGAACCATCGGAATATCTTGAATACACTTGCTCTTGCTTTTCTCCTCGGTGACATGTGCCAGAAAAGCAACATATCCTTTTCATAAATAACTTTGGGCTTTCGTACACGACATGAGTTTCAATCCACCAGATGGTTTCTCACCACGATCCTCTAATTCTTTACCAGATGAAAGAGGAATGCGAAAAATCTTGTCGAAACACCTCAGCATGAAACTTAGTTAACCAATCCATCCCAGCGATGATATCAAAACTCCCAAGTTGCATCGGTGTGAGGTCAATAGGAAAAAGATGGTTATCGAGGTTCAATTGACAATCACGAATAACAGAATCGAGTACAAGAGGTTTACCAGTAGCAACTTCAACAGATATGGGTTTCCTCAGTTTAGTTCTAGGTATTGTAAGCTAAGGCTCAAATGATAATGAAACAAAACTTCTATCGCACCAGAATCGAAAAGAACAGATGTAGGTTGATGGTTAACAAGGAACGTACCATTAACAACGACATTGTCAGCTCAAGCCTCGTTGGCGTTCAAGTTGTGCGCTCGTCCACGAGCGGGATTGGCATTCGCATTTGCGTTCGCATTGGCGTTCGGATTTGCAAGCCTCGGACAATTGTTGCGAAAATGACCCGTCTCTCCGCAGTTATAACATAAACCAGGTGGGAATCTAGCAGCATTCCCTTGAGCCTGTGTTGGATTCTGAACAGCTTGATTCTGACCCAAACGACAAATGTTGGCCAGATGCCCAAGTTTACCACAAGTAGTACCCTGTTTGCAAGCTTGTTGGGCAGCATGATGACCATTGCATCGAGCATAGTGAGGTGCAGTACCAGCATACTGTTTCTTCACAGGAGGTTGTGCTGGTGGGTTCTGAGCATTCTTGCAGTGACTGCAAAGTTCTGGGAAGCCTTACGCTTCCTCGACCTCCTTGAAGACTCGCCTTTCTTCTTTCCCTTGCCCTTTCCCTTGTCTTGTGCTGCATCAGTTGACTGCTTTTTATCACCCTTGCGGGTCAGTATACCTTTTCTGACTTGAGACTTGGTCAGAGTAGCAGCCAATTCAATCCTTGACGAACAGTGGTAGGATTACTACCAATTACTATGTCTTGCACAGAATCGGGTAGACCATCGATATACCTCTCAATCACTTTTTCCAAAGGGGTAACCATAGTAGGACACAACAAACTGAGCTCCTCATAACGATCCATATACGCACGGTGTTCTCCCCCATCTTGTTTCAAATCGTCAAATTCTCGTTCCAAAGCTTGAATCTCGTGACGGGGACAGAACTCTTTCATCATGAGAGCTCGAAGCTCTTCCCATGTTTGTGCCATCGCCACATCGGCACCCCTATCACGCATCACACCATTCCACCATGTAAGAGCACGCTTCTTGAACACACTTGACGCAAACTCAACTTTACGCTCATTCGGACATTGTACATGTCTGAAGGTGCTTTCCAAGCTCTCAAACCATTGTAGGAGCGCAGTTGCTCTTTGAGACCCAGAAAAATTCAATGGTTTAGCCGAATTGAAATTCTTGAAACTACACTAAGCATTATTGTTATTGTTGTTCGCTTGATTGATCTGAGTTACTAGGTTCGGAAGCACAGCTTCGATTTGCTGAGCAACAAGGGCTGCGATTGCAGCATCCTATTCGGGATCACGTCTAGGTGGCATATTCTAAAAAGAACAAGGAAACATGAGAAACGAGTGAGATCGACAATTGGATAAACAAAAGAGGTATTGAAAACATCGATAGAACATAAGGAATGCGATCACTCGTTCGTTACTTCGAACAAACAAACGATACACGGTGACTAATCAAAGTAAATGGGTCAATGTAACGTATCGCGAAGACATGCTTTAGCCTATAAGTGGACACTCACCCGAAGAGTTCCCATGTAAGAGTGACTGGTTCGATTATGTGGATTTGTACGAACACTCTAGCCTTAGACAGAAAACTCAGGATACAAGCGTCCACCCTTCCAGATTGCACATGTTCACATTATAAGACCCAAACCTTGATGAGATTTTGAAAACTTTGAAGGTTCAAAACCTTATAACAAATTATCTACGAAGAGATGATTGATTTTCAAAGCAGATTTGTTATTGTGTTCTCGTTGTGGTTATCACCTAAAGATAGGTGACGGTATTGTTTTTAAAATCTAAACGCAAGAAAACTTGCGTTAGGGTCCTAGAAAAGTTATAGTTTAGGTCAAAGCATTACTAATAACCTAATTCCCTATAACCATTGGCTCTGATACCAACTCTTCTGTCACACCCCGACCGCGTTAAAACAACGAAACCGCGGCGGAAACGTCGGGGAGTGGAGCAACAGCATCATAGTTTCACAACCATGGATTCAAAAGTTTTGTTTTATTAGAATATTAACATTACATTGTCTTGAAATTAAAGTTAAAACACAACCATGTTGTCTATCATTTGTTATTTAGTTACTAAGGCCTCGTCCAGATCCTATGTGATCATGCATCCTACTTGTAATCAACATCATCAATCACCGCCTGAAACATATGTAAAAATAAAGTTAGCAAAGAAATGTCGGCGAGCACATAGGTTTTGTGTGAGTGTCAGATTCATGGCTCGTTTACTTATTTAAATAACTCGTACATCTTCGTTAATCGATATTAGAAAACCTTGTTTTGTAAAATGTTTGTATGGTAAAATGAATAACCAAGTCAAAACAGATTGGTTATAATTTATAAAACCTCGATGCCATGAATCTTAACTTAAAACATTTGTTTAAGTAACCAAATCTTAAATCGTTCTCGTAATAAAACTCGTATGGTTTATATTGTTTAGTAAACATCGTTGTGTGACATCGTTTAAAATCATTCGCCCAAGTGAACTAAATAATGCCACGGAATGTAATATGATAAAAACACTTATATATAAGAAGTACTAGCGGCGTATCTACCATGCTTTTATCACATTACACCCGTCCCGTTATCTAAACACTATCCAAAAACTCATTGTTTAAATCGTGTAATTCATTTAACTCGTTCTCGCTATAAACCATCGTTCATTTGGCTAAATCGTTCAAATCATTCCAAATCGTTCAATCGTTCAAATCATTCTCGTTTTAATTGTGAAAACTACTTTTGGTCGTCTCGTGGAATACATTCAAACCTTCGTAACTCGTCCATCGTTCAACTCGTATTACAAACCACCAAAGGGCAAGTTAACAATTAACAGGTTCAGTCATTACCCACGTAACCCCCACACATAACCATGGGTGCAGTCCGATAACGGGATTTCTCAGATCCTATGGTACCATAACCTAATACTGGTCGGCTTGATCAATGTTAATGAATGTTATTCGTTATGTAAATATGTCCAACAAGTTCGTTCACATTATCGAAATCGTTCTTGTTTAATATAAACCATAGTATTCGTTTTAGAAAATCATCGTTAAAAGCATCGAAATCGTTTAACACATATGAATCACCCCAAAACAACTTAAAACGGTAAAATAGGGGAACTACGTACTCACTTGAAGTGCATAGTATCCTCGATCTAATGAACTTAACGAAGCTCAGGCAAACCAAGGAAATCAAGTAGCACCTAGTAATCGGATCGCCTAGTTAATAAATTGACACCTAAATCGGTAGATCGGGTATAATGAGGTCTTGTAAACCAAATGAGTATTGGAACTCATGTGATATGGTTTAACATAGCCTACATCCTAAATCGAAACCTATCCTAAGTGCTTTCGACCCGTTATGACCCATTAAGGTAGCTTACACTACTTTAACGCGTCGTTCGCGTAAATGCGCGTTCGAGATGCCTAACTAGTACTATGACAAGTATTATGTGCCCTAACATGTTTAAATATGTTGCATAATTAGTTTAGGTGACAAAAGTTAGGTTACACATGCTTAAAATCCAATTGTGCATGAAAAGAGCATTTTGGTCATTTACCTAAGGCATATAAACTACCTATCATACAACTAATTAAACTATGTGACCATAAGGTATAACCTTGGAAGGTTATTCCCTATACAACTACGGTCACAAAACATGCTTGGTCGGATCCTAATGATCGACCAAACGGGTCGGGTTTGAAAGTCTAAGCGGTTGTTAAGACCACTTGACTTACGACCCTATACAAGCACTAGACTAAAAGTAACGAGCTAAACATGTTAAAACATGTTTAACTAAGTTAGAATATAGGTTTGATATCAAAACAAAGTGTTTTGATACCCGAAATTAGGTTCGACGCAAAACACGCATAAACACGTATTTTGACCGAAACTTTGACTCGTCACTTCAACTAATCGACGTGGTAATCAGTAGGTATAGTCACACAGGACTATAACCATCGTGATTACGCTCACGTTGCAAAGTTCAACAAACTTTGTGTTGACCAAATCGTGGTCAAAGCCAAAAGTCAAACACTGTTTGACTTTAATGCTTGAAAAGCATAAACGATCATGAAAGAAACTTACAAAAGGTCCAAGCAAGGGAGATTTGAACTAAAAAATTCTCAGGTATGAAGCTTCACAAGGAGAGCTTCAACTTAGAGAAGGAAATTGAGATCAAATGTGAGGAAGATGAAATGAAATCAAGTGGGTATTTATAGAATTCCAAGAACCGTTAGGATTGTTTCTCGAAAATTGAGCTTCGATCTGGTGATGGATCGTTCCGGTGACCCTAAACAGTCAAGTTGAGTAGTTCATAATCATTTACAAAGGCGGAATCAATGCAAACAATGTCAAACAGCTTGTTCCTTTTCAATTCTTTTCTATTACTGATTTCCTGAGCTTTTACAGTTCTGATTACAATTCGGCAGCACCTCGGCTCTCAAACAAATTCTCCTAATTCCGCTCCAAATGAACTCAACGCACACATATATATAGTCTTGGTGATTCCGCTTGAAACACTCTCAAGCGGAACCTGATTTCGCTCCAAATCGTCTCAAGCGAAATCACTCATGCACGCTCCAAGCAGAATAACAATCAATCTGATTTCGCTTGAAATGACCAATGTCACTTTCAAGCGGAATCACCCACTAAAAACCAATTTCTAGATTTCCAAACCCTAATCTATCCTATCTAGACATAGGACTCGATTAAGACGAAGTTAACAGACACTAGATGCACCAACAGACTCCCCCTTGGATGTTGACGAAGTCTTCGGCGTCGAGTCTTCAGTCTTTGTCTCTTTCCAAATTGTCTTTCTTGTAAAATCTTTCTTCAAATCTTCAAACTTTAAACTTTAGACTTCAAGCTCCCCTTTAAGTGTTGATCCAGAATTCTAACTCCCCCTTTCACAGACTCCCTCTCTCGGTAAGCTGGGACTCGAATTTCTAGTTCAAACTTTAACATTTTGTTGCCATGGGGATGTTAAATCCTATTTCCTGTTTCTCAAACATATAACATTACAATCTATATGATCTTAAAAAAATTTCAACTATTCATCAGTTTTAGAAATCCACTTAAGTATTCAGGTTCAAGTTAACGACCCTGATTACTTAATTAATCTACCAAGTCCAACTTAATAACCTTGGTTGATTTCATACAAAACAAACTGATTTTTGTTCAAGAATTTTCAAACATTTTCTGAAAATTAGAAGTTTCAAATTAATGAACTTGTTTTTGACTTTTTATCAATTAGATTTTAACAAGATAAGCTCTCCTCATCCTCCAGTCCAGAAACTTCCTGCATCTGCTTTAACTTTGAGAATCTAACGATCAACTTTCCACTTTGGTTTGTCGGAAAAATAAAGCGGAAAAGAAAAATCTTTTTGTATTTTAATAAAGTTTCTAAACTAGAAATGAATTACAGAAACTTAAATGCAGAATGTAATGAAAATAAACTATTTACAAACATATTTTTGGTGAGCGTGTTAGGAAATCATATCAGCTATCAGACAAGTCACTAGTACCGTTAAGCTTTAATTTCATACTCAGAATTAAACAATTTACTTAGATAGTCGATGTGCTGATCCACTTAAATTCTCACACAATTTTCAATCTATTCAGGATACGAATTAGGTGAATTAAGAACTTAAACTCATTCATGTGTCCCACCTCTTGAATATACTCCCGTATCCAGATCCCAATATTCAGTCTTACAGGTGAGTATACCACAGATGATATCTGTAAAGGGTTAGATGTGAAACCGTGAGAGCTCAGGTCAAAACTTCCGTTCAGCAGAGAGATGACGGTTCGACTTTAGGTGTGCCCCTTTAGAGGATCTTTTTGTTTCAACAGAACAGGATTAACATTTTTTAATGTTTCATCATTTTTTATGCTGAGGGCGATGCTAAATTTCAAGCAATGTGAAAAGTATTATTCGAGGCCTAGGTCAGAACTTACATTCAGCAGAAGTCCCGGAATAATACCCCAGATATCACTGAGTATAATGACCTAGTATTTCAGAAAGAGGGACCTTTCAAACAAGATTTCTGGGGTTACCTGTATATCCAAGTAGTGTTCCCCACAAAATAAGCAAGTTTGAATTTTTATGTGTATATCCCGAATAAATCTACTAAATGTGCAAAAACCTATCGACACATCATCAGCGAGACTGTTTAACGCTTTTAAACTTTACAAATCTTTAGCGTACCGTAATTGTCAAACCGATGTACTATCATTTTCCCTTTTTACACAAGCTCTTTTTCAGTTTTATATTATTTTTGGATGTTGAAGTTTTATCATGTTGTTGTATTTTTGAATTTTTTACTGTTTTTGTATTTTCTGAAAATATTTACTCCACCTAAATACCAAAACAAGTAAAAAATCGACAAACCATTGCAGATTGTTTCTCATCTTCGTCTACAACAGTACCTTCATCAACGCTAATAATTCCATCTGACACTGAGAAAAGCATCATACCGTTCAGTTTTAAAAGATATTTAAAACGTGTTTTATCAAAAGCTTTGGTATGTAAATCAGCTTTCTGATTGTCAGTGTGGATTTTCTCAATTCGTATCAACTTCTTCTCGAAGCAATCTCGGATGAAGTGATGTCGAATTTCTATGTGTTTAGTTTTAGCGTGATGTATCTGGATTTTTCGTTATATTAATAGCAGCCTCATTATCAACAAAGAGAGGTGTGTTAAGAAATTGCAAACCGTAGTCGCGCATCTATTGCTGGATCCACAAGATCTGAGAGCAGCAACTGCTAGCAGATACGTACTCCGCTTCACATGTGGATAGAGCCACAGAAGTTTGCTTCTTACACTGCCAGGTGACCAAACGAGGTCTAAAGAACTGGCATCCTGCTGTTGTTGATTTTGCATTGACTTTGAAGCATCCGAAATCTGAGTCGGAATACCCTTCGAGTGTAAAATCACCTTTTCTAGGATACCACAACCCCAATGATGGAGTTCCCTTCAGGTAGCGTAATATCCTCTTCACAATAACCATGTGCGAAGCTCTCGGGTTAGATTGAAATCTTGCTGCGAGGCACGTTGGATACATTATATCGGGTCTTGAAGCATGTTAAGTACATCAATGAACCGATCATGGAATGATAAAGTGTCTCATCTACCTTGTCTCCGGTGAGATCTGGGTGTATCCCATGATTCGTTGCTAATGGGGTTGACGCTGGAGTAGAACCTGACATCCCAAATTTCTCTAGAATATCATGAACGTACTTCGTCTGGTGAATGAAAATTCCCTCAGGTAGTTGATCAACTTGTAGACCCAATGTGACATCTGTGCTTGTGATCATTGTAAACAGTTCAGTTATCAATGAAATAAAGTTATTTGATCCATATGTTTGTTTGTTGATGTTTGATATTTTTCATGTTTTGACTTTTATTCGATTTCAAACTCTATATCGCTTTCTGGAGAATTATACGCAAACTGGTGCGTAAACGTAATCATTTATACGCAACAAATACTCCGGAACATCAATTTATGCTTAACATACCTTAAATAACCTTTACATAACTTAGAAATAAGTTTTGAAGGCTTTGGTATGGCAAAATCCAGTCAATTCGCTTGCAGGGACTAAAATTGACAAACTACGAAAGTGTGCCGGTTTGAACTATAACGAACATTCCGGAACATGATCATAAGTTAAACACACCCTAAATATCCTTTGCATAGCTTAGAAATAGGCTTTGAGGGGTTCGGTGTGATAAAATAAACTTTATGCTCATTCAGGGACTAAAAGCGTCAAAAAGTGCATAAGTTTGCATTTTCGCACATAACTTACGTTTTGAATACATCCGGACATCTAAAAATTTATGTAAGCATTAAAATATTATGTTTTAGTGATTGGCTTGTCAAAAATCCATTCGTCGCGCAATTTGGACCGTTTTTGCATCCATTACAACTTCCGTCGTAATTAACCGAACAACGCAATCGTACGGCCAAACGAACCGACATCCGGCATATTTTTGAGCATGTTTTAAGTTCCCTATACTTTAACTTCATTTTAGAGCCTTAAAATGGGGTTAACGGGGTTTAAACGTGCCAAAACGCATCAAAAACCAAGTTCGGAGTCACAGGGGCCTGTTCTGCCAATTTTGCAAACTTGCTGCCAGCACCTAGGGTCCTTACGAACCGTATGGGACCTCTTACGGTCCGTAAAGGAGTCCCAGACCAGCAGACTTGCAGAAACATTGAACCTGGCCTCTATATCATCCTCCCATGGTTTTTAACCCCTGATTTTGATTCTATGGGCTCGTATTTGGGTACCCCTTGTATGGCAAAACCATGTGCCCACTTGTATGGCCAAGATTGAAGCTCGATTATCGAGAAACGATCCTAACGGTTGTGCCTTTCCTATAAATACCCAACCCCAACTTCATTCAAACCCACTTGATTCTGAGATTTTCTCTAAGTTGGAGTTATAAACACTTCATACCTGAGAAATACTCGGAAATCAATCTTGCGGGGACCTTCTGTAAGTATTCTTTCACGTTTTTCATTTGTTTTAGCGTTAAAGTCAAACTGTGTTTGACTTTCTGCATTGACCAGTTTATGGTCAACACGAAGTTCCTTTGAACTTCCTAACGTGAGCGTAATCACGATGGTTATAGTCCCTAGTGACTATACCTACTGATTACCACGTTATCTAGGCTCAGTGACGAGTCGTAGTTTCGGCCAAAATGCGTTTTCTCGCGTATTTTGTAACCAAACTACTCTAGGGTATTAAAACCGTTTTAGGTGACCAAACATTTTAGGTGACCATAGTTGTGTAGGGAATAACCTTCCGAGGTTATACCTTATGGTCACGACGTTTAAGTAGTTGTATGATAAGTAGTTCTTATGCCTTAGGTAAATTACCAAAATACCCTTTTTACGCCAAAATTCATTTTAAACCTATGTAACATAATTTTTGGTATCTAAACTGATTTAACAACAATATTAAGCATGTTAAGGCATATCTTACTTGTCATAGGACTAGTTAGGCTTTCCAAACGCGTTTTACGCAAACGACGCGTTAAAGTAGCATAAGCTACCTAAACGGGTCGAAACGGGTCAAAAGCACTTAGGATAAGTTTCATTTTAGTATGTAGGCTTTGTCAAACCATATTACATAAGTTCCCATACTTATTTGGTTTACGAACCCTCGTACTACCTGATCCTCCGATAGGTCCGTTTATTAATGTAGATACCTATATAGGTGTCGTTTGATTCCGTGATCTTCTAGCATTGCTTGGTGGTTATCCTACGACTTCTAAGCAATCTCAAGTGTGTACATAGACCCCTCTTTTACTGTTTTTCAAACATTTTGGGGTGAAACACATGTGCCTACTTGTTACTTTCATGCTTTCCATGTTTTCACAACTTATACTTGCTATGTTCATTAGTACACTATTAGTACATGATTTCATTATGTTTTGCTATGTATGTTTACTTAACATGCTAGCACATTGATTTACATTACATTACTTTGCGATATATGTTTACATGGCATATTAGCACATTGATTTTCATGACTTTTCTGCTTTGTATGTTTACTTAGCATACTTAGTACATTGTTTTCACATAACTTGTTTACATTTGGTATAACATTTGGTTTGCATAAACGGTTCTTTACTACATTCATTAACATTAGCTACGCCGCTCGGTAGTAAGTAATGGTACCATAGGACTTGACAAATCCCGTTCCTAACATCCTGGGTTGGTTTGGATGAAAGGAATGACTGAATCCGAAAACATTTTACTTTGATAACCTTTACTCTAAGGTTATCCTGCTGTCTCAAGGCTTGAATGTAATGCGTTAACTTACCACATAAATGTTTGTATCAATAAAACAAACTTTTACTTGGCAAAACATAACTTTTTGATTTATTCAAAATACTTTGTTTTGTTCCTTTTTACTTATGGTTAAGTATTCTCATTTTGTTACTTACCATACATAACTTTTGTTTACACATACTTAACTACATGACTACATTTTGGGTTTTAAACATTGACAATGGTTTAGACAAGAACATTTGATGATTGGTTTGAACATGAACTATATACTTTGGTGGTTTGTTTAAGTGACTTAAGTAACGATATGTGTAGGATCGTATGCTGACCCGAATGAGTCGTTCAGAGGCTTTCTCCTTGGTTTCAGGTGCGGAATAACAAGAAACTAAGGTAGAAATAGCACGCAGATCACTTTAACTACTTGTTTTATTGATTTTACACTGATTACACTTCAAATTTCACACCGGCAGCACTTCGGCACGATTTCTACCCCTGTTACAACTGAAATCGCTCATAGGGCTATATATAGTGTTCTGGAACCGCTTATTGGACAGGCCCAATAAGCGGCCCAGACATGTCACTCGAGCGGTCCATAAAGTTGTCACTCGAGCGGTTCAGGCAATTGACGTTCGAGCGGTCCAAACACTAAATGGGCCTAATGAGCGATCCAACATCTAAAACCTATACAAATTCACTATTTCTCGTATTTTGTACATTTTACAATCAATCCTATTCTAAGACTCGAACGAAGATGTAGTCGACAGACAACTGCACCAACAGACTCCCCCTTGAATGTTGACGGAATCTTCAGTGAGAGTCTTCAACATGACATTCTTGGATATTGTTCGGTCTCCTTCAGGAATTCTGCCTGGATCTTTCTTTCTTTGGCTATAACTTTCGTCAGACTCCCCCTATCATCCTGCTAGGATAGTCGTCAGGGATTTGTTACCACCATAGAACTCATCTCCTGGCTTTTCTCTGTTCAGTTCATCATCTGCATCATCTCCTGGCTTTTCTCTGTTCAGTTCTCAAACACTCTATCACAAACAAATAAAGTTGTGATTCAACTTAATGAATCAACTAAACATTTGAGAATATTTACAATTATACACAGATCACAAATTTGAAACATTTCAATTTCTAATTCAGATTAATGAATTATCTTAAATATTTCAAAACATTTCAAACCACTTAACCAACCTGTCTGTTCATCAAGTTTAGCCTTTGAGATTTTGAAAATCAGCTCTTCAACATCAGTTGTCGAAAATCTTTTTGGATTTTTCAAAATATGAAATGTAAATGCACAGACAAGAATTTAAATGCAGAACAAACATATTTTTGTGAGATTGTGCAAGAGGATCATATCAGTTTTTGAGACACATCACACGCACCGTTAAGCTTTTAAACATTTTAAGTTCTAAACGATTCACGTTGATTGACGATATAGTTGTCCTCTTAAATTTTCATACAACTTTCAATCTATTCAGGATACTATTTAAGTGTTTTATGAACTTAGTTCGATTCATGTGTCCCACCTCTTGAATATACTCCCGTATCCAGAATCCCAATATTCAGTCTTACAGGCAAGAATACTACAATGATATCTGTACATAAATTAGGGGTTAAATGCGAGAACTGAGGGATCTCAGGTCAGAACTTCCGTTCAGCAGAGAGATATCAGCTTCGACTTAGCAGTGTGTCCCCTTTAGAGGATCTTTTCAGCTACAACAGATGATTATCAATTTTATTGTCTAATCAGCTGAGGGCTTTATGCTATGTTTCAAGCATTTTGTGGAAAGTATTAGCCAAGGACTAGGTCAGAACTACCGTTCAGCAGAAGTCCTGGAATAATACCCCATACATCATAGAGTATAAACACCTAGTATATCAGAATACAAGACCTTTCAAACGAGATTTCAGGGGTTACCTATATATCCAAGTAGTGTTCCCCACGAATTTCACAAGTTTGAAATTTTAGGTTTATATCCCGAATAAATCTACTAAATGTACAAAAACCTATCGTCACATCATCAGTGAGACCGTTTATCACATTTGGCATTACATTTCTTTAGCATGCTGTGATAGTCCACTGATTTACAATCATTTCCTCTTTTTCGCAACAAAACTCATTTTTGATTTTTTCAATGTTTTTGACATTTTCAAATTTTCTAATTTTTTTAAAATTTTTCTCCCCCTAAAATCAAAATATGTTTCAATTTTGATTTTCTGGGAAAATTTGAAACAAACTGTACAAAATTGACAACATAATTAGAATCACTTCAATTCTCCATCCACTTGGCGTAAACAATCAGAACTCCCCCTCACAACAAACTATTTTCCTATTATGATTTCAAAACACTTAAGTTTGTTTTAATCAAAATGGTTTTTTCCGGAAAATTAGTTTTGTGTGACATTTCATAAACACGGGGTTACTTCATCATCTTGTTTTCTACACAAAAGTAGGAAAATCCAAGTACAAATTAATGTCCTTGATTTACCATTTGCAGTCCTGAATCCTCTGTACCACTTGCAAAAATATAAACTCGTCTAATACCACTTGTAAGAAAAACACAAACAAACCTTTTTACCGTTTGTTTGATTGACGTTACCGATTAGAATTTTAGACAGATGCTGATTCATGATCCACGATACCATCTTGGGATCTCCGGCAATTCCTGCAAAACCTTCAAACACAGATTTTTAAAAAAATGCCGATTCATGCTCCACACTTACAAACCTGGGAGCTCCGGCAAGTCAGAATTTTTCATTTAAACAGATTCACCCAAGTCTGACCAGCCTTGGGTGATTTTGAATTCTTGTTCAACAATGGTGGAAAATTTTTCTCATCCATTGTTAAATCAGAATTCTCGACTTTTACCTCAACACATGGCTCTTCTGGTTTTACCATACCAGAATCATTGCCTGACAGTGGCTTGTCTGACTTTGATGAGCCAGATTCATCGCCTGAAGGTGGCTTGTCTGACTTCGGCACGTCAGATTCATCGCCGACCTTTTCCTTCTTCTTCTCCTCTTTTGTCCCCAGATTTGTATCTGATGAATTCTTTTTGCTTGTCTTTACAGCTGAGGGAGTAGATTCATCAGAACTTTTATTCGATCTGTCGGGCGAACCCGAGGACAAAATCTTTTCGAGATATTCTCTCGCTTTCTTTCTCTTTTTCCTCAGTCGATCTTTCTGCCCCTGAGAAAGCTTCACTTTTGTTTCTTGAACTTTAGGTTCTTTGACCTTCTGTTCTCTGACGTTTTGGCCCGAAACTTTCAATTCTTTGGGCTTGACAACGACTGGTTTCTTCTTTGCCATTTTCTGAGAATTGGCCCTCAATCTTTCATGCGATCTCCTAGGGCAATCTCGGGCAATGTGACCTTTGATGTTGCAGTTAGAGCACCTCCTAGTCTCATAACTCCAGTATTGGCAGTTAACAGCAATGTGTCCGTGATATCCGCAGCTGTAACACACTCTGTTATCGTACCGTATACCACCTTCACACCAAACGCTCAGATCATAGCATTGTCTGGCTTAGTGATATTCCTTCCTCAAGTTTGCTGGATTTGGCTTTTGAGCACTGTGATTCGACCTGCACCACTTATTACCAACATTTTTTGAATTTTCATTTTTTACTTTTTGTAATTTTTCATTTTGATTGGATGATTGATCTGATGAGCTTTTATTATCTTTTTGAACAATTTTCTCATTTTTAATTTTTTGTTTCTGTTCCGCTTTCTTCTTCAAAATTTTTGCTTCGAGCATTCACCCTTTTCAGTTGATTGCAGAACAGTTTTCTGAAACTTTTCCTTTTTATCATCAGATTTTTCACCACAATCTTTAACTTTGACTTTGTCAAAGTTTGTGACATTGTCACTTATTGGAACCGAATTGATCGGTTTTGGACAAGGAATATTCAACTTGTCAGATTTAATCGCAAAACTGATCAATTTCTTCTCAAGTTCATCTATCTTGATCCTGGAATTCTTAGCTTCTTCCTCAAGCTGAGATATTCTCTCAAGATGAGACTTGATTGTTTTTTCATTATCATTCTTCAAATTTTCAAGAACAGATGTTTTATTTTCCAGAACTTTTATCTGTTCTTGAAATTTTGATTCATTCTCTTTCAAATTCTTGTTTCCAACTTGATCCAGAAATCTTCATCTTCTGATGATTTCTGTTTGCTTTCAAGTTTTTTTTCCAACTCTTTGATTTTCATTTGAGCATACTCACCTTCTTTTTCAAGTTTGATAATTTTCTGAAGATGGGAATTTATCATTTTCTGTTTTTCAATGTTGTTTTTACTAAACACATTTCTCCCATCTTCAAGAATTTTCATTTGCTTTTCAAAATCTTGATTTTTCAATGTCAAACTGTTAAAATCATTTAATAGTTTGTCATTTTCAACTTTCAGTTTCTCACAAATACCCTGAACCATAAGAATTTGTTTTTCATCAATTTGCTTTTCATCTTTCAGCTTCTTGACTTCTGATGTCAACCTTTCCACATTCTTCAATAGTTTATCATAGTCAGTCTTGAAGCTATCACACTTAAAGCACACTGTTTCATTCTTCACAAATTCTTCAGCTTTTGGAGCTTTTTCTTCAATTCCCAAAAATGTACCTGCACAAAAGAGTTTAACGAAATCAAGAGGATTTACATTATTGTCAATATAACAACCTCGTTTGAAATCATATTTCATCCCATATTTTGCCCTGACACATTTAGCAACCCTTTTGTGCATCTCCTCAATCACATCTAAACCCAGATCTAGCACATTATTCTCCAAAACCTTTATCATTTCTTTCTTTTTCTTTCTGGTTTCAAATTCATGATCTTTAAGTTTGCTGATGAATTGGTTTAGAGGTAGTTTTGAAAAATTTGAATCCTCTCTGAAATTTTTCAAACATTCACCCCATTCAATCGGTAATGCATCTGCAAATTTCTCCAATTTCTCAACATTTGACGGATATATCTCATGATTTTTCATATAATTCAGTAAAACACTATATCGGTCTTTAAGATCATCCAACGTTTCGTCTTTCAGACACACAAAATATTTAAACCTTTTTTCCCATCCATCTTTGTTCACATTTCTATAACTGTCATCAAGAAATCCGTGATGCCAAACATTAAATCTTTCGAAATAATAATTCTCCTGTTCATCAAACACCATCGCCATGTTTCGCAAAAACCCGACACGTGTTTGTTAACAAATAAGCAAACTAAGTGTGATGAAAAAGCGGACCAATCAGCAATTTGACACAAAAGCGAACTAATTGAGCCAAATAAGCGAACTAGGATGAACCAAATAAGCGGTCCAGACTAACTGTTCGTTCGAGCGGTTCACCAATGTCCGGATAAGCGGTCCAAAGATGTTCAGAAAAGCGGTCCAACTATGAAATTTCGAGCGATCCAGATCACTCGACCGAATAAGCGGTCCAAAACTGTCCGAATGAGCGGTTCAACCAATCGGACCTTTTTTACTTCGAATTTTGGCTCCAAACTTTCAAGGGTTTGTCCCTATACTATCATGCACAATCCCTGAGATTTTGAGACGATTCCGACCGTTAAATCTTTCCGAACGAAGAAAAAAGTGTAGAAGTAAGAAAAAGTGATGAAATCCGGCTAATTTCTGCAGAGAACCTCCTCCTGAGCTCTGATACCACTTGTAGGATCGTACGCTGACCCGAATGAGTCGTTCAGAGGCTTTCTCCTTGGTTTCAGGTGCGGAATAACAAGAAACTAAGGTAGAAATAGCACACAGATCACTTTAACTACTTGTTTTATTGATTTTACGCTGATTACACTTCAAATTTCACACCGGCAGCACTTCGGCACGATTTCTACCCCTGTTACAACTGAAATCGCTCATAGGGCTATATATAGTGTTCTGGAACCGCTTATTGGACAGGCCCAATAAGCGGCCCAGACATGTCACTCGAGCGGTCCATAAAGTTGTCACTCGAGCGGTTCAGGCAATTGACGTTCGAGCGGTCCAAACACTAAATGGGCCTAATGAGCAATCCAACATCTAAAACCTATACAAATTCACTATTTCTCGTATTTTGTACATTTTACAATCAATCCTATTCTAAGACTCGAACGAAGATGTAGTCGACAGACAACTGCACCAACAATATGTGTGTAGTATGCTACAAGCATGGTGGATACGCCGCTGGTACTTCCTATATATAAGTGCTTGTATTGTATTACATGACATACCGTTATTTAAATCATTCGATTTTGGACTTATACATTTTTGCAAATAACATATTTTTCACAAGACTTCGTTTTTCAAAACAATTTATTTCATACAACTTATTTTTACTTGGTTATTCTTTTAACCATACATCATTCTTTTATATACATACATATTAACTGATTTGTTATCACTTTTCAAACATTTTATAAGCAAAATGGATTCATGACAAGTTTTCATTAAACATTTTCTTAAACCTAAGTCATGAATCCTATTTTTACAAAACCTATGTATCTCACAGGCATTTTTATGCTGACGTACCTATTTTCACATGTGTTTCAGGAGCTAATGCATAGGACGTTCGTGACACGCTAGGGTGGACTTGGGCCTTAGTGATATAAAATGGAGCTAGACTTAGTTTAATTATGTGATGTACTTTTGTATTCTTCTATCTTTAGACAATGTGACTTGTGGGTTCTCGTTTGAAACAATGTATTCCACCCTTGGGTGATGAATAAAATATTATTTTAATTACCTTGGTTGTGAAACAATAATTCTGTTACAACACTCCCCGACGTTTCCGCCACGATTTGATGTTTTACGTGGTCGGGGTGTGACAGAAGAGTTGGTATCAGAGCCAATGGTTATAGGGAATTAGGTTATTAGTAATGCTTTGACCTAGACTATAACCTTTCTAGGACCCCAACACAAGTAGTCTTGTGTTTAGATCTTAAAACATGCACTTCACCTATCCTTAGGTGATCGCTAAAACAAGAACCCAGTTTTCTAAAACGATTTTTGAAAAACAATCCTCTGTTTTCAAATGATTTATTTTATGATTTTGAACCCTTCCAGTTTGATTTTTGGCCTTGTGCCTTCCAAGTTTTCAAAATCTCGTCAAAGTTTTGGGTTCTAAATAGTGTGAACACGTGCAAACTGGAAGAGTGAATGCCTGTACCCTGGGTTTTCTGTCTAAGGCTAGAGTGTTCGTACAAATCCACATAATCGGACCAGTCACTCTTACCTGGGAACTCCTGGGGTGAGTGTTCACTTATAGGCGAGCATGTCTTCGCTAAGCATTATTTATGGACCCATTTACTTTGATTAGTCACTGTGTGTCATTTGTTTGCTTTGTGATACGGACGAATGACCACCATCCTTGCTTTGTTGATTTTGTTTCATCTCATTCTTTTCATCTAATCATCTCACTCGTTTCCTCTCATGTTTTCCTGTTTTTAGCATGCCTCCGCGACGCGAAAATCAGCTACCTAATGCCGAACTGGCAGAAATCATCGCACAGCATATGGCTGCTGCGTTCCCGAATCTTATTGCTCAGTTTAACCAAGCCAACATAAATCAGAATGCTCCTTGTAACTTCAAGAGCTTCAATTCGGCTAAACCACTCAAGTTCAGTGGTACTGAGGGGGCAACTGGGCTCCTTCAATGGTTTGAGAGCATTGAGAATACTTTTCGTCATGTTCAGTGTCCTGATAATCGCAAAGTCGAGTTTGCTTCTAGTGTTTTTCAGAAGAGGGCGTTGACATGGTGGAACGGGGTTATGAGAGGTCGTGGTGCTGAAGTTGCTTTAGCACAAACATGGGCTGAGTTAAGGACTCTCATGATGAGTGAGTTTTGTCCTCGTCATGAACTACGAGCGCTGGAAAGGGAGTTTGACGATCTAAAGCAGTTTAGTGGCGAGCACCGGGCATATACTGACAGGTACGAAGAGTTGAGTTTGTTATGCCTAACGATGGTTACCCCACTTGATAAGGCTATCGAAAGATACATCGATGGTCTACCTGACTCTGTGCAAGACATAGTTACTGGTAGTAAACCTACCACTGTTCGTCAGGCAATCGAACTATCTGCAACGTTGACTGAGTCGCAGATTCGAAAGGGTAAGTTGCACAGGAAGGGTGACAAGAAGGGTAAGAAGCAGGATTCTGACAAGAAGGATAGCAAAAAGGGTAAAAACAAGAAGGGGAGTGATGCGGGTTCTTTGAAGGGTTCTAGGAAGCGGAAGGCTTCCCAGAACTATGTCGTTACTACTCAGGCTCAAGCTGCTCAAAATCAGCCTGCGCAACCTCTTGCCAAGAAACCATACTTTGGCAATGCACCTCTGTGCAATAAGTGTAACGGACATCATCAACCACACCACCAGTGCCGTCAATGCACTAACTGCGGAAGACCTGGTCATCTTGCTGCTACATGCCGCATTCCTGCCAATCTGAATCGGGCAGCTCAGAACCCGGCTCAACAAGTTGCTCAGCCTTTTGCTCAGCAACAAGGTCAAGCAGCACGACCTCACTTCCCACCAGGTTCTTGTTACAACTGTGGGGATCTGACCCACTACCGTAATCAGTGTCCAAGATTGGTGAATGCAAACCCGGTTCAAGCTCAGGCTCGTGGACGAGCTTTTAACATGAATGCTATTGAGGCGCAAGCAGACAACGAGGTGGTGAACAGTACGTTCTTTGTTAATAATCAACCTGCTTCTGTTCTTTTTGATTCAGGGGCCGATAATAGTTTTGTGTCGTTATCTTTTGAGCCCTTGCTTTGCGTGTCTAGAACAAAACTAGGTAAGCCTTTGACAGTCGAAGTTGCGAATGGTGAACCTATTGTTCTTGATTCTGTTCTTCGCAACTGCCAGTTGAACCTTAACGACCACCTTTTTCCTATTGACCTCACGCCTATGCAACTTGGAAGCTTCGACATTATTGTGGGTATGGATTGGTTAGCTAAGCATCGCGCAGAGGTAGTTTGTTTTGAGAAGATTGTTCGTGTGCCACTTTCTTCAGGTGAGATACTATAGGTTCGTGGTGAGAAACCTGCTAGTAGCCTCAAGCTTATGTCTTGTTTTCAAGCTCGGAAGTATTTGCGAAAGAACTATGTGGCCTTCTTAGCACATGTTACAGCAGATAAAGACAAAGGTAAGTCTATGCAAGATATCCCTGTTGTTCGGGATTATCCGGAGTTGTTTCCTGAAGAGTTGCCTGGTCTACCTCCAGCACGCCAAGTCGAGCTCCGTATCGATCTCGTACCTGGTGAAAATCCTATTGCTAGAGCCCCATATCGTCTTGCACCGTCTGAGATGCAAGAGCTATCTAAGCAGCTTCAGGAGCTTTCTGACAAAGGTTTTATCCGTCCTAGCTTTTCACCTTGGGGTGCTCCCGTTCTTTTTGTCAAGAAGAAGGATGGATCCTTCAGAATGTGTATCGATTATCGTGAGTTGAATAAGCTTACCATCAAGAATCGATATCCCCTACCTCGCATTGATGATCTCTTTGACCAGTTACAGGGTGCTACTTGCTTTTCGAATATCGACCTTCGTTCTAGGTATCTCAACTTCGTGTGCATGAAGAGGATATTCCCAAGACAGCATTCCGCACTCGTTATGGGCATTATGAGTTCACAGTCATGCCATTCGGTTTGACCAATGCTCTTGCTATTTTCATGGACTTGATGAATAGGGTCTGCAAGCCTTATTTGGATAAGTTCATCATCGTTTTTATTGATGACATCTTGATTTATTCTAAGACGCGAGCTGATCATGAGCAACATCTCCGTCTTACTCTGGAACTCCTAAAGAAAGAGCAACTTTTTGCCAAATTCTCCAAGTGTGAATTTTGGCTTAAGGAAGTTCAATTTTTAGGACATATTGTCAAAGAACAAGGTATTCATGTAGATCCCTCCAAGATCAGTGCGATTAAGGATTGGGATACGCCTACTACTCCTACTGAGGTTCGTTCTTTTCTTGGTCTTGCTGGTTATTACCGCCGCTTCATCGAGAACTTCTCAAAGATTGCAGTTCCTCTAACTGCTCTAACTCAGAAGAACAAACCCTTTGAATGGGGTTCTAAGCAAGAAGAAGCGTTTCAGACCTTGAAGCAGAAGCTTTGTGATGCACCTATTCTGACTTTGCCTGAAGGCAACGATGATTTTGTTGTTTACTGTGATGCATCGAAATTGGGTCTTGGCTGTGTTCTGATGCAAAGGAACAAAGTCATAGCCTACGCATCTAGACAATTGAAGGTACATGAGAGAAACTACACCACTCACGATCTTGAGTTGGGTGCAGTTGTTTTCGCTCTCAAAATCTGGAGACATTATTTGTGTGGCACAAAATGCGTGGTTTTCACTGACCACAAAATTCTCCAGCATATCTTCAATCAGAAAGAACTCAACATGAGGCAAAGACGTTGGGTCGAACTCCTAAACGACTATGATTGTGAAATTCGCTACCATCCTGGTAAAGCGAATGTCGTGGCTGACGCATTAAGTCGTAAGGAACGTACTGTGCTTCATTGTGTTCGTGTTCAATCTGCTATTCAAGCTCGATCTGATATCCAAGCACGCATTTCTCAGGCTCAACATGCTTGTGTTTCACAAGATTTGATGGGTAAGGAATTACCCTATCACATTAAGCCTGATCTTGTGCTGAAGGAAGATGGATCGTATTACTTCATGGACCGTTTATGGGTCCCAAGCCAAGATGATCTTCGCACTTTGCTTACGGATGAGGCCCATAAGTCTCGTTATTCTATTCATCCTGGCTCAGACAAAATGTATAAGGATCTTCGTACTCAGTATTGGTGGCCTGGTATGAAGAAAGACATTGCCTTGTACGTTTCCAAGTGCCTTACTTGTCTCAAGGTCAAGGCTGAACACCAACATCCTTATGGTCTTTTGGAGCAACCAGAGATCCCAGTTTGGAAATGGGAAAACATTGCTATGGATCTCATTACTAAACTTCCGCGCACTAAGAAAGGTCATGATGCCATCTGGGTAGTTGTTGATCGTCTTACAAAGTCAGCGCATTTTCTGCCGATCCGTGAGAATCTATCTGCTGAAGATCTGGCCAAAATCTACGTGGATGAAATTGTATCTCGACATGGTGTTCCTTTGAACATTATTTCTGATAGGGATGCTCGCTTCTCTTCTCGATTTTGGAGAACCATGCAATCTGCTATGGGGACCCAACTTAATCTGAGCACAGCTTATCATCCACAAACAGATGGCCAAACTGAAAGAACAATCCAGACTTTAGAGGATATGCTTAGAGCTTGTGTGATCGATTTTGGTGGTAGTTGGGATTCACATCTTCCATTGATTGAATTCTCCTACAACAATAGTTATCACTCCAGCATCAACATGGCTCCTTTCGAGGCTCTCTATGGTCGAAAATGTCGTTCACCAGTCTGCTGGAATGAGATCGGTGAGGCTCAGCTTACTGGACCTGACCTCATTCTAAAGACAACTGATAAGGTTAAGAAAGTTCGTGATAACTTACAGACAGCTCGAAGCCGTCAAAAGAGTTACGCGGACCGACGACGCAAGCCCTTGGAATTCCAGGTCGATGATCGTGTGTTACTTAAGGTCTCACCTTGGAAAGGTGTGATCAGATTTGGAAAGACAGGAAAACTTGCACCTAGATACGTTGGACCATTCAAGATCGTCGAAAGAATCGGTAAGGTAGCCTACAGACTTGCATTACCTCCCGAACTTGGAAATGTTCATCCAACTTTCCACGTATCCAATCTCAAAAAGTGTCGAGCTAATGAGAACCTCCACATACCGCTTGACGAAATCCGTGTTGATAAAACACTTCATTTTGTTGAGAAACCTGTGGAAATCATGGATCGTGAAGTCAATGGCTTAAACGCAAGCGCATTCCGTTGGTTAAAGTTCGCTGGGAATCTAAACGTGGACCTGAGTTTACTTGGGAACGTGAAGATCAAATGAAGGCGAAATATCCACATCTATTCCCACGAGTTTCCTCTAAACAAATTTCGGGACGAAATTTCCACAAGTAGGGGAGACTGTGACATCTGTGCTTGTGATCATTGTAAACAGTTCAGTTATCAATGAAATAAAGTTATTTGATCCCTATGTTTGTTTGTTGATGTTTGATGTTTTTCATGTTTTGACTTTTATTCGATTTCAAACTCTATATCGCTTTCTGGAGAATTATACGCAAACTGGTGCGTAAACGTAATCAGTTATATGCAACAAATACTCCGGAACATCAATTTATGCTTAACATACCTTAAATAACCTTTACATAACTTAGAAATAAGTTTTGAAGGCTTTGGTATGGCAAAATCCAGTCAATTCGCTTGCAGGGACTAAAATTGACAAACTGCGAAAGTGTGCCGGTTTGAACTATAACGAACATTCCGGAACATGATCATAAGTTAAACACACCCTAAATATCCTTTGCATAGCTTAGAAATAGGCTTTGAGGGGTTCGGTGTGCTAAAATAAACTTTATGCTCATTCAGGGACTAAAAGCGTCAAAAAGTGCATAAGTTTGCATTTTCGCGCATAACTTACGTTCTGAATACATCCGGACATCCAAAAATTTATGTAAGCATTAAAATATTATGTTTTAGTGATTGCCTTGTCAAAAACCCATTCGTCGCGCAATTTGGACCGTTTTTGCATCCGTTACGACTTCCGTCGTAATTAACCGAACAACGCAATCGTACGGCCAAACGAACCGACATCCGGCATATTTTTGAGCATGTTTTAAGTTCCCTATACTTTAGCTTCATTTTAGAGCCTTAAAATGGGGTTAACGGGGTTTAAACGTGCCAAAACGCATCAAAAACCAAGTTCGGAGTCACAGGGGCCTGTTCTGCCAATTTTGCAAACTTGCTGCCAGCACCTAGGGTCCTTACGAACCGTATGGGACCTCTTACGGTCCGTAAAGGAGTCCCAGACCAGCAGACTTGCAGAAACATTGAACCTGGCCTCTATATCATCCTCCCATGGTTTTTAACCCCTGATTTTGATTCTATGGGCTGGTATTTGGGTACCCCTTGTATGGCAAAACCATGTGCCCACTTGTATGGCCAAGATTGAAGCTCGATTATCGAGAAACGATCCTAACGGTTGTGCCTTTCCTATAAATACCCAACCCCAACTTCATTCAAACCCACTTGATTCTGAGATTTTCTCTAAGTTGGAGTTATAAACACTTCATACCTGAGAAATACTCGGAAATCAATCTTGCGGGGAACTTCTGTAAGTATTCTTTCGCGTTTTTCATTCGTTTTAGCGTTAAAGTCAAACTGTGTTTGACTTTCTGCATTGACCAGTTTATGGTCAACACAAAGTTCGTTTGAACTTCCTAACGTGAGCGTAATCACGATGGTTATAGTCCCTAGTGACTATACCTACTGATTACCACGTTATCTAGGCTCAGTGACGAGTCGTAGTTTCGGCCAAAATGCGTTTTCTCGCGTATTTTGTAACCAAACTACTCTAGGGTATTAAAACCGTTTGTTTTAATACCAAACCTGTTTTCTAACTTTACTAAACATGTTCTAGCATGTTTAGCTCGTCGCTTTTAGATTTGTGCTTGTCTAGAGTCGTAAGGTAATCGATCTAATCCATCGCTTATGCTTACGAACCCGACCCATTTGGTCGATCATTAGGATCCGACCAAACATTTTAGGTGACCATAGTTGTGTAGGGAATAACCTTCCGAGGTTATACCTTATGGTCACGCCGTTTAAGTAGTTGTATGATAAGCAGTTCTTATGCCTTAGGTAAATTACCAAAATACCCTTTTTACGCCAAAATTCATTTTAAACCTATGTAACATAATTTTTGGTATCTAAACTGATTTAACAACAATATTAAGCATGTTAAGGCATATCTTACTTGTCATAGGACTAGTTAGGCTTTCCAAACGCGTTTTACGCAAACGACGCGTTAAAGTAGCATAAGCTACCTAAACGGGTCGAAACGGGTCAAAAGCACTTAGGATAAGTTTCGTTTTAGTATGTAGGCTTTGTCAAACCATATTACATAAGTTCCCATACTTATTTGGTTTACGAACCCTCGTACTACCCGATCCTCCGATAGGTCCGTTTATTAATGTATATACCTATATAGGTGCCGTTTGATTCCGTGATCTTCTAGCATTGCTTGGTGGTTATCCTACGACTTCTAAGCAATCTCAAGTGAGTACATAGACCCCTCTTTTACTGTTTTTCAAACATTTTGGGGTGAAACACATGTGCCTACTTGTTACTTTCATGCTTTCCATGTTTTCACAACTTATACTTGCTATGTTCATTAGTACACTATTAGTACATGATTTCATTATGTTTTGCTATGTATGTTTACTTAACATGCTAGCACATTGATTTACATTACATTACTTTGCGATATATGTTTACATGGCATATTAGCACATTGATTTTCATGACTTTTCTGCTTTGTATGTTTACTTAGCATACTTAGTACATTGTTTTCACATAACTTGTTTACATTTGGTATAACATTTGGTTTGCATAAACGGTTCTTTACTACATTCATTAACATTAGCTACGCCGCTCGGTAGTAAGTAATGGTACCATAGGACTTGAAAAATCCCGTTCCTAACATCCTGGGTTGGTTTGGATGAAAGGAATGACTGAATCCGAAAATATTTTACTTTGATAACCTTTACTCTAAGGTTATCCTGCTGTCTCAAGGCTTGAATGTAATGCGTTAACTTACCACATAAATGTTTGTATCAATAAAACAAGCTTTTACTTGGCAAAACACAACTTTTTGATTTATTCAAAATACTTTGTTTTGTTCCTTTTTACTTATGGTTAAGTATTCTCATTTTGTTACTTACCATACATAACTTTTGTTTACACATACTTAACTACATGACTACATTTTGGGTTTTAAACATTGACAATGGTTTAGACAAGAACATTTGATGATTGGTTTGAACATGAACTATATACTTTGGTGGTTTGTTTAAGTGACTTAAGTAACGATATGTGTGTAGTATGCTACAAGCATGGTGGATACGCCGCTGGTACTTCCTATATATAAGTGCTTGTATTGTATTACATGACATACCGTTATTTAATCATTCGATTTTGGACTTATACATTTTTGCAAATAACATATTTTTCACAAGACTTCGTTTTTCAAAACAATTTATTTCATACAACTTATTTTTACTTGGTTATTCTTTTAACCATACATCATTCTTTTATATACATACATATTAACTGATTTGTTATCACTTTTCAAACATTTTATAAGCAAAATGGATTCATGACAAGTTTTCATTAAACATTTTCTTAAACCTAAGTCATGAATCCTATTTTTACAAAACCTATGTATCTCACAGACATTTTTATGCTGACGTACCTATTTTCACATGTGTTTCAGAAGCTAATGCATAGGACGTTCGTGACACGCTAGGGTGGACTTGGGCCTTAGTGATATAAAATGGAGCTAGACTTAGTTTAATTATGTGATGTACTTTTGTATTCTTCTATCTTTAGACAATGTGACTTGTGGGTTCTCGTTTGAAACAATGTATTCCACCCTTGGGTGATGAATAAAATATTCTTTTAATTACCTTGGTTGTGGAACAATAATTCTGTTACAAGACTCCCCGACGTTTCCGCCACGATTTGATGTTTTACGTGGTCGGGGTGTGACACCCAAAAAGAATTTCATCTCCCCCATTGATGACATTTCGAATTTTTTCTTAATAACTTGTTCAAAATCTTTGCATAAATTCTCATTTGTTGACCCAAATATTATGTCATCCACGTATATTTGGACTATCAGAAGATGTCCGTCGACCTCTTTGGTGAAGAGAGTGGCATCCACTTTTCCACGAATGAAGCTGTTGACTAGTAGGTGTTGAGATAAAGTCTCGTACCAATTTCTCAGGGCCTGGTGTAAACCATACAGCGCTTTGTCCAGCAAATAAACATTGTTTTTGTGGATTGGATCGGTAAAGCCCGGCGGCTGTCCGACATATACCTCCTCTTTAACCTTCCCATAGAGAAACGCCGATTTCACATCTAGCTGATATACTTTGAAGTTTTTCCAAGATGCAAATGCCAGGAAGATTCTGATTGCTTCTAGTCGAGCTACAGGAGCATACACTTCAGTAAAATCAATTCCCTCCTGTTGACTAAAGCCATGGACAACAAGACGAGCTTTGTTTCGTACAACAACTCCTCTATCATCTCTCTTACACTTGAACACCCATTTTGTGTTGATCTTCCTGTGACCATCAGGCAAGTCTACTAACTTCCACACTCCCAACTTTTCAAACTGACTCAACTCTTCTTGCATCGCATTGACCCAAGAATCTTCAGTTAGCGCCTCTTTGTATGTTCGCGGTTCGATCTGCGAAATAAAACAACTTAATGAAAATTCAGTTTGTAAAGGTGCTACTGTAGAATAAAAACAAGTAAGGCCTTGGTCAATTTGACGTCTAGTGCGAACGCCTGATTGCAATTCTCCAATGATCAGCTCCTCTGGATGGTATGAAAGAGTTCTTGGCATCACTTCGCTCGGAACATCTACATCACCTTCCAGATTAGTAACATTCTGATTTGCACCTTGTTCCTTGACTGGGTTTGTTTGACTTGAACTCTGAATTTGCTCCCCCTCAGAATCTGAATCACCACGATCAAATATCGGCATATTCTCAGATTCTTGATTATCATTCTGTTCCGTCTGATTATCAGGAGGAACTTCATTTTGTTGGACATCATCATGTTCACCAGCATTGCTTGGACCTGCTTCATTGTCATTTGAAGTTTGTCGTGGTCGCCTTAAATACTCAGCTGGGAACCTTTCCTGCAATGACTCGTACTCTCTCAGTATATCCAATTCATCAAAGAAATCTTCTTCTTCTAGTTCTTCCCTCATGTCAAATGAATCCCACAAAGTGTCATAATGATAACGCCATGAATCTCCAGGATTCTGCGGCGGCATTGTATTACCTTGACATTCAACATTGTGAGCTTCAATAATCCGCTTTAGACTTGGAATGAGGACTCGTCGTAATGGACTTGCATAACCTATGAATATTCCTTCAATACTCTTCGGACCAAACTTTCCAAAAGGCTCTAGAACAGTACAGGGTGACCCAAACGGTTCAAGATACTTCACATTAGGTTTGCGGTTATTGATCAACTCAAAGCACGTTTTGTTGAATTTCTTGACAGTGAGAACTCTGTTGAGCGTATAGCATGCGGCGGAAACAGCTTCTGCCCAAAATTTTATCGGAAGCTTTGAATCAGCAAGCATTGTTCTAGCCGTTTCGATTAGTGTCCTGTTTTTGCATTCTACGACTCCATTCTGCTGCGGAGTGTATGGAGCACTAAACTCATGCAATATACCTCTTTCATCACAAAATTCTTCCATCTTGTTGTTCTTGAATTCAGTACCATTATCACTTCTGATTCTTCTTATACGCCTTTGGTACAGATTTTCAGTTTTCTTGAACAACGCCATCAAATTGTCATACGTTTCATCTTCCGATTTCAAGAATGATACCCACGAAAATCTGGAATAATCGTCAGTAACCACAAGGCAGTAGTAATCTCCTGTAATATTTTTGACATTCACAGGACCAAACAAATCCATGTGAAGTCTCTCCAGAGGTCTTGAGACTGAATTGACTTGCTTTTTAGGATGTGACTTTTTCTTCTGCTTGCCTTTGACACAGCTAATGCACTCCCCTTCCAGATGAAAACCTTTCACATGAACACCAGTAACTAAATCGTTATGCACCAGGTGATTCATTTTTCGTAGGTGAATGTGGACCATCTTTCTATGCTACAATTGTGATTCTTTCTCCGTTGCTCTAGACACAAAACAATGAGCCTGACCCGTGGTTGTAGTAGCTACGCTCATGTCCAACACGTACAAATCATTGACTCTTGGTGCCCTTATGATAATCCATTCTTCAGGGATAACAAATCCTGGCTTCAAGATCAAACATTCTTTGTCAGTGAAGTGAGTGGTATACATCCTGTCACAAATCTGCGAGATACTCAGTAGATTATTCTCCAGCTCAGCAATGTAATTAACTCTTTCAAACGTCACAATCCCATTGGATAACGTTCCTTCACCAATAATCCTACCACCTTGATTGCCTGCGAATCCTACGTAACCTCCATTGAAATTTCTAACATCATACAGCAAAGCTGTCTTATCTGTCATGTGCCGAGAAGCTCCACTATCCATAATCCATCTTGAAACGGATCTCGAAAGCTCCTGCACACACCACAAACACTTTAGTTAGATTTGGATGCTACCCAAGCCTGTTTTGACTCAACTCAGGTAACTCAACTTTGATGTGAGATTTTGTAGTGTAAAGTGGCGGAAATTTTTTGTCATTCATTTTTAGGCTTTCTTCAGACCCAACCTCAACCTTTTTATATAAGAAAAACTCATCCTTTTGAGGTTGACCAGATGGTTGGTCTTTCTTTTGAACATCTTTCTTCTCACATAATAATCCAAAGGAACATTCATCTTTACCGATGTGGTAGAAGATGATTGTTTTTCAGTCTCAGAAACCTTTGGTTTTGGAACACTTGATTTCTTTTCAACAACTTTCGGCTTCCATGTTTGTTGAGCTGATGCAACCCGCTTATAAAATTTATCATTTTTAGTTACCACCTTTTTAGCAGGTTCAGTTTTGAATTTAATGTTTTCATTTTTCAAAACCTTTTTCTCAACAACCAATGGAGCTTTTCCTTTTGCATCATCTTTCCTTTTTAGAATCTTCACAACTTCAGTCCAAGACTTCAAATTGGTACACTTTCGTGCAGTATGTCCAACTTGATTGCATTTGAAGCATGTTCGAGTGCCAACTACTCGACTTATGCCTTCGGACTAAGGCTGTGAAGCTTTCTTCTCAAAGAACTCTTTGTTTGATTTCGAAAAGATTTTTGATTCTTCATCAGAAAGTGAACTCGAACTTGTCACAAACACTTTCTTCTCAACAAACTTCTTGTTTTGAACATTTTTCCTTTTATAATTCTTACCACCCTGATAACCACCCGACCATCTGTTTCGATTGTTGTTATAAAAACGTGGTAGAACAACGGGCTTTTTGTAGTAAGCTTTGTCTTTTTCAAAATTCATTTGTCTTTTTGTTTGATTTAAACTGTTCACTTCTGAGAGATCAACTTCAATCAATTTGAACACGTTTGTCAGTTTAGCAACATTTACATTCTCTAGTGGAAACTCAGAATCCGAAAACAACTTATCCGATCCCAACATTTTGTACATGGGACAAGATTGGGTTCTTCATTTAAGTTGTTCTTGGACTTTGGTTTTGGAATGTATTTGTCCAAGAAACATTCATCTTCCTCAGTAGTGTCACCTTCAGATTTTAGAACATTTTCAACCACACTTTTCACCACTTCAGTTTGGACACTATCGTCATCGGAAGATGAAGTGAACGTGACATCAATTGTATCAGGAAGTTTCACCTCATTTTCATCATCATCATTAACCAACCCTGATTTTTTTCTTTGAAAAATTGTGTAGAACTGGTGGTGGAACTTGATGATACCCCACCCCTGTTCCATCAGAGAATACATCTTCGCCTGCTTTGTTTTTCCCGATAGGTTTGGGAACAATGTGTTGCAAAACAAAGCTTGCGGAGTTGTAACTGATTAATTTCAGATTGATGCGCTCATTCTCAATCTTAGCTTCTTCAAACTGAAGCTTCAACTTAGCAATCTCATCCAGTTGCTTGTTGATTTGTTCTTCTTTGTGTCTAAGAACTACAGTTAAATGCTCATTTTCTTTTCTTGTTTTACTGTTTCGTTCATCAGAATCTTGAATTGTTTGTTTTAACTTGTTAAATTTTTCTGAGAGTTGACGATTTTCATGAATTAGTTTTTCGTTTTCTTTCCTAATTCTTTCTATTTCAATTTTATCATTGTCAATTTTCTTAGTCAACTTTTTAACTTGATCATTTGAAAATTTGAGCATTTTGTCACGGTCAAGAATCTGGTCTTCAACCTTTCTGACTCTTTTTGTCAGATCATTAACCTTTGTATCATTGAGGTAAGCTTGTGTACTACAAACTTTGCAGTTTTTCATGCAATGTTTGCAGTCACTGTCACCTTTGGCTTTCTTACCTGTCTCACTTGACGACACATTTGAACTGACCTGGCTTTTAGACTCAGATGCAGACTTAGAGTCTACCTCAAGTTCCTTAGCAGCCAGCACCTTGTCAGCCATCTTTCCCAAATTTTCAGCGTTCAACTCCTGTGAAGTATTAATGATTCATTCATCAATCTTCTTTGGCTTTTGCTTCTGCTCTTTTTCTTTCTCTTTCTCTTTCTCTTTCTCTTCACCACCTCCCCACCATTCTCTCTGTTGAGACTCTTCAAGTTCAGCAAATTCCACAGCTAAAGCTTCAAGACTAAGAGTCTTTGGATCAATAGCAATGTTTCCTTCAGGATCAAGGTAACATTCTCTATCCGCATCCCATCTTTTTGCCTTTTTAGCTTCACTGTATACATGACAAATTCTCATCATCCTCCATTCAGCTCTCTGTTGTCTATCATATGCTTTTTCTGCCGCTGTTCTGGTGTCTTTGTAAGGTTTAATTTCTGTTGTTGTTGCAAACGCATAACCTACTGCGTCTTCCTTAGGTAGCAGCTCACTCCAGTCAAAACCTTCATCGTCATGAATGACAGCAAGAGCATTTTTCTTTGTCTTCAATCTGCTTCATCCTGGGGGGTTCAGCCTTGTTCTGATGATAAATTGCCTTTTTGTAATAATCTTCTCTGAACGGATTTTTAGAATCATCAGCATAAGCATTTCGGCACTCTTTTTTAAAATGACCTTTCTATTTACACTTGAAACAGGTAACTTTTGACTTGTCAAAGCCTAACTTGGTAGATGGTCCACCAATAGACTTTCTTCCTGTAATCTCCATGAAACGTTGTACCCTTCTCACTACACTGGCCATACACCACCTTATGTCGATCAATTCCATCTCATCAGGGTCTATTTGATCGTAGTCTTCCTTTGTTAGGTTGGTGTTGCCTATCTTGCCTGCCACAAGGCTCTTGTACGATTCAAGCACAGATGCTAAGAATACCATCTGCTGTTGTGTTGACTCCTCGCTGAAGTTTTGAGTGTTCTTTAAATCCACAACAATGTTGCACTGGAATAAATTCTTTGATGCAGATTGGCTTGAAGGTGTTGAAGAAGATCCACTGTGGAAACCATTGTGAGAAGTTTCATGATTCACAGTATTTGAACTCTCTGCAGAAAATGTTGTTCTTGGAGATCCAGTCTTTGGTAGATTTACTCTGTAGTACAGCTCCACATTCTGCTTATAAGCTGAATTGTTGACTTTAGATTTCTTTATCTCCAACTCGTGGCTTTCTAGTCTTTCGATAAGCAAATCCACAGTAACACTTCTGGCGGCTTGATAGTGTTTTTCAACATCAAGGCAAAGTATTGCCAATCTTGATCATTCGGCAATGAATCAAACAATTTGTCGACCAACTCCTCTTGAGTATAAATGATTCCATGTCTAGCCAGCTCCATTTTCATATGCCCAAATCTCTCGATCATTTTACAAACAGATTCATTCTTCATACAACCAAATAAATCGAACTCTTTACACAACAGTTTCTTTTTGTTTTTTACAATCTCAGCACTACCTACACACTTAACCCTCAATTTTTTCCAAAGATCTTTTGAATTTGTATACTCGATCAACAAAATTATATCATCTCTGACTGACTGATGAATCAACGCTATGCATTTTTGTTCAGCAACGTATCTTTCAATTTCATCAGGTTCTACTAAACTTTGACCATTTCAATCTCCTGAAGTATAACCATTCTTTAAACTTTTCCAGCTTGGATATGCGAATGCTTTAAGCCACTCCTCAAATCTCGTAGCCCACCGATTATAATCTTTGATTGCCATCAGTTTAGGAGGCTTGTTGTATGTACCATAAGCACTTTCTACGCTCATCGCATCAGAAAGAATCTTCTTCGCATTCAGTGTTGGTGTAGTTTCATTCGTGTTGTTCGTTGTACCATCTCCCGAACCACTGGTATAAGCAAATACATCACAGAACGGATTCATGAACAAATCATCCATTTTCAAGTACCTGAAATAATTAACAAACACTTAGAACATTTTTTGGTTTTGAAAAACAGCAACTTCAAGCAAAATCACTTTTTCAAGCGAAATAGCTTTTCAAGTGGAAATAGACTTTTCAAGCGAAATCACTTATTTCAAGCGAAATCACTTATTTCAAGCGAAATCACTTATTTCGCTTGAAATTTCAAGCGGAATATGAATTCAAGCGAAATTAGACAGAACTTTCAAGCGAAATCTGATTACAAGCGGAATCAGATAATATTTTTCAAGCGGAATATGCCAAATATGTAATTCCGCTTGGAATTACACTGTCACTTTCAAGCGAAATTAACTATGACGTCATCATGTTCGCACTGTTTTCAAGCGGAATTAGAAGTTTCTATCAGATTTAAGTCGAATTAAGGTCCAATTCTTTCAAGGATTAGTTAGCACAATGTTTCGCTTGATATATGTCAAAATCAGGCCATTTCAACCGTTAAATCTTGTTCAAATCAGAAAAGAATGAGTAGAAGTGAGAAAATCTGGTAGAATCAAGCTGAATTGGTATGAACTCCTAGTCCTATGCTCTGATACCACTTGATGGATCGTTCCGGTGACCCTAAACAGTCAAGTTGAGTAGTTCATCATCATTTACAAAGGCGGAATCAATGCAAACAATGTCAAACAGCTTGTTCCTTTTCAATTCTTTTCTATTACTGATTTCCCGAGCTTTTACAGTTCTGATTACAATTCGGCAGCACCTCGGCTCTCAAACAAATTCTCCTAATTCCGCTCCAAATGAACTCAACGCACACATATATATAGTGTTGGTGATTCCGCTTGAAACACTCTCAAGCGGAACCTGATTTCGCTCCAAATCGTCTCAAGCGAAATCACTCATGCACGCTCCAAGTGGAATAATAATCAATCTGATTTCGCTTGAAATGACCAATGTCACTTTCAAGCGGAATCACCCACTAAAAACCACTTTCTAGATTTTCAAACCCTAATCTATCCTATCTAGACATAGGACTCGATTAAGACGAAGTTAACAGACACTAGATGCACCAACATCTGGACCGTACATGTAAGACACACTGATTTGGGATACTAGGGGTGTCCAAAACCATCACACGGTATTAATAAAGTTACACAAAAGACCCCCAAGTTCAATCCCATTGCTGAAAATGAAATTTCTGTCCAGATGAGGGGGTGGCGTGCCGCTACAGCAACACCCATATGGGGACGCGTGACGCCACAGGTCTCCAGTTCTAGAAAGTTTGAAAAAATGGCAGAAATCGTCCCTGCAACACTTTTAAGCCATTTTTGATGCGTTTAAACCCCGTTAACCCATTCTCAAGGCTCAATAATGAAGTTGAAGTATAGGGAACATGAAATATGCTCAAAAACATCTCGGATGTCGGTTCGTTTGGTCGTACGGTTGCGTTATTCGGTTAATTACGATGAAAACTCGAACGGACGCGAAATCGATCCAAATTACACGAAGAATGGTATTTTTGCATTCCAATCACTAAAATAAAATATTTTAATGATTACAAAAATTTTTGGGTCTCCGGATATGTTCAGAACGTAAGATATGCGCGAAAATGCAAACTTATGCACTTTTTGACGCTTTTAGTCCCTATTGATCAATAAGTTTATTTTCGCATACCAAACCACTCAAAGCCTATTTATAAGCTATGTAAAGGATATTTAGGGTAGGTTTAACTTATGATCAAGTTCCGGAATGTTCGTTATCATATGAATCGACATAGTTTCGCAATTTGACGTGAATAGTCCCTAATATCGAATAAACTTGTTTTCGACACACCAAACCTTCCAAAACTTATTTCTAAGTTATGTTAAGGTTATTTAAGGTATGTTAAGCCTATATCACTATTCCAGAGTGTTTTTCGCATTATACTGATTACGTTTACGCATCAGTTTGCGTATAATTTTCCAGAAAGCGATTTAAAGCTTGAAATCGAACTCGAATCAAATCGTAAAATCATCAAACACAAATACACACATATTAACACCAAAACACATCTTTTTATTGATAATTGATATTGTTTTACATCGTACATCGTTTACAGAGCACAATTGTCACACCAACCACTCCTTTGCACAATAATCTGAACAGTAGCAAAAACAGCAACTCAACAGAATCCAAAAGCAACCAGAATCAGTGTGATATCAATCTGAGCCTAGAAACAGGTTTAACAGGCTCTGATACCGATTGTAAGTCCCAAAACTGGATCAAACAACGATATCACACAATTTTGATTGTTGGCGGAATTACACAACCAAACTAATTCAAAACAATAAAGAAATAAGATGAAGTAGAATTGTCAAAACTTAACTTGCATACCATCTTGATTGTCTGATACAAGTTACAGCAATTAGCGAAGGTCAACAACCCTAAACCCTAAACCTTAAACATGAATAAGTATTTATAGGGGAGGTTTATTCCATAACCCCCCCCCCACCCCCAAACCCTAAGCCCAAATAGCCCCTAAGCCCATTGGCTGTAAACGAACCGAACGTTCAGCGAACAGTTCGTGAACCGTTCGGCGGGAAGTTCGTTTACGTTCGTTCGTTTAGTTAATGAACGAACATGAATAAGAAATTCCGTTCGATTAGTTAAATGAACGAACATGAACAACTGTCTCGTTCGTTCAATTGCGTTCATGAACGTTCGGTAACGTGTTCGTGAACATTCGTTCATGTTCGTTTGTTTATGTTGTTCATTAAATATTTTTTAGCGTTTATTTATTGTATCTAAACCTTTTATATTCTTTAATTCTTATTTATCTCATTACCCAAACAAATAAAATAGAAAACCCTATCTCCACCTTTCTTTCTTATTATTCACATCGAAAAATACAATTGAACTTCGTCGATTTTATCTGTGTTCGTTTGTGTTCGTGAACCATGCACGAACACGTTCATTTCCTTAACGAACGAACACGAACAAAAAATCTCGTTCGGTAAGTGTTCATGAACCGTTCGTGAACACATAATATTCTTAACGAACGAACACGAACAAGGCCTTGTTCGTGTTCGTTCGGTTCGTTTACAGCCCTATATACAAGCCCATTCTCATTAATAAACAAACTAGCCCAAACAGTAAGTAATAACTAATGTATAAACCTTAAGGGCCCAACAGAGGGCCAAATTCTTACAAGTTATCGTTGGAGGGAATTTTTAGGGTGTGTTTAGCAAAAGTAGCTGGTGGCTGGTGGCTGAAAGTTGGTAGCTGGTAGCTGGTGGCTGGAAGCTGGTAGCTGTAGCTATAGCTTTTTAGATATATTTGGTGTTTGGCAGGATAGCTAAAGCTTTTAATAAAATATACAAAATGACCAAAATTGACACAACTAAAAATTTAAAAAGTTTATGCATTAAAAAAGTTCATTATCTTTAGAGGTTAAAATAGTCATTTTTTCCCTAAAAGCTTGTAGCTCCTTCTAAACGCTACTGGTAGTATCGTTCTACCAAAAGTTTCAAGCTTCTAACCTAAAAGCTTCAAGTTCCTTCAACCAAACAAGGTTATTTTTATTGAGTATGAGTTTTTTCTTAAAAGCTTATAGCTAGAAGCTCCTAAAAGCTCCATGTCAAACAAACCATAGTTGGGATTATTATCGGCTAACGGGTAAAACTTAGGATTATTAAAATCCAATAACCCAATGAAAAATATTACTTGCATACTCAAAACTGATCATATTAATGACCCAATGAAAAATACTACTTGCATACTCAAAACTCATAATATTAATGAACCAGATCTGTAAAGATTAGACATACCAGTCTAAATATTAAGACAATCAGCCATCTTTGTATACTTTCTTTTATATTCGACGCTAAAGGCATGTTTAGTCGTTCAATCAGAAACTCTTCAGTGGGGGTTGCAACTTGCGGTTGGTGGTCCACACTTTGCACATGGAGAGAGAGAGAGAGAATGAAACATTTAAGTAAAATTATAAATCAAACATATTCTTTAAGATATATCCAAAAGGAGGAATATTTTCTATAAAATATAATTTAGTGATAAACAAATGTTCTGATCATCTATCTCTCGAAACATTTATGTGCTAAGTAGGGGTGTTTTTTGGGTTTTTAATCGGGTTTCGGGTCTTTTGGGTCTAGTTTTTCGGGTTTTTAAAACTAAATATTTAACCTGATAACCGAACCACTCTAGATTTGGGTTCTTCAGTATTCGGGTTAAATGGTTCGGGTTTAGAACGGGTCGGGTTAGATCAGGTTTCGGGTTAGAAAATGAACTAGTTTAACAGAAAAGTACAACCTTTTAAATTGTAAAATATCAATATTAGTTATTGGCGAACGCTATAAAAACGATTTTGTAAAACAACTCTTGTATGTCGATAAGAATGGAGGATATTGAAGACATGGAATGCATTATGTATGTTCGTATTTAAAACTTTTAGAAATTCGAGATATGGCAGGACTTTGTAATTCAAAATTTTTAGAAGAGGGTGATGTAAAAATTTTAGAAGATATGTTTGGCTGGATCATGGAATAGGAAAGGATTATTAAGTTCTTTTAGAAGATATTACTATATCTAGAAAATAAGGGTGTGCAGAATTCGTTTCGAATTCGAAAAATTCAAAATTCGTTTAAATTCGGTTCGATTATAAGAATTCGAATTCGATTCAATTCGAGTCAAGTAAATCGAATACGAATCGAATACGAATTTATAATTTCAAATTCAATTTGATTCGAAATTCGAATAAAAGTTATACATTTTTATTTATTATTTTTTATATATAATACATATATAACTTTTATTAGGATATACTATAAATTATTTTCAAATTATGTTCCAAGTATTAAAATTACCTATACCAAACCCACTACATTACACATTACTAAAACCTAAGTAACAAATCTATCAATAGATTTCTAAGCGTAAAAATATTAACTTGTAATGTGGAGTGGTTATTCCCAACTTCTCGTTTTGAATTTTAGACTTGTGGTACTTTATTTAGAACTTTTTAAGGTGATATCGTGTTTTATGGCTGCTTTAAAATTTATGTTTCATTTTGAAATTTTTTACATGTTTTTAAAAAATCTGAATTTAATCGAATTTATTCGAATTCGAATTTTTAATCGAATACGAATCGAATACGAATTCAATGAAAAGTAAAAATTATTCGAATAATACGAAAATTCAATATTCGATTCGATGAACACCCCCACTAGAAAATATGCAAATTATGATAAAGCTATTTAGGGTTAAACCAATTACCCATTATTCGACCCGTTAACCAATCCATAGAACTATATTCGGGTTTGGGTTTACAGTTATTTGGTTATGGGTTCTTCGGGTTTCGTCTATTTCGGGTTCGATAGACTTCGGCTTCGGGTCAGGTTTCGGGTTTCGGTTAAAAAGACAACTCTAGTGCTAAGAAAAAATAATTTATTGTCATTTTTCAAACTCCAAGCAATGCACGCTTTCACCAAAGCATATTAGGGTGGTCAGTCCAAAAGTTCGAAAGAATCTGTTTGCTCGGGGTTAGGGGTGGCAAAATGGGTGGGTTAGGTAGGTTTGGGTAATGGGTTAGGATGGGCATGGGTTAGAATGGGTTTGGGTTAAGATGGGTTTATTAAGAGATGGGTTAGAATGGGTTTAGGTCAAGATGGGTTTTTTTCAAAAAAATCAAAAAAAAAAATAAAAAAAAAATCAAAACAATTCAAAAAATTCGAAAAAAAAATAAAAAAATTCGAAAAAATCAAAAAATTCAAAAAAATTCAAAAAAATTCAAAAAAAATTCAAAAAAAATCAAAAAAATTCAAAAAAATTCAAAAAAATTCAAAAAAATTCAAAAAATTCAAAAAAATAAAAAAAAACTTTGGGATTGCAGGCCATCATCAGAAAATTCTTTATGTTTCGTTGTTGTACCGATTAACGGGAATGATTGTCGTAGGCCCGTCCTCGCCATATAGTTCGTTTGGTAATTTATTAAATACAATTTGTGCTGTATACCGAAGAGTTTCAAGCAAACGATTTAAGGTTCTATTCATCTCAGCCCTCGAATCATGTACAGTTGTCGGGCCCCATTTTCTCATGTACTGTAACCATAGTTATCAAATGCGCTAGGCGCACTCAAGGCGCATACGCCTCGCCTGTCGCCTAGGCGAGAAGCGCAAAAAAAGCGCGGGCCCGAGAAAAAAAAAGCGCAAGTAAATAAAAACTAAAAAAATAATATTATGTATCGAAAAAAACACTTTCAATACGTAAATAGTTTATTTAAAGCAAATAACATTTCCAAAAACTTAAAAAATAATATTCAGTATTTAAAAAACACTTTCAAACATATTAACTAAATGCATATAAATTAGAATAGAATCTATACTATATATTAATTTATATGAAGAAATGAGAAGCAATTGATATGCTGCAGAATCCTTTAGCAGAATCAAACGAGTATGTTTTGCCAGCCAAAAGAAAAGAATCATGTTTATCATAACAGAATAGGTCGATAAATTCAGCAAAAAAATCGAATAAAAAGATATATATAATATCTCTTAACTTTTTAAAAATTCAAATAAATTTTTAAAAATATATATATGGTTTGACTGAGATAGGATTTCAAAAAAGATATACATAGCTGTAAACAAATATATGGTATATATATAAAAGATAAGACTTCAACAAAAAAAAGTGCGGGCTTTTTTTACCTAGGAGGGAGAAGCGGGAAAAGGTCGACTCGCCCAGAATGGTCGCCTAGGCGGCCTAGGCGAGCGCTTTTGATAACAGTGACTGTAACCAACACGGTTCGTTGATAACCCCGTCTCCAAGATACTCTGCCGCTATAATTTAATAATTTTTACTTGAATCCAACGAATACTTACTGAAAGCAGCAGTATTTCTAATTCCTATTCTGAGATTCGCTGGTTGTACTAACTCGGGATTAGTCGACATAATTTCTTAATCCCATCTTGTCCAGGTTGTACACCGATATAGGTTACAGACTAGTGTTTGCCAGCATGGGATCGAACTATCCAAGAATAGTGTACACCTATTCGTTTTCTATGCTATAACCAGTTCTAAAATATTGTTCATTCACATCTGGCTCAGGTAATAAAGTGAACAGAGACCATTATGTGTTTCACACTCACTCAAGCATTTCATAGAACACCTGGTAGGCATTCGTTCAACACCCCTTACCAAACAGCACAGAAACCCAACAATTAACACATCATTATAATCTATAAAAGCACAGAAACCCAACAATATTTGCAAACAATAACATAAAAAACTTATTATTTCTAGTACGTACCAAATAGAGGGATCTGATGTTGAAGGCGTAGGCAAATAAGTGGTGAAAACAGGAAGAATCCACGATGATGATGGTGATTTAGGGTTGAATCCACGATGATGGTGACTTAGGATCTGATGATGAGGTTTGAAATCAGATGATGATGGTGATTTAGGGATCAGATCGATGAGGTTTGACACAAGTTCACATTGTCATTGTCAGATGCGTGTTTTAGACTTTTAGGCTTAGAGAGTAAAAACCCATTTGGCCCATGTTAAAACTTAGATAGGTATTTTAAAACCCATTCTAACCCATCTTGATTAAATCCTCAGCCCATTCTAACTTATTTCCTATTTTAAAAAGGCCCAAAATAACCCAAAATATCATGGTTGGGTTTTTATTGCCACCCCTACTCGGGGTCATGTGATGGGGTCAGCAAACCTCTTTCATGAGTTATTTTATATTAGGCGGCTCGAAAACGTTTGCTAGAGTCGACAAGCATGGACCATAGTTCAACGATGCCCTTTAACTCAAACATGGTCCTTACTGGTTATATCTGGGCCCAACAAAGGGTATAGATTATAGAATATATAGATAATATGCCATACTAGACCATACCTGATGGGCTTTGATAGATTCTTCTTCGGGCCCATGTTTCTTTCGAGATAATATCCCCGTCCAGGCCTCTACAGCTCCACGACCTACGAATTCTCCTCACATTAATAATATCCTTTATTTATTTTTTTTTAACGGCAAATTTGGATCACTGACGGACTACTGGAGTATTATCGTGCCACCAGCAGAACCACCCGATCATATCCATCTCCACTAGACAATAATGCCTATCACCAATTCAGGAGGAAACCCAATAAATCTGAAAAAGCCCCCTGTGTGAGAATCGAACCCATAACCCCTAATGGTCATAAGCCTTATCCCACACATTGATTCTTAACTTGCGTTATTTATCTGTACTTTAATTATAGCGAAAAAATAACTTAAAAAAGAAGTTAAAACTACAAAAGCAAAATATGTAAAGCTAGAAAAACAACACAATCCTCATGGCCCACTTCACAATCATGAAGCTAAGGGTATATTTCATTCAGATTTACATTCAAAAAACACATATCATTAATTATATTCTTGAGTGGTAATTACATTGTAACTTCAAATTTCGTTCTCAAGAGATTCGGCTTTTAGAAGAAAGAGGTGGAGAGAAACTTGTAAAACGTATTTCATAGTCATTGTACTAAGATCATGGTTGCAAAAGTCGTTAGACGCTTCTTAGTCGGTCCATTAGGAAGTTGAGAGTACTCGGCTTAGGCGGAGAGTACTCAGGGAGTACCCGAACATGTTAAATTATAAAGAAATTAGTTTTCAGAGAAACGATAGTGAAGAGCAATTCTTTATGAAAGGTCAATGTGGTGTATAGTGGATTTCTTAACATGCAACTAAAATAGTGAACATCATGGTGTTTGTATAGTAACTGTCACGCCCGTGTTGCGGGGCGATGGCCGAATAATGAGCGAGTGTTAGGCAGCTCATTGACACGAAAAACAATTAAATCGAGTCAATCAATTAAAACATAACACTTTTATAGTTTAAAAAAAAACTAAAACAATGGCAATATTATATTTTAACTGAGTGAAAGTTGTATTTTTTGACTGGGGTAAAATCGTAATTTGTCAAAACCTAAAGTAATGGCAGTACTGTAAATTTGAACCAGGAGCACAGTTGTAAATTTTCACAGGGGCAAATTCGTAATTTTGAACTTGGGGTAACAGGGTAATATAAATTTGTACTAAGGGCACAATCGCAATTTTAAGCTGGAGGCAAAAGCACAATTTTATTTTGAAACGAGGGCAAAATCGTAATTTTGAGTTTGGGGCAAAAACATAATTTTATTTTGAACTGAGGAAAAAACATAATTTTGAATTGAAGGTGAAATCACAATTTTTTAAACGGTGAAAAATCACATTTTTGAACAGATGGCAAAATCGTAATTTTTTGCTGGGGGCAAAAACAGAATTTTATTTTAAACTGGGGGCGAAAAGGTAATTCTTAGTTGAGTGCAAAACCACAATTTTATTTTGAATGGAGGGAAAAATCGTAATTTTGAGCTGGGGAAAAAGTGTAATTTTATTTTGAGCTGGGGGCAAAACCGCAATTTTAAAGAGGGGCAAAAACGTAATTTTAGAATGGATATAAAATAATAAACTGGTTGGTCCAATTGGGGAGTGCCAGGCAAAGTCGTAATTTTGAATTTAGGGCAAGATCGTAATTTTGAGGTGAGGACAAAAAGCATAATTTTATTTTGAGTTAAGGGCAAAAATGTAATTTTAAAATGGGTATAAAATACTAAAACGTGTTGATCCAATGGGAGAGTGTAAGGCAGCTGAATGACACTATTTCCCATTTGGTAAATGTATATATAGGAAATATCTTTTACACCTTTGACTATTTGCATTATTCAGCACTCTCTCTTTGAGTTGTTTAGAGTCGTATTCACCCTTCTAGGTTCTTAAAATGCTGAACGTCATGGTGTTTGTATAGTAACTAGGGGGAAATCTTTGTATTATATATTTAATTTTCATTCGGCTTTGTATACAACTAGTTGATGCCCTGTCTACGTTGCGGGGCGATGGCTGAATAATGAGCGAGTGTTAGTCAACTTATTGACACGGAAAACAATTAAATCAAGTCAATCAATTAAAACAAAACACTTTTATAGTTTTGATAAAAAAAAAACCAAAACAATGGCAATATTGTAATTTTTAACTGAGGGAAAGTTGTATTTTTTGACTGGGCTAAAATCGTAATTTGACAAAAGCTAAAGTAATGGCAGTACTATCAATTTGAACCTGGGGCAAAATTGTAAATTTTCACAGGGGCAAATTCGTAATTTTTAACCTGGGGTAACAACGTAATATAAATTTGAACTAATGACACAATCATAATTTTAGACTTGAGGCAAAAGCACAATTTTTTATTTTAACCGATGGCAAAATCGTAATTTTGAGTTGGGCAAAAACATAATTTTATTTTGAACTGTGGAAAAAACGTAATTTTGAATTGAGGGCGAAATCACAATTTTTAAACGGGGAAAAATCACATTTTTGAACAGAGGGCAAAATCGTAATTTTTAAGTGGGGGCAAAAACAAAATCTTATTTTGAACTGGGGGCGAAAAGGTAATTCTGAGCAAAACCACAATTTTATTTTGAATGGAGGGAAAAATTGTAATTTTGAGCTGGAGACAAAAACGTAATTTTATTTTTAGCTAGGGGCAAAACTGTAAGAGAGACAAAAACGTGATTTTAGATTGGGCATAAAATAATAAACATGTTGATCCAATGGGAGAGTGCCAGGCAAAGTCGTAATTTTGAACTGAGGGCAAGATCGTAATTTTGAGATGGGGACAAAAAGCGTAATTTTATTTTGAGCTGGGGGCAAAAACGTAATTTTAAAATGAATATAAAACAATAAACGTGTTGGTCCAATGGGGGAGTGTCAGGCAGCTGCCTGGCATTATTCCCCCATATGGTTTTTGTATAAGAGGGACAAAAACGTGATTTTAGAATGGGTATAAAATAATAAAGTGGTTGATCCAATGGGAGAGTGTGTCAGGCAAAGTCGTAATTTTGAATTGAAGGCAAGATCGTAATTTTGAGATGGGGACAAAAAACATAATTTTATTTTGAGCTGGGGCAAAAATGTAATTTTAAAATGAATATAAAACAATAAACGTGTTGGTCCAATGGGGGAGTGCCAAACAAAAAGCGTAATTTTATTTTAGAGTAAATTACAAGTTTTGTCCTTTATGTTTACATTAAATTGCAGGCGTTGTCCTTTTGGCCGAAAGGTAACAGGCGGTGTCCTTAACCTTTCAGAATCTTGCACGTTTTGTCATTTAGGCCAAACCTGGTTAGAAATCTCAGTTAAAAATTGTCATGTGCAATGCACATGAGGGTAAAATGGTAATTTCCCTCTCACCTCCTTCAAAATTCAACACTCACTCCATCATCTACCCCAAATTTCTAGGGTTTAAGCCGCCTGCAACTCCAACCACCAATGACCGCTTCAACCGTCATATCAATCCTTAACTGCCCGCCTCTTCGCATTCTGTCCAACCAACCGGTCTCCAGTCGTGTGGACTGTGTAGAGTTATATACTGACGAGTTATTTTTAGGTTCAGGTTTAGTCCGGTTTCAACCAAGCACTCGTAAAATCAAAGTCAATATAATGTTTATACCGGTAAGCAGCATGTCTGTGCACTGTGCAGAGTCACACGCTAACATATGAACACACATTACTATCATAACATCATGTAATTATTGGGTAAAGAAAATTTTTCATCAGTTCACCAACAAAAACCTGGTGGGCTTTGTATATCACTCTAATAAAACAGTTAAAGATATCAGATTTACACAATCCCCAATTCTATTTTCCAATGGTTTCTGCAAAGATTACTTTATTTCTACTTTTACGGCAATAGGGACCAATTTTGAAAGCATCTATATCTTTATGCTCGTAATGAAACGGTAAAATTAACAATTGATCTCCAAGTTATGTACTGACGAGTTATTTTCTTTGAAAAAGTTATCGAAATTGGCTAACTATTTCTGTCCCTCATACTGATATATGCTTTTGTTGTATTTCATTGGTTAAAGGCTGTAATCACTAGTGATTTGAAGGAAGTTAGTGCATTTGTGATACTGCAAAAATGCTGGGTTGAAGCGGCCATTGGTGGTTGAAGTTGCAGGCGGCTTAAACCCTATAAATTTGTGGAAGATGATGAAGTGAGTGTTGAGTTTGAAAGGGTTGAGAGGGAAATGACCATTTTAACCCTCATATGCATTGCACATGACAATTTTTAACTGAGATTTCTAACCAGGTTTGGCCTAAATGACAAAACGTGCAAGATTCTGAAAGGTTAAGGACACCGCCTGTAAACTTTTGACCAAAAGGACAACGCCTGCAATTTGATGTAAACATAAAGGACAAAACTTGTAATTTAGTCTTTATTTTAAGCTGTGGGCAAAAATGTAATTTTAAAATAAATATAAAATAATAAACGTGTTGGTCCAATGAGTGAGTGCCAGGCAACTGCCTGGCACTATTCCTCCATTTGGTTTTTGTATATGTAGGGAATCTCTTTCGTACTTTTGACTATTTGCATTATTGAGCAAAATTCTATTTGTGTTGTTTAGAGTCGTATTAACTCTTTTAGGTTCTTAAATTGACATTAAAATTTAGAAGATGTTGCTCTAAGTTTTGTTGAAATTAACTCTGGCTCAAAAACATGTGAAAGAGTAGCGAACTAATTAAGCTTAAACTATTTTTAACCCAAAAAAAACAGTAAAATTATATTAAACATATTGTTTAAAATATAACAATGGTTCAAATACGTAGTCTCTTAAAAAGAGAAATTGGTAGCACGGGTATCAAATAGACTCCGATTGAACTCGCGCTAGCTGCATTGAACAATCTCGTTGAACTCTACGACTTAGATTTTAGGTGTTTGTTTTTGGATCTTAGCTTGTAAATTTTAGGAATATTTTTAGATCATTGTGTCTTTTTATTTTGCATTGTATTTTCTTTTTTATTTTCGTCGTTGTGTCTTTTTGCTATTGATTGTATCTTTTTTTTTCTCTCAGTAAGTAATATGTTACTTTTTGCCATTCATTATGTCTTTGTACTCTTCCTATATTTATGAGGATTTGTAGAATTACTTTACCCTTAAAACATAACCAAAAAAGGAATATTGTTCTATAAAATATAATTTAGTGATAACCAAATATTATGATCATCTATCTCGAAACATTTACGTGTTAAAGAAAAAATAATTTAACGGCACATTTCGAATACCCAGACCAAGAAAAACAATATCCACCGAACAATGCACGCTTTCTCAAAAGTTCGAACGAATCTGTTTACTTAGGGACATGTGTTAGGGTCGGCGAACCTCTTTCACATATTGTATTATAATAGGCTACTCGAAAACGTTTACTAGACTCGACTTCAGGTAAAACAGTCTTTTATCGATAGTTCATGGACCATAGTTCATCGATGCCCTTTAACCCAAACATGGTCCATACTTATGGTTATATCCGGGACCAATAAAGAGTATAGAATAGAATAAGGCCACACGGGGCACATGCGTGATGATCATGTATCACGCGTTGAACTCAAACGGAACACCGCCGCCGCCGAGCTCACCACGCGTTATAAATGTAACGCGTTACATGTATCACGCGTTAAACTTTTGAGTTTTGATAGGGTATGACTTGTACATTGTGCATTAATACTTGTACATTGGAATCCCCATCACTAGTGATACCACCCCCACTACATTTCTATCACTATCACTAGAATATTGGATGCTGACATGGCATGATTTGATTGGGTGCTCCCATCACTAGAACCCATCACTAGTGAACCACCCCGTGTGGCCTAATAATATAGATGTATTATTAGTAATACCAAACGTGATGGGCCTTCAAAGATTCTTTTTCGGCCTCATGTTTCTTTCGAGATAATTCATAATATCCCCCTCCATGGTTCCACAGCATACTATTATCCTCAAATTAATATCCTTTATTTTGGGTTGTTTGTTTATCTCTTAATGAGACTCTTAATAGTTCAGACTTTTTACTGGTTCAATACTTAATGGTTCAGACTGTTTGTTTCGTGAGCAGATGTCTGAATGGTTCAGACATTTGCCTCTGAATGGTTAAGTTTTATACTGAGCCTGAATGGTTAAGACCTCTAATCTGAATTGGTCAGACATTTGTCTCTGAATGGTTAAGCATTATATTGTCTCTTAATGGTTCAGACCTCTTACTGGTTCAGCACTTAATGGTTCAGACCTCTTACTGGTTCAGCACTTAACTATCCAGAAGTTGCCAAAGAGCCCCTTAATGGTTCAGACCTCTTACTGGTTCAACACTTAATGGTTCAGACTGATTGTTTAGCGAGTAGATATCTGAATGGTTCAGACATTTGCCTCGGAATGGTTAAGCATTATACAGAGTCTGAATGGTTAAGACCTCTAATCTGAATTGGTTAGACATTTGCCTTTGAACGATCGAGCATTATACTGGCTGTTTTGGTCAAAAATCACACAAGGATAATGCAACCAAATCCGATTTTGTGAGGTGTGATGCTTGGTTAAATGATCAAATATATGAACAATGTATGAATGAAATAAACGGTGAACACGAGGATTTATACGAGGAAAAAGCCCTTGATCAACGAATGATATCCGGCATAAAAAAGCTCGGATAGTGAAAACTATCACTATTAAGTATATTAAACAAACAAGTTTACAACTTCGGAAGTATTGAGCTTGATACAATGATTTCTAGTATGTGTGTGTGTGTTCGAGAGAGTAGTAGAAGTGTTGTACGTAAATCAAAGTGCAAAAAGTGTTTCTAAAAATAAGCTCAATACCCCTTTAATCTTAGCTAAAAATATCCTAACTAACTATCCGAAAAATCAGCCCATCACCCACGATCACCACTAACGGTCACTAGCTCGTGCACATGTTGAAAATATAGAGCATATTCCCCTGGTATCTCGAATGGAATAAGTCTTCTTCGAAACATACCTGCAAAACAAGCCAAAAGGTGATGGAAACAATTGTTAGTTTAGAATAACAATGAGGATCCTGGATCTTTATTCTCGCAGCGTCTCCTGAGGATCCTTAATTCAAACTGAACTAAGGATCCGTGATCCAGACCACACTTGAGGATCCGTGATCCATATGCTATGAAATTCTATCCCTAACAATTGCCCCCCCCAAACAAGACTAGTTGATATCCAATTAGGTAGTCATGTTTGAATGAAACTCGGACTAGCTGTTACTTGGAGATATAGCCGTTGTGAGGCTTACGTCAGCGAGGGTAATCCCTGCAACAAACAATGATTATAAAAAGGATTAGAGATAAAGACCAAATTGCATTTAAATTCAAGACTTCTCTCCTTTAAATCCTCGTCCGAAGATCCAAGCAGGTATTCTCTTCTCTCTTTTCCTTGATCTCCTCTTCTTTGATCCCTGTTCTTTAAAATCGATGGCGAAGATGACTTTTCGATCCTCACCTGCCAAAAATCCTGATCACAATAGCCCATTGAAGAGTCGGGATTTAACCAAAAACCCTTCAATGGAGCTATGACGATTCACAGATCCTGACATCGACCTGTTACGCCCCTGTTTCCCTGATGGCACAATATTCAGGCCCTTTGACTCCTCCACCAAGAGTGACTGTGTCTCAGACACATAGATCACTTTTCCTGCAACCCCTTTTCTAATCGGATTCACCTACCCTTTCCCTGCTCTCACACATGGATTCTTCACACTTACTGGCTTATGCTACATACAAGCCATGCCAATGGTGTGCAGGATCCTATATACACTTGAGCACATAGTTGAGCAAGAGGGTATGGATATAGGGATGTCCGAATTGAGCCAGTTGTACAATCTTGTGAGTCACAGTTCATACCGATACCTTTTTAAGTCCAAACCTGACCAGCCTCACCCGATCTTGAAAGCCACCAAAAACGATGCTAACTGGAGGAATCAATTCTTCTTTGTAAGGAGGGATTCTGTTCCAGATAGGAAACAACTTCCCAAAAAGTGGAGCACTGATGGTAGGATATAGGATCCTTAGATTAGGATAAGCGGTAAGGATTTTTTTTTTTTTTTTTTTTTTTTAAGGATAACTGATCCTTTCTTTTGGTTCTTTGCAGCTATAACTCTGTCACATATTCAAGAATCACCTGCCACTCGAGAGAGAATTGAAGCTTTTTGGAAGCTTGACCCTGCAATGAGAACCTACACACCAAAATCAAAGGATCCAGTAGAGGTTTCATCAACTTCCTACACCATATCAAGTAAGTATTCACATATGTAAGTATATAAATGTTTAATAAAAATATGAATACTTTTATGTTTGTTATGCTTGTAGGCACCGGAAAATCCTCAAAGTCTGCTTCCAAGTTCAGCGTAAGTGATCTTCATGAATATGCCTCCTCAAGGTCTCTCAAAAAGGAGCTGGCTGCAAGCCCAAGCATCCCGAATCCTAAAGGCATGAGCACAAGGGGTAAGGGTGCCAAAAAGAGAAAGACTGCTGAGCCCACTGAAGGCCTCCCTCTCATTCAACATCAGTTTGAGGAATACGTCTTCGAGGTAAGGATCCTGTATCCTTAAGTCTGAACTTTTCTTTCTGAGGATATGGGATCCTGATTGTCACACCCTGGCTTTGCGGAAGCGTGGTTAATTTGGTGTGACTTCTTAATACCGTAGCTTAATCATAACAAAGCTATATGAATTAAAAACATGCAGGATCATCCATTAAGTTTTGAAAACCAAATACAATACCATTGTTTTAACGGGAATACACCCTAACAACCATAATCTTGTTCAACAACCAAACAAACATAAACACAGTTTAAGGACTGTGACTTGTCCAGGAAAGAGTCACATTCCCTAAACCCCGGATGACCTCGGAAACTAGTGCAGCGGGAAAACGTGCCATACCGTGCCAGATCCTTTAATTCCCTGAAATACATGTAAGTTGAAAAATCAACAATAATGTTGAGCGAGTTCATGCGTTTAGTATGTGCGCGCGAATAAACCTTTATAATCATTGTAAATGTGAATATTTTGTAAACTCTGGTATGAAAGCAAATAAGGAAACATATCAGTTAATGTGTAGCCACATGGTCCAACCTGCGGGCGCATGGGAGGGGATAGGACAAGGTCACCACATGGTCCAACCTGCGGGCGCATGGGTGGTGTTACGACAAGGTCACCACATGGTCCAACCTGCGGGCGCATGGGTGGTGTTAAGACAAGGTCACCACATGGTCCAATCTGCGGGCGCATGGGTGAGGTTTGTTATGCTCAAATAGGCCTATCACTTCTATCCCTCGATCGTACTACGAGGACTAATGCTCTTTAAGATTTCGCCTACCCAATCACATAACCTAACAGTTCCTTCCATAGCTGACCATACCATGTAAGAAATATTCGTAATCATAGTAACATGTATTTCACCCCCGCAGTTAAGTAAACTGAAAACAGTTAGAGAAAAGGGGGAACATGAACTCACAGTGAGTGCGTCACAATATCAAGTAATCCAAATGTCCGAAAGCTGCGCAACGACCTACATGTGCTAATTCTATTAGACGGATGGCCGTGCTTTAGCTTCTTAGTTTATATTTTTGGGAAACGGTTAGACAACCGCTCCGTGTGTCTACTTGATAACGTATTCTCCTTCCCAAGGATGGGGGAATTAATACATGTGTAATTATATCATTTTATTAAGTCCCACTTAATATATTTTATTCCTAATTCCGAAATATATTTATTTTTCTCAAAAACAATATATTTCCTTTTCCATATAATACTTTCCTAAATTAATATTTTGACAACACATGCACTTATGAATATTTCCGAATAAAGCGTACGTTACGTTTTGGCGATTAAGTGGTAATGATAATTACCGTTGTAACTTATATATTCGTCGTGTAAGCGTTTGTATTATTTTGGGTTCATCGACGTTTGCAAATATTATTTTTACTCTAAAAATAATATTTATATATTTTCACAAAATAATCATAAACAGTGTGGTGAATAATATATTTATCGAATAAATATTTATCACGTTTAGCTTTGTGAAAATCCCACCTCCGATTATTTATAAATAAAGTTGTGGCGAAATATATTTGAAAACATGTCAAAGTAGTCTAACACTTGTATATAATTCTAAGTGTTAGATTTTAGGAAAATTTCGCCAGAGTTTCCCCTGTAACTGGAGGTGGCCACGCTTTCAAGCGTATCATTTTCTTTTACAAAATCATTTCAATACTTCCTTTAAATCAACCAATCAATTTCCAATACAATCAACAAGTTTCAACACTTCAAATTTGTAGATTAAAATGTGAAATCGCATTATCACACGAACTTGTAATTTTTCCGAAAGTCGTTTTGTAGATCACTTTATATTTAGTGGATCTATACATAAAATAACTTAGTCTTGCAAAAACCCCGTTTTTGGAACAAATCACTTCTTACAACTTCCCGACAATTTTGTAAAAATGGTTATTTTGCCGGATCTTTCATTTTATAAGTGTTTCTACACTTGTAGACTTTGAAAATCATATTTGTTAACATGTTAACCAACTTTTATAAAACATGATTTTCTCAATACCCGGTCCTACGAATATACCACTTGTACATACGTAGATCGGCTCGTTTTAAATACTACTTTTCATGTTAGAACACTTTTACACAAGTTCATGTTTCCCGTGTGGTGGAGTTTCACCTTTTAACCCTTGTACTGCTAGAACAAGTGTATGTCAAGATTCGGGATCTTAACAAAGTCGGGTTAAACGATGATGAGAGCCACCACATCATAGATCGGGCCATATTAATCAACATATTCAAATACTACGACATTTACACGCGTTATGAGCTTTTATCCAACGATATACGCATTTTAGTAGACTTTAAAGTTTCATTAAGCGGGTTACCGACATTCAACCGACAAAAATCCTTTTAACCACTTTAGACATGACTAAAAACGAGTTTTAAACATTATACCTCTAGCTCGGGGCTAGGGAAGATTCTAGTCGAAAACTGCGTGGATAATAGCAAATGGTAGAGGTCCTCCGCGTTCCGTTTGTTCCGAGCTCCGTTGTACGTAACCACCAACACTTGTATATGCTTGGAATGTCAAGACTTGAACCGAAAAACGGATGTGGGGGTGGTGGTGATCTCGGCCGAGAGGAGGGGGCAAGGGAGAGGGAGTGGTGGTGAGGTGAAGTGTGTGTTTGTGTGAGAGAGAGAGTGAGGTATAAATAGAGAAAGTCGTCTCGATCCTCGTGCAATCCAATTAAATATTCAAAAGCGTACTCTCCTTGGCCCCACTAGTTGGCCGATTCCATTGAGTTGTAACGGTACTCGGTTCGTTTTCAATTGTTCAGTTACGGTTCAGTTTGGTTAAGTGCGTTACTTTAAGGTACTAACCTCGTTAGTTGTTTATTGCGTTATAAGGTGGGTGTTAGGGTAATCAGGGACCCTAACTGGCCCAGAAAAATACCAATAATATTTCTGGCAATATTTTTATGTTCCGGGTATAGTCCGGTTGTTCGGTCGGATGGTAATCCGTTAAAGTGCTTAAGTAATCCTTTAAGCGTCGTAATTAATATTTTTAGCGACACAATTTATTCTGCAAAGTGTCAGGAATATTTCCCCATGTTTTGGCACTTTATTAATTAGCTAGAAGCTAGTGTGTTGATAAAAGTGCTGTGTTTTGTGCTTAGAGTACGTTTTAGGCACATCCAATCTCTGTATCTTATTTCTAGAGACGCAATTATACAACCCTTGTATCCCTACACACACTATGGGTGTAGTAAAACAATTCCGGCTCATTCAGGCCTTTAGAGGCAGTGTCTGCCTGATGCTGGCTATATCAGCATGTCAAATAGGTTATCCGTTCAAGTGCTACTGTGCTTTTGTGCATCATGTTTGTCACTAAAGTACAGTAAATAAATAATGTAGTGACGGAAATCAAAGTATGATGCAGATATGTTCATGTATCAAGAATCAAGTAGCAGTTTATCAGAAATCTCAGTCAAGCACAGTAATTAGTCATCAATAAATAGTTAATTAAGTCGTACGGATACCTGGTTTTGTGAGGGTTGTCACATTCTCCCCCCGTTAAATAAATTTCGTCCCGAAATTTAAGTTCTGCTTGTAGATGCAGAGTTTTTAGGAATAAGTGGGAGTATTTCTCTTTCATATGGTCCTCACGCTCCCAGGCGTATTCAGGACCATGTCTGGCATTCCAGCGAACCTTGACGAGTTTGACACTGCTCCGGCGGGTCCTGTTAACCTTCCAATCTGTGACCTCGACAGGTGCTTCTACGAAGTGGAGCGTGTCGTTAACATGAATCTCGTCGATAGAAATGGCAACGTCAACTTGAGTTGGACTCTTCTTTAAATTGGATACATGAAATGTATCGTGAACACCATTTAGTTCAGCAGGTAGGTCCAACTTGTATGCTACGGTTCCAATTCTTTCTAGAATTCTGAAAGGACCAATGTACCGCGGATTCAACTTCCCACGCTTCCCAAAGCGTGCCACACCCTTCCAGGGTGATACCTTCAACAAAACCATATCACCAACCTCGAGCTCTTGAGGTTTCCTGCTTCGATTTGCGTAGGCTTTCTGCCGGTCATGAGCCGCGCTGATGCGGTCCCGGATTCGTGCGATCTTATCGGTGGTTTCCTGACCAACCAATTGTCTATCACCAGCGTCAGACCAACAGAGCGGTGATCTGCACTTGCGCCCTTATAAAGCTTCGAACGGCGCGGCACCAATGCTGGTGTGGTAGCTGTTGTTGTATGAAAACTCAACCAGGGGTAAATGATTATCCCAGCTACCGCCTAAATCCATCACACATGCTCTCAGCATGTCCTCCAACGTCTGAATTGTCCGCTCACTTTGGTCGTCGGTCTGCGGGTGAAAAGCTGTGCTCAAATTCAGCTTTGAGCCAAAAGCTTCCTGGAAGGATTGCCATATCCTCGATACGAACCTCCCATCTCTATCAGCAATAATCGAGAGAGGTACTCCATGGCGTGTAACAATCTTTCTCATGTAGATCTCAGCCAATTTGCTTGTGTTATCCTTCTCGCGGATAGGTAAGAAGTGTGCTGACTTCGTTAAGCGATCTACTATCACCCAGATAGTGTCATGGCCTTTTGGCGTTCTTGGCAACTTCGTAATAAAATCCATGGAGATTTCTTCCTACTTTTACTGGGGAATTTTTGGTTGCTGCAGAAGTCCCGAAGGCTTCTGGTATTCCGCCTTGACTTTGGCGCAAGTTAGGCATTTGCTCACGTAGATAGTAACACCGCCTCTCATCCTAGGCCACCAGTAATAATCTTTAAGATCCTGGTACATCTTATCCGCTCCAGGGTGGATAGAGTACCGTGACTTGTGAGCTTCATCAAAAATAACCTCTCTTAAATTATCAAACAAAGGAACCCAAATCCTTTTCCCAAAACACAACGTTCCTTCCCTGTTTGGCACCAACATCTTCTCCATCCCACGGAGACATTCTACCTCAAGGTTTCCCTCCTTGAGAGCTTCCTTCTGTGCTGCACGAACGCGCGAGGAAAGATCGGTTTGAATAATCATTTCCATAGCCCTAACCCTTATGGGCTTGATTCTCTCTTTACGACTTAGGGCATCAGCGACCACATTCGCCTTCCCTGGATGATACTTGATCTCGCAGTCGTAATCGTTCAATAACTCGACCCATCTTCTTTGCCTCATATTCAACTCCTTCTGGTTGAATATATGCTGGAGGCTCTTGTGATCTGTAAAGATTGTACACTTTGTACCGTACAGGTAGTGTCTCCAGATCTTTAAGCAAAAACCACTGCGCCTAGTTCCGGATCATGCGTGGTACAGTTCTTTTCATGCACCTTCAGTTGGCGTGATGCGTAGGCGATAACCTTTTGACGTTGCATCAACACACAACCCAATCCTTGACGCGATGCGTCGCAGTATACCACAAAATCGTCGGTACCTTCTGGTAGAGCTAAGATTGGCGCGTTGCAAAGCTTATCCTTCAACACTTGAAATGCCTCATCCTGCTTGATTCCCCAATCAAACTTCTTATCCTTTTGCGTGAGGAGTGTCAATGGTTGAGCGATCCTTGAAAAGTTCTCGATGAACCTTCGATAATAGCCAGCCAAACCCAAGAATTGCCGAATCTCGGTTGGCGTCTTTGGCGTTTCCCAATCTTTGATCGCCTCGATCTTGGTTGGATCCACGTGGATTCCATTTCCATTCACCACGTGTCCAAGGAATTGCACTTCTCTTAGCCAAAACTCACACTTAGAGAATTTGGCATACAAGTGTTCCCTCTTTAGCAATTCCAAAATAGCTCTTAGATGCTGTTCGTGCTCAGCCTTTGTTCTTGAATAAATCAAGATGTCGTTGATAACACAATCATGAACTTGTCCGAGTACGGCTTGCAACTCTGTTTATCAAGTCCATAAACACTGCAGGTGCGTTGTCAAACCAAACGGCGTAACATGGAACTCGTAGTGTCCATAACGAGTTCTGAAGGCTGTCTTCGGGATACTTTCCTCTTGTATCCTTAACTGATGGCATCTAGATCGCAAGTCGATCTTTGAGTAAAAGCTTAAACCTTGCAGTTGATCAAACAGATCATCAATTCTTGGCAGAGGGTATCTATTCTTGATCGCCGACTTGTTCAGCTCCCGGTAGATGATGTTTATCTGAAAACCATCATCCCTCTTTTTGACGAGTGGTAATGGGGTTACCCAAAAAGGAAATTTCGGTCTGTTATCTTACTTCTCTACCCATTGCTAAAACTTCTCTGCCATTCCTTGCATCTCCGAAAACGCAAGTTGCTACGATGCATTGACTATGGGTGCAGTGCTTGGAATTTATTGTGGAGGGGACGATTCCGGCAAATCTTCGAGGAAGACTTCGGGGTATTCTCCAACCACAGGGATGTCTTCGGGTTTTGGTTCTTCGGCTTCTCTTTCCACGACATGAGCCAAGAATGCAACACATCCTTTGCGCGAAAATTTTCCTGTCTTCTCTGCCTGATAATTCGTAGGAGCGTATCCTGCTCCATGAATCACAATCATTTCTCCGTTCGTCGTCGGGGTGCGGGTGACACTTTCCGCCGGGTTGTTCGACAACCAGTCCATCCCAATTATCACGTCGAAGCTTCCGATAGACTTGTTCTATCGAGAACTGGGTATCTAGGTTAATTACTACTAAAACAACTATATTTTCTGAAGCTAAAATTTGACAATACTGTCGAATAGAGCGTAACTTTGACTATTATGAGACGTACCGATATCCACGCTTGGATTCTATCCCCGCTGTTGAGCTTTCATCCACGTGCCTGAGTGTTCTTAGGGCAATACTTCCTGAAATGCCCCACATCACCGCAATTAAAACATGCTTGGCCACAGCCTTGATCGTTACCATCCCTGCCTTGATAGTTGTCGTCGTTGTTATTTCCTCCGCGATTTCCGTTACCATCTTGACCTCTATTTCCATGTTCAGTTCCTTGCCGACATGTTTCCTTGACATGTCCCACCTTACCACAGTTACCACACTTTCCATATCTACACCGCCCGTTATGGGGACGTCGACAGTTGTCGCACTTTGGTAGGATACCCGTGTACTCTTTTCTCTTTTTGGCCTTGTCGTCGCTACTCGACTGGGTACCCTGTTTGAAATTCGCCAACTTCCTCTTGTTGTCCCCAGATGACTCTACATGAGTCTCCTTTCTCTCCTCAGAGGCTGAAAATTTGTTCATCCTGATTGCTTCTTCTGTCAGGGCTACACTTAGATTGATGGCCTCAGAGATTGTTGCAGGCTTTGATGCTGTTACCATGCTCATGATTTGGGGTGCCAATCCCCAAATGAAACGCTCAATCCTTTTAAACTCTGGATCTACCATGTAGGGAACGATACGCGATAGAAGTTGGAACTTCTCCACATACTCAGCTATTTTTGGACCATCCATCTTCAAATTCCAGAACTCAGTTTCTACCTTCTGGCTTTCTGTTCTTGAACAGTACTTTTTATGCATTAGCTCTTTCAGCTCGTCCCACGATAGAGCATACGCAACAGCCTCGCCCATTGTCTGAACCTGAAGCTTCCACCATGACAGAGCCTCATCTCGGAACAGCCCGGTAATGTACGTGACCTGGTCTCTTGGGGCGCATTTGCTTGCACGCAAAACAGTGTCCGTCTTCTCAATCCAGCGGACGAAGGCTACGGCACCCCCAGTGCCGTCGAAATGTAGAGGCTGGCAGCCTAAGAACTGCTTGTAGGTGCAGCCGTTGGGTGGGTTATTTCCTGAGGTACCTCCGTTGCGCTCGGAGTGATGGGCCTCGTATTGTGCGATGACTGCAGCAATGATTCCCTGGAGTTCCGCCTTATTGGTGGGTATGCGTACATCCTGTCTTGGAGGCATCTTCCTATGATGATTGTACGGGTCAGGTCATAGTAAGTAAAATGTGCGTAGGTATACAGCAATATCAACACATAACATCTCATGTTATCAATAAATCAATAACATCTCATGTTATAGAACATAAACAATAGATCACTTTGATTGCATTGCCACAACTTGAGACCAGAATGTAAGGTTTACAGGTATCCAACTGTATCATACAACATCAGTGACTTAGTAGGTGACGACCCTAGGCAAGTCGTGCGATCGCTGGACATGTTTAGAAATCTCTGGTTCGTCCATTCAAATTCCAGAACTTCACCTTAAGCTCCTGGATTCCAGTCCTAGAACAACATTTCTTCTCAATCATTTCCTTGAGCTCGTCCCAGCTCGTGCATAGGCAGCATTTGTACCAAGGGTCTGAATATGATGGTCCCACCATGAGAGTGTGCCGTCTAGTAATGACCTTGAGGTAAAGGTATCACTCCATTTGGGGCGAATAGTTTGTCTTTCTTAGAATGGAGTCAATCTTTTCAGACCAACGAACAAAAGCAATGGCGCCTCTTGTTTCATCGTAGTTCAAGGCCTGCAGTTCAGGAGTTGCTCATAGGTGCAGCTAATTGGAAGGTTACTTCCACTAGTGCCATTGCTGTGCTAAAAGCGAAGGGCTTTATGTCGTGCAATTGCCTGGGAGATGCGTTTTTGCAGCTCGGCTTCCATCCTTTGCAACGTACTGGTGTTTGTGTCACGCCTGGGTGGCATCCTCTTTTGCCAAAGTGGTACGAAGTGGGTTAGACAACTTTCCAATTGTCTTATAAGATACATAGCACCGTAAGCCATCATGTACTCACCCAATTTTACACATAAATATACTCAATGTATGGGTGGGGAATTAAATTACTGAGCCTTCACATAGGCTTGCCAATTTGGCTTGTTGCTTGAAATAGGATGAACTCAAGGCTTCATCGCCTTGGTCATTCGTGTTCGAGTTATTTCCTGCCACATTAGTTTTCATTAGCTTGACCCGCAGAGTCCACCAGGATTTCTGTGCACTACAAGTCGTTATTACGTGGGCCCCCGTAATAATAAATTGTCTTGCACAGTTACCCCAAATTTTCTCTCGTCCAAGCAGATGATCAATCAAGGAGCAACAGCAGGTGCATTGGCATGAACAGGGTCATGCTCTAATGCGGTGTTAGGAGCGATGCCTGGCTCAGGGGCCACGGCTGGCTCCGGATCAACAAACCCCATCTCAAAATCAGCTGGATCAACCATCACAGGGGGTTACCGGATCCTCCAAGGACTGGCCTAAGCGTATGAACTCAAGGTCATGGTCTGGATCAGAACCAGATAGAAGAACAGGATCACCCTCAATACTGTGATCAAACTCAAAGCTGTGTGCGGGAAACGGTGCAGCTGATGATGCCGTATCAGGGTCGGCGTCGTGTGAATGGTGCTGCACTCCCTGTATATGCGAAAATGCGGATGTCAGGAACTCAAATGAGTCCGGGACAGGGAAATGGGCATAAGTCTCCCCTGCAGGAGCGTCCGCAAGCAGTAGGTTGATACCAGCAGCAATAGGGCCTCGCCCTCGAATGGGTCCTCCACTAGCAGCTCGTTATCGTCATCAGAGGCCACGTCGGGGGGGCATATCAACAACAGAATAAGCGGCAAGGGGCACAGGAGTAGGGATCACCGCGAGTGGCAAATTCCCAACAAGATGGCCATCAGTAGGCTCTGCTACGACTTCAGGCAGCGCAAAAGGGCTGAAAGTCGTCATTGTCTGTGCCGGTAGTATCGGAAATGTGCACCTCGTGCTTCGATGTACTATGTCGTCTGATGCTATGGCCATGGGATTCGTAGCGTCCATCTTTCTTGTGTATGATGAAAGCATGACATTTGTAACATAAACACATATACGTATAACAATCAATCACATCCACATATAAACATGTTAGCCAACAACAAGCAATCAAATAATTCTCCTAGTCCCACTAGCCTCCCAGCCTCCCAGACTGATATTCCTAGTCCCACTAGCCAAATTCCTCCCAGTCTCTAAGACTGTTCTATCATCCACCTCGACCTCCTAGATCGAGCCTCGGCCTCCATGACCGAGCCTCAGCCTTCATGACTGAGCCTACTCTTCCTAGTCTCACTAGCCATCTACCTCGATCTCTAAGATCGAGCCTCGGCCTCCAAGACCGAGCCTCAGCCTCCAAGACTGAGCCTAATAATAAATAAATAAAATGTGCTCAACATGTGTTTATAAAAAGGTTTTGGATCTGGACTTAAGTGGTATGCAGTAAAAATGTTTTCGTGAGAGCCCTAGTGATCATAGTCTAGACTCGAGAAAGAATCCTAGTTCGCTATGATCAGAGCTCTGATACCAAGCTGTCACACCCTGGCTTTGCGGAAGCGTGGTTAATTTGGTGTGACTTCTTAATACCGTAGCTTAATCATAACAAAGCTATATGAATTAAAAACATGCAGGATCATCCATTAAGTTTTGAAAACCAAATACAATACCATTGTTTTAACGGGAATACACCCTAACAACCATAATCTTGTTCAACAACCAAACAAACATAAACACAGTTTAAGGACTGTGACTTGTCCAGGAAAGAGTCACATTCCCTAAACCCCGGATGACCTCGGAAACTAGTGCAGCGGGAAAACGTGCCATACCGTGCCAGATCCTTTAATTCCCTGAAATACATGTAAGTTGAAAAATCAACAATAATGTTGAGCGAGTTCATGCGTTTAGTATGTGCGCGCGAATAAACCTTTATAATCATTGTAAATGTGAATATTTTGTAAACTCTGGTATGAAAGCAAATAAGGAAACATATCAGTTAATGTGTAGCCACATGGTCCAACCTGCGGGCGCATGGGAGGGGATAGGACAAGGTCACCACATGGTCCAACCTGCGGGCGCATGGGTGGTGTTACGACAAGGTCACCACATGGTCCAACCTGCGGGCGCATGGGTGGTGTTAAGACAAGGTCACCACATGGTCCAATCTGCGGGCGCATGGGTGAGGTTTGTTATGCTCAAATAGGCCTATCACTTCTATCCCTCGATCGTACTACGAGGACTAATGCTCTTTAAGATTTCGCCTACCCAATCACATAACCTAACAGTTCCTTCCATAGCTGACCATACCATGTAAGAAATATTCGTAATCATAGTAACATGTATTTCACCCCCGCAGTTAAGTAAACTGAAAACAGTTAGAGAAAAGGGGGAACATGAACTCACAGTGAGTGCGTCACAATATCAAGTAATCCAAATGTCCGAAAGCTGCGCAACGACCTACATGTGCTAATTCTATTAGACGGATGGCCGTGCTTTAGCTTCTTAGTTTATATTTTTGGGAAACGGTTAGACAACCGCTCCGTGTGTCTACTTGATAACGTATTCTCCTTCCCAAGGATGGGGGAATTAATACATGTGTAATTATATCATTTTATTAAGTCCCACTTAATATATTTTATTCCTAATTCCGAAATATATTTATTTTTCTCAAAAACAATATATTTCCTTTTCCATATAATACTTTCCTAAATTAATATTTTGACAACACATGCACTTATGAATATTTCCGAATAAAGCGTACGTTACGTTTTGGCGATTAAGTGGTAATGATAATTACCGTTGTAACTTATATATTCGTCGTGTAAGCGTTTGTATTATTTTGGGTTCATCGACGTTTGCAAATATTATTTTTACTCTAAAAATAATATTTATATATTTTCACAAAATAATCATAAACAGTGTGGTGAATAATATATTTATCGAATAAATATTTATCACGTTTAGCTTTGTGAAAATCCCACCTCCGATTATTTATAAATAAAGTTGTGGCGAAATATATTTGAAAACATGTCAAAGTAGTCTAACACTTGTATATAATTCTAAGTGTTAGATTTTAGGAAAATTTCGCCAGAGTTTCCCCTGTAACTGGAGGTGGCCACGCTTTCAAGCGTATCATTTTCTTTTACAAAATCATTTCAATACTTCCTTTAAATCAACCAATCAATTTCCAATACAATCAACAAGTTTCAACACTTCAAATTTGTAGATTAAAATGTGAAATCGCATTATCACACGAACTTGTAATTTTTCCGAAAGTCGTTTTGTAGATCACTTTATATTTAGTGGATCTATACATAAAATAACTTAGTCTTGCAAAAACCCCGTTTTTGGAACAAATCACTTCTTACAACTTCCCGACAATTTTGTAAAAATGGTTATTTTGCCGGATCTTTCATTTTATAAGTGTTTCTACACTTGTAGACTTTGAAAATCATATTTGTTAACATGTTAACCAACTTTTATAAAACATGATTTTCTCAATACCCGGTCCTACGAATATACCACTTGTACATACGTAGATCGGCTCGTTTTAAATACTACTTTTCATGTTAGAACACTTTTACACAAGTTCATGTTTCCCGTGTGGTGGAGTTTCACCTTTTAACCCTTGTACTGCTAGAACAAGTGTATGTCAAGATTCGGGATCTTAACAAAGTCGGGTTAAACGATGATGAGAGCCACCACATCATAGATCGGGCCATATTAATCAACATATTCAAATACTACGACATTTACACGCGTTATGAGCTTTTATCCAACGATATACGCATTTTAGTAGACTTTAAAGTTTCATTAAGCGGGTTACCGACATTCAACCGACAAAAATCCTTTTAACCACTTTAGACATGACTAAAAACGAGTTTTAAACATTATACCTCTAGCTCGGGGCTAGGGAAGATTCTAGTCGAAAACTGCGTGGATAATAGCAAATGGTAGAGGTCCTCCGCGTTCCGTTTGTTCCGAGCTCCGTTGTACGTAACCACCAACACTTGTATATGCTTGGAATGTCAAGACTTGAACCGAAAAACGGATGTGGGGGTGGTGGTGATCTCGGCCGAGAGGAGGGGGCAAGGGAGAGGGAGTGGTGGTGAGGTGAAGTGTGTGTTTGTGTGAGAGAGAGAGTGAGGTATAAATAGAGAAAGTCGTCTCGATCCTCGTGCAATCCAATTAAATATTCAAAAGCGTACTCTCCTTGGCCCCACTAGTTGGCCGATTCCATTGAGTTGTAACGGTACTCGATTCGTTTTCAATTGTTCAGTTACGGTTCAGTTTGGTTAAGTGCGTTACTTTAAGGTACTAACCTCGTTAGTTGTTTATTGCGTTATAAGGTGGGTGTTAGGGTAATCAGGGACCCTAACTGGCCCAGAAAAATACCAATAATATTTCTGGCAATATTTTTATGTTCCGGGTATAGTCCGGTTGTTCGGTCGGATGGTAATCCGTTAAAGTGCTTAAGTAATCCTTTAAGCGTCGTAATTAATATTTTTAGCGACACAATTTATTCTGCAAAGTGTCAGGAATATTTCCCCATGTTTTGGCACTTTATTAATTAGCTAGAAGCTAGTGTGTTGATAAAAGTGCTGTGTTTTGTGCTTAGAGTACGTTTTAGGCACATCCAATCTCTGTATCTTATTTCTAGAGACGCAATTATACAACCCTTGTATCCCTACACACACTATGGGTGTAGTAAAACAATTCCGGCTCATTCAGGCCTTTAGAGGCAGTGTCTGCCTGATGCTGGCTATATCAGCATGTCAAATAGGTTATCCGTTCAAGTGCTACTGTGCTTTTGTGCATCATGTTTGTCACTAAAGTACAGTAAATAAATAATGTAGTGACGGAAATCAAAGTATGATGCAGATATGTTCATGTATCAAGAATCAAGTAGCAGTTTATCAGAAATCTCAGTCAAGCACAGTAATTAGTCATCAATAAATAGTTAATTAAGTCGTACGGATACCTGGTTTTGTGAGGGTTGTCACACTGATTGTTAACTTTCTTTGTGCATAAATTTGCCGAGATCCAAATGCTCCTTGATCAACATCTGGCAGAAGCTGAGCAGAAAAACTTGGACTTCCAGCAGATGTTCCTTGCTAAGGATAAGAATATCTCTTCCTTTGAAAAAGAGGTGAACCTGCTGCAGAAGGAACTGGTCTTGGCTCAGATCACAGCCCAGCAAGAGAAGGCAGAAGTCATGGAAGGGGCTAAGCACTCTGCTACTGTCGCCATGCTGAAAATCAAGCTGCAAATGGCTAAGGAGGCTGAGGATCCTGCCTTTGACAGGTCTGAATAGGACCAAGAGGCTTGGAGGCAGAGGCTGGCTGAGCTGGATGATGAGGATGAATCCAAGGGAGCAGCAGTTGGTGAAGCCGGAAGCAGTGGGCTAAACGATCCTGGGGTGGCAGCAGGCAGTGACGGCAAAGGTGATGGAGACAAAGTGGTGGAGGCAGCGAAGGTGTAAGTTGCATCAATGGGCGATGATTGATATATCTAGATGCGCCGGAGCCCATTTTTTATGGTTTTGTGGTTTTATTTGATGGTGTTTTGATGCTGAATAATTATGGTCTGTAATAACTAAACAATAGTATTTAGGTTTAAGGATCATGGATCCTTGGGACAATAGGGGGTAGCAAAGGTGGATGGGTCTTTCTGTTTGTGGAGGATAAAGCCTTTGATGCCCCTCTTCTTTTAATTTCCTGCATGACTTAGAACTTTTTAGTATGGACACCCTTTGCCTACACAAGCGGACGAGCCACGTTTTGCTGGTAGATGTTTGGGTAGGCAATTTTGACAACCTTTAAAAGGGTTAACTATGATAAATAAATAAAACTTTAATCTTTTGACTATATTTGTGTTGTTTATCTTGTATGCATTTGTCTTTCAATTGTTATTGTACAACTTTTCAGATTTACAAGTTATTAGTGAAGGTATAAAAATCAGTTTATGTCAAAAAGTTTAGGATATGATCAAGGATCAAATATCCTTTAGTCAAAAAATTTGAAAAGTAAGATAACTTTAGGATCATATATCCTGTTGTCAAAGAATAAGGGTAACATTGATAAATCAAGAATAAAATTAAAGTAAATGAGGATCATACCAGAGAATCCAAGTTAGGATCCTATATCCTTGACACTTACAATTGTGATAACCAAAAGACAAACCCTTGTATAAAGTTAGGATCCAGGATCCTTAACTGTTTAGCTCTGGAAACCTGAAATGAGATATAACTTGGGACTAAGCCAACTGTAAAAGAGAGAGTTAGTATCTGGGGACAAGCCCAACAATCTGGGGACAAGTCCAAAAATTGGGGGCAAGCCCAAAAAACTAGGGACAAGCCCAAAGGATCTTGTGTTAACTGGAGTATGGCCCATACTGGCGACTATCCAAACTTAGTGACATGAAGATGCCAAAACCTTAGCTAACGTGAAAACGTTAGAAATCTTATGAACGGATGTATGGTACATCTACCACTATACTTAGGATCCTAAATACAGCCAGTACAATAAAATTGTCAGCCCCTAAAGCGGGTACTGGTCCCATTGCCTTTAACTGCACTAGGATAATCGTGCGCAATTGGTGAAGGTGTAAGAACCTGATTCGTAGAAGGTAATAGATACCTTAAACTGGGGACAGGCCCAAAAAACTGGGGATAAACCCAAAGAACTGGGGACAAGCCCAAAAAACTAGGGACAAGCCCAAAGACTTAGGAAACTTCAATGGATACTTGATCCTTTGTCAAGGATGCATCAACTTCTGCAAAACTCAGAATTTAGTAAAGATGGATAAAGGATCCTGGATCCTTCTCCTTGTAACCAAATAATTTAAAGGATTAGGCAAATTAAAATCAAATCATTACCAGAATGAGGATCATATATCCTCTAAGGATCCTTAGTGTGTATTAGATGTGAAGATGGTCAAGGATCCTGGATCCTTCTTACATGAAGTATCTCTTCAAGTGGACAACATTCCAAGCTCTTGGTAGCAAATCACCTTCCATTGTTAGTAAACGATATGCCCCCTTTCCTGAATCAGCTTCAATAAGATAGGGGCCTTCCTACTTTGGTGCTAATTTGCCATCAGTAGGATTTGTGGTGTTTTGGAATGTTTTCCTCAACACTATGTCACCAACTTGAAACTTTCTGATCCTGACATTTTTGTTATAAGCTCCAGCCATCCTTTGTTGATAGCCAGCCAATCTCACCCTTGCCAAATCCCTGAGTTCTTCTATAGTATCCAAGTCTTGAACCAAGTTTTCAGCATTTCCTTCAGGTTCGCGGATGCTTGTTCTTGCAGTAAGGACTACCATCTTTGTAGGGATCACTGATTCAGCTACAAACACTAAGGAAAATGGAGTCTGACCAGTAGCATTCTTGGGAGTTGTTCTATCAGCCCATAACACATAAGGTAGCTCTTCTGCCCATTTTCCCTTCTTGGATCCAAGCTTCTTCTTCAAGTTGTTGATAATGATCTTGTTAGATGATTCTGCCTGACCATTAGCTTGTGGGTGGACTAGTGTTGATGTTATCATCTCAATCCCCCAACTTTCACAAAAGTTAGTAGTTCTACTCTGTTAGGGCTGGATTTTTATGACCTATGATCCTTACATGTGATCCTAACAAGTGATCCTTGCTTCTTTGGCAGATAGTGATCCTCAGAGGAGCTCCAGGATCAGGATCACGGATCATCCTAAGGATCCTCATACTAACGACTGTTCTCTTTGGACTTAATGTTATCTTGCAGGAATTACGAGTTGGACCTGATCTTAGCAACGTAAACAAGGAATCTGTCATGCTAATCTCGCACATGCATAATCAAAGATGGACGTTATAAAGAATATGGAAACTCAGCACAATTCAAGGGCGATTATTTAGGCTAAATTTACTTCTATTTCTAAAGGGGTAACGAGCTAGTAGTTAGGTGATTTGCCTAAAATAGAACCACACACACTTGTATAAATGGCACTCTTGAACATTCGGAAGACACAACACATTTCTCACACGCTTTAGCATACAATACTATAGTGATCCTTGTACCTAGCTCGTTACCATCCGAAATTGTAAACATTGTTTGTTATATTGAAGTCTGGTGATCGGTAGTTTCCATCACCCGAGGTTTTTTATGCCGGAGATCATTCATTGATCAAGGGCTTTTTCCTCGTATAAATCCTTGTGTCACTTGTGCAATTTTCATTATAGTGATCCTTATCTTTGTTCATCATACCAAGCATCATTCCCCGTTTACAAAGAGTTTGGTTGCATTATCTTTGTGTGAGTTTTGACCAAAACAGTTTGGCGCCCACCGTGGGGCAATTGGTGCTTCATTCATAAAAAAGTTTTTCTGTTGGTGATCGTTCCGGAGTGTTGCATGGCGTCATCGTTGAAGAATACCTCCACAGCGATGTCTGCAGTCAATTCATCTAATGGCATTCCACCTTTGCCTCCACCACCAACTGGATCTCAGAAAAATGCTGAGAAGAGACCAACTCCTATCTTCTCTAAACCTTCATCTTCTTCTGCTCTAACTTCTTCTGCTCCCAGTACTAGTGATATTTTTACTTTGATTTTGCAGATGAGGGATCGTATGCAGCAGCAGGATGAAACTAATGACAGGATCCTCAGAGAAATCGGAGATCTCAAAAGGCAAAAGAAAACGACAGAGGATTATTCCCCACTGATGCCCAAATCTTTGAATTTTGATACTCCGATGATTACTTCACAGCCATCAGAGGCCCCAGACGGTCAACATATGGGTGGATTAAGAGGAGTGCATTTCGGCCCAGCAGTAGTGACTCAGGCATCAGGATCATATTTCCAACCGGCAGGATCCTATACTCAGCATATGGGATCCTTCATGAACTCAGGATCCTCCTTCGTTCCAGGATTATCCCAGGTTCAAGGATCCTCCTTCGTTCCAGGATCATCCCAGGTTCAAGGATCCTCCTTCGTTCCAGGATTATCCCAGTTTCAAGGATCCTCCTTCGTTCCAGGATCATCCCAGGTTCAAGGATCCTCCTTAGTTCCAGGATCATCCCATGTTCAGGGATCCCTTCAGATACCAGGATCCTTGAAGAATTTGCAAACAGGAAGTCCAGATGTCCATCAAGGAGATTTTATTCCGATGCAGACCATTGCTTCCACGGGTCCCTCCATCATCCCAGAATCCCAGCAATATGGATTCACATCCAATGTTCCTAACTTGAACTCGATGGGAGGTAACACTTTTAATAATTCTCCTACCACTAACCACGGATTCATGCAGGATACAGGTATCAATCATGCTATGGCCAAAGAACTACAAAAACTGAAGGATATGATATCAAGTGTTCCAGGGGTAGTCAAACCTATCCCGGAGATTGCAGATGGAAGCCATAAGGTATCTCGTTTTGCACCACCAATTTGTGATGCTGAGATACCCAAAAGATTCCATATCCCTACTATGAAGCTGTATGATGGTACAACGGATCCTGAGGAACACATAGCACAATACAGGGAGAGGATGGGGATCAATCCAATTCCAGAAAGATTAAAGGAAGCGTGCCTGTGCAAGGGATTTGGATCCACTCTTACTGGATCAGCTCTTAAGTGGCTGCTAAGTCTTCCCCCTTACTCTATTACTTCGTTTGCTAATTTAGTTAACTTATTCAATAATCAATTTTCTTGTAGCAGAAAATTTGAACGATTGACTAGTGATTTATATAGGATAACTCAGGGTCATAATGAATCATTAAGGGATTATATAAACAAATTTAGTAAAGAATCCTTGGACATTCCTAACTTGGATGTGGCCACAGCTGTTGAGGCCTTCAAGATGGGATTGCTTAAGGATTCATTGTTCTATGATGATCTTGTTATGACACCATGCAGGAACCTAGACGAAGTAAGAACTCGGGCACTCAGGTTCATCCGGCTAGAGGATGACAAGAGGATCCAGGAGAGACAAGTAGGATCCTCAAAACAAGAAAAACAAGGATCCTCTCTCAAGAGCAACAAATTCAAATCCTACAATAGAACCGACAACCAGAACGTGCATGCTATTGACCAAGAAGAGGATGATGAGGATTATCCTCTGATTTCTGAATATTGCTTTTCCGTTGATAATCATGAACTGATCCTTGCAATGCAGAATCTAGGGGAAAAAGCCAGATGGCCCAGAAAAAATGACAAACCAGCCGAAACTAAAGAAAAATCAAAGTGGTGTGCATACCACGAGGATTTTGGGCATTTAACTGAAGAATGCATCGCATTAAGAAAGGAAATTGGATATCTGCTAAGCAAGGGGCATCTAAAAGAGTTTTTGGGAAGAAAAAAGCAAAGGACTCAGGATCCTGAAAGGATCCCTGAGAAAGCTCCAGCTCCTCCGGCAGATGCACAAGTGATCAACTTTATTTCTGGAGGATCAGACATCTGTGGTACATCCTTCTCAGCAGCTAAAAGGCATGCAAAGGAAGCTAAAATGGATAACGGAGAAAGACCTATACGAACATCAAGTGTCTCGGAAGGAAAAATTATAACCTTTGATGAGGATGATCGAGTTGACATCCAGGATCCTCATCATGATAGTTTGGTTATTGCTCTTTTTATTTCTAACCACTTTGTCCGCAGGATCCTTATTAACGGAGGAAGCTCAGTAAACATTATCCAGCTTGATGTTCTGAAGAAAATGGGTATCCCTGAATCAGATATCACACCAAGATCCTCTGTGCTTGTAGGGTTTAGTGGCGAAACTAAGAAAACCCTGGGGGACATCAAACTTCCAATTTATGTGGAAGGATTACATAATTATCAAAAATTTTGTGTTATTGACTGTTTGTCTTGTTGTAATGTTATCCTTGGCAGACCCTGGATACACGATATGAAGGCAGTCCCATCCACCTAACATCAGTGTGTGAAGCTCCCTAGCCCATGGGGAATAATCAAGATCGATAGTGATCAACAGGAGGCTAAGGATTGTTACACCTCATCAATGAAACCGGCCTCAAAATCAAGGGAGCAATAGCAATTAAAGTATCCTCCAAGGGGTGTCTTGGAGGCAAGAGAGCAGGATGTGGACGAAATCTTCTTGGATCCTGATGATCCTGAATCCAAGATCTACATCGGATCAGGGATCCTTGATAAAATGAAAGAAGACTTAGTATCCTTCCTCAAAAGAAGAAAATCTACCTTTGCATGGAAACATGAGGATATGACAGGTATATCTAAGGATATTATCACTCATAAACTTGGCATTGACAGGTCAGTAAAACCGATCCATCAAAAAAGGAGGAAGTTTGCACCAGAAAGAAATGCCATTATCCAGGAAGAGGTAGAAAGATTATTACGAGCAGGTGCAACATATCAAAGGCTGGTGAATATGATGTTCAAAGATCAAATTGGACAAACTATGGAAGTGTACATAGACGATATGGTGGTGAAATCCAAAAAAGCTGAGGATCACCTAAGGGACTTGGAGGAAGCATTTGATATCCTTGATAACTATAATATGAAGCTTAATCCTTCAAAATGTCACTTTGGTGTTAAAGCAGGAAAATTCTTAGGATATATGGTAACCCAGAGGGGCATTGAGGCAAGCCCAGAACAAATCAAAGCATTGGTGAATATCAAATCCCCTGCCAACGCTAAGGATGTGCAAAGGCTAACAGGCAGGATAGCAGCTCTAAACAGATTCATATCCAAATCCTCAGAAAAGTGTAAAGAATTCTATGATATCCTAAGAAAGAACAAGAAATTCGAATGGACTGAAAAGCATGAGAATGCTTTACAAGCCCTAAAAGAATACATGTCCTCAGCCCCAGCATTGATGAAACCAGAAAAAGGAGATGTGTTATCCTTATACCTTGCGGTATCCTCAAAAGCAGTAAGTGCAGTCCTTGTTAAGGATCATGAAGGTACACAATATCCTGTCTATTATGTAAGTAAGAGTTTACTTGATGCTGAATCCAGGTATTCACACCTTGAAAAACTTATTCTTGCACTGATTATGGCATCTACTAAACTAAGACATTATTTTGAAACACATGTTATTGTTGTTAGAACTAATTTTCCAATTAAGAATGTCCTCAGGAAACCAGAGATGTCCGGAAGAATGGCTAAGTGGGCGGTAAAGCTTAGTGCCCATGATATAAGATATGAACCCAGAACAGCCATCAAATCCCAAGCATTAGCAGACTTTGTGGCTGATTTCAGTAGTGATTTACAAAAGGAAGCCGAATTGGAAGTCCAGCAGCTGGATGAAACTAAGGATCCTTGGATACTACATACTGACGGATCCTCAAATGTCAAAGGCACGGGGCTTGGTATACTACTAAAATCGCCACAGGGGGACATAATACCCCATTCCATAGCTTGTGAGTTCCAAGCCACTAATAATGAGGCTGAATATGAAGCCTTAATCGCTGGTTTGCAAATCGCTAAGCATATGAGGATCAGGTATCTTGAGGTATACGTGGATTCATTGTTAATCACCAATCACTTTAATGGATCCTATGCTGTTAAAGGTGAAAAACTAACCAAATATTTAGAGATAGTCAAAGAATTGGCACTCTCCTTTGTTTCTTTCAGTTTGACACAGGTACCAAGGGAGGAAAATACAGAAGCTGATGCATTGGCCAATCTAGGATCATCTTTGAAGATCCCAGAGGATATAAGTATCCCCATCATCCATATCCTGGCTCCTGCTATTGAAAATCAGGTGGCCATGGAAATAGAAGAGGATACTGCAATGATCCCTAGTGAGGATACTCAATCTTATTCAGGATCATGGATCTCACCAATCATGAGATACTTACAACACGGGGAGATTCCTATGGGAGAAAATCCTAGGGCTTTCAGGATTAAGGTATCTCAATTCACAATCTTAAATAATGTGCTATATAAGCGATCTCTTGCAGGACCATATTTAAGATGTATCGAGGATCCGGAAGTTCAAGAAGTGTTAAAAGACTTCCATGAAGGAGATTATGGAAACCACACTGGGGGCAGGGCATTGTTCTCAAGGATCTTAAGGACAGGATACTACTGGCCAACTATGAAAAGGGATGCTGTGGAGTATGCTAAGAAGTGTGATCCTTGTCAAAGACACAGCAATATCCTTCATCAGCCGGCTGAATTTCTACATCCTATACCATCCTCTTGGCCATTCATGAGATGGGGGATGGATATAGTTGGCAAGCTCCCTAAGGCACCTGGTGGAAAAGTATTCATACTTGCCATGACTGACTACTTCTCCAAGTGGATAGAGGCTGAAGCTTTTGCCCAAGTCAGAGAAAAGGAAGTTATATCCTTTATTAAGAGAAACATTATAACTAGATTTGGCATTCCTTCTGAAATTGTATGTGATAATGGTTCCCAATTTATTGGGAGCAGGACTACTAACTTTTGTGACAGTTGGGGGATTAAGATGATAACATCAACACCAGTCCACCCACAAGCTAATGGTCAAGCAGAATCATCCAACAAGATCATCATCAACAATCTGAAGAAGAAACTTGGATCCAAGAAGAGGAAATGGGCAGAGGAATTGCCTTATGTGCTTTGGGCTGATAGGACAACTCCCAAGAATGCTACTGGTCAAACACCCTTCTCTTTGGTGTTTGGGGCATAATCAGTGATCCCAATAGAAATGGTAGTTCCAACTGCTAGAACAAGTACCCGTGATCCTGAGGAAAATGATGCAAACCTAGCTCAAGACTTGGATACTATTGAAGAAATCAGGGATCTGGCTAGGATAAGGATGGCTAGCTACCAACAAAGAATGGCTGGTGCTTACAACAAAAATGTCAGGATAAGGAAATTCCAAGTTGGGGATATGGTATTGAGAAAAGCATTCCAAAATACCACCAATCCTGCTGATGGGAAATTGGCACCAAAATGGGAAGGCCCTTATTTGATTGAAGCCGAAGCAGGAAAGGGGGCATATAGATTGCTTACCATGGAAGGTAATCTGTTACCAAGAGCCTGGAATGCTGTCCACTTGAAAAAATATTTCATGTAAGCAGGATCCTTCTGGCATGAGTGATCCTTACATTGGAAGTATCCTTCAAGGATCCCTGAAGCATCAATGATCCTTACTCTGGTAATGTCCTAAGCTTGAACTCTTATTTACATATCTTCTTATTTAAGGATAAGGATCATGTATCCTTCATCCTTCTCTTACGAGATTTTGAGTTCTGATAAGTCTAGGTATCCTTAGCATAATGTCAACAATCTTCAGAAGCAACTCAGATCCTTGGGCTTGTCCCCAGTTTTCGCCTGTAGCGCACGATGATCCTGGTATAGTTCACGTCTTTGGGACCAGTACTCGCTTTAGGGGCTGATAACCTCATCGTACTGGCTATACCTAGGATCCTACGTATAATGGTAGACGTACCATACATCCGTTCCTAAGGTTTCTAACGTCTTCACGTTAGCTAAGGTTTTGGCATTTTCATGTCACTAAGTATGGATAGTCGCTAGTGAGGGCCATACTCCAGTTTACATACGATCCTTGGGCTTGTCCCCAGTTATCCTTCAGGCTTGTCCCCAGTTATCCTTCGGGCTTGTCCCCAGTGATCCTTTGGGCTTGTCCCCAGTTATCCTTTGGGCTTGTCCCCAGTTACTAACTTATCTTTTATATTGGCTTAGTCCCAAGTTATATTCCATTTTTCAGGTTTTCAAAGTTAAACAAATTAAGGATCTTTAATCCTAATTATCCATTAAAGTGTTATTTATGGTTATCCTGATTAAAGGTTAGGATCCTAACTTGGATCCTCAGGTATGATCCTTAACTATTTCTAATTTCATTCATTATTCATTTGAATAACCCTTAGACCTTGACAACTGGACCCATGATCCTTAAAATGAATTACTTATTGGAAGTTTTCAACTTTAGGATACTTGATCCTGGATCGTATCCTAAACTTCTTAAACATAATTTGGTTAAGCTTTTCTCACTCAGGCAAATATATATCAAAACAATTGGAAATTAAAAGGATAACAACACAAGATAAGCCAAAAAGATTAGAGTTATTTTATTAACAAAGGTTTAAAACCCTTCATAAGTTGTCAAAATTGCCAACCCACGTTTCTACCAGCAAAACGTGGCCCGTCCACATGGGTTGGCAAAGGGTGTCCATTGTTTGTGCGGTCATAGCATGCAGGAACTTAAAAGGCGGCAGGATCACAATGGCTTCATCCCCCAAACAGAGGATCCCTCCACCATTTGTAATCCTACCTATTGTCTGAAGGATCCTGGATCCTTAACCCTAAAACTATTGTTCAAATTACAGACCATAATTGTTTTAAAAAAACATCAACAACCACCAAACAAAAAATTGGGCTCCGGCTATGTCTAGAAGTTTCCTTCATCGCCCAATCCTGCAGCTCAATCCTTCGCTGCACCATCACCACTAGCTCCGCTTGCCTCTCCAGCATGATCCTTGCCAGCCTCTCCACCCTCAAGCATCGGGATATCCTCAGCCTCTTCATCATCATCAAGCTCTGCCAGCCTCGCCTTCCAACCCTCTACATCCCATGTGCTCTTGTCGAAGGCAGGATCCTGAGCCTCCATAGCCATCTGCAGCTGGATCTTATACATGGTTATTGCAGCAGAGACCTTGGCATCCTGGGTGATCTCATGCTTCTCATAATCAAAATTGATCAGCATCTTGGCAGCATCATCCTTGGTGGCCCGGAGCTCCTTCTCTAGATCAGCTATCTTAAGATCCTTCAGCACACCCATTTGTTGGAGGTCAGCAATTTGGTGGTCTTGATCCTCGACGTGGCCAACATAAGTCTCTATCTCAGCAAATTTCTGCAAGGAAAACAAGGCATAACATCAGAAACAAGTGATCCTCAAAACTGTCAGGATACACAAACAAGGGCAGTGATCCTTACCTCGTTGAAGTAGTCCAGAAACTGTTGGCGGAGCAGGGGCAGACCTTGTAAATCCTCAGAGGCCTTTCTCTTCTTTCCTTTACCCTTAATAGGTGCTTTAGGGGCTGAAGCAGTTGGGCTAGCAGCAGGATCTTCTTCTTTGCGGATTTGACATTGGTAAGATCATCGATGCCGAACTTTGAAGCAGACTTAGAGGATTTTCCAGCACCTACACAACCAAAATAAGATAAGTATTCTAATTAAACTTGAAAATCCTACATAGAATTACTTTTTAAATGAGGATACTTACTTGACATTGTGACAGAGGCAGAGGATACTTCTTGAGAATCCTGGGTGGCAACCTGGAAAGTTCTTGTCTCCGAATCAAGCTTCTTAAAGGCCAAGAGTCTCTCTTTTGCAGCAGGAGTCAACCTAAGATGAGCAACGGATATAGCTGCACAATAAACAAGAAAATGTTAGTGATCCTTATCCTAAGGAACAAGTTCTATGGTGATCCTTCCAGGATCCTCTATCCTACCATGGGTAGCCCACTCCTTGGGCAAATCCTTCCCATTAGGGATGGAATCTCTCCTAACAAAAAAGAATCGTCGCTTCCAGTTCGTGTCATTTTTGGTCACTTTGAAAACAGGGTGATCCTCTCCAGCTTTTCGCTTGAACAAATATCGGTGGGATCCAAAAGTTGTAAGATCATACATCTCACCCAACTCCGCCATACCAAGGTCAATACCCTCTTGCTCAATGATCCTTTCAAGGGTGTATAACACCCTCCAGATCATCGGCATAGCCTGGATATAGCAGATGCCGGTAAGGGAGAAAAAAGATTGGGTGAATTGAGGAAAAGGATACGAATATCCTATCAAGAAAGGGGTGACCGGGAAAGCTACCCAAGTCTCAGAGATGAAATCACTCAAAGTGGTAGGACTAAAAGACTTGAAAATGGTTTCCGCCAGGAAACAACGACGGATTTTATCGATTTGAGGGTCGGTGAAGCAACACCTCTCGGAGGGGGAATCTTTGATGATCCCTTGACCCTTTAAGGGGCTGTTCTTCTTAGGATCCTTGCAGGGGGAGTTCCGGAGCAACATCTTTACAGAAGAATGGAAAGAAGAAGAAAAACAGAGCAAGAGAGAAGAAGATGAAAAGAAGAATACCTGGTTGATCTTCTGAATACGGTTATAAAGGGAGTTGCTTTGAATTTAAATGCATTCGATCCTATCCCTATTTCTATTTATAATCATGATTGTGCAGGGCTGTCACCTCCATGACGTCAGATCGCAACGGATAGTTCCACCTTAACGGCTATATATCCGTTGAGTTAGTTATAGATAAGATTCAGCAAAATATAACTCGTTTATATTACATAAATACTCCTTATATTTTGGGGGCAATTGTTAGGGCTGGATTTTTATGACCTATGATCCTTACATGTGATCCTAACAAGTGATCCTTGCTTCTTTGGCAGATAGTGATCCTCAGAGGAGCTCCAGGATCAGGATCACGGATCATCCTAAGGATCCTCATACTAACGACTGTTCTCTTTGGACTTAATGTTATCTTGCAGGAATTACGAGTTGGACCTGATCTTAGCAACGTAAACAAGGAATCTGTCACGCTAATCTCGCACATGCATAATCAAAGATCGACGTTATAAAGAATATGGAAACTCAGCACAATTCAAGGGCGATTATTTAGGCTAAATTTACTTCTATTTCTAAAGGGGTAACGAGCTAGTAGTTGGGTGATTTGCCTAAAATAGAACCACACACACTTGTATAAACGGCACTCTTGAACATTCGGAAGACACAACACATTTCTCACACGCTTTAGCATACAATACTATAGTGATCCTTGTACCTAGCTCGTTACCATCCGAAATTGTAAACATTGTTTGTTATATTGAAGTCTGGTGATCGGTAGTTTCCATCACCCGAGGTTTTTTATGCCGGGGATCATTCATTGATCAAGGGCTTTTTCCTCGTATAAATCCTTGTGTCACTTGTGCAATTTTCATTATAGTGATCCTTATCTTTGTTCATCATACCAAGCATCATTCCCCGTTTACAAAGAGTTTGGTTGCATTATCTTTGTGTGATTTTTGACCAAAACATACTCCCAATAAACTGGGATCCATTATCACAAACAATTTCAGAAGGAAGACCAAATCTGGTAATAATGTTTCTTTTAATAAAGGATATCACTTCTTTTTCTCTGACTTGAGCAAATGCTTCAGCTTCTATCCATTTGGAAAAGTAATCAGTCATGGCAAGCATAAACACTTTTCCTCCTGTTGCTCTGGGAAGTTTGCCAACTATATCCATTCCCCATCTCATGAATGGCCAAGAAGAGGATATAGGATGCAGGAGCTCTGCTTGTTGATGAAGGATATTACTATGTCTTTGACAAGCATCACATTTCCTTGCATAATCCACAGCATCCTTCTTCATAGTAGGCTAATAGTATCCTATTCTAAGGATTCTTGAGAATAGTGCTCTGCCCCTAGTGTGGTTTCCATAATCTCCTTCATGGAAATCCTTCAGGACTTCTTGGATTTTAGGATCCTCGATGCACCTTAGATATGGACCTACAAGAGATCATTTATATAACATGTTATTTAATATTGTATATTGAGATACCTTGACTTTGAAAGCTCTGGGGTTTTCTCCTGTAGAATCTCTCCATGTTGAATATATTTCATGATTGGAAGGATCCAGGATCCTGAATGTGACTGTGCACCATCACTAGGTATGATTGCAGAATCCTCTACTACTTCCATAGCTGTATGATCCTCAATAGCAGGATTCAAGATATGGATAATGGGAATTTTGATATCCTCTGGAATCTTCAATGATGATCCAAGGTTGGCTAGAGCATCAGCTTCTGCATTTTCTTCCCTAGGTACCTGTGTCAAACTAAAAGAAGCAAAAGAGTCTGCCAATTTCTTGACAATCTCTAAGTATTTGATTGGTCTTTCACCTTTAACAGCATAAGAACCATTAAAGTGGTTAGTGATTAATAAAGAATCTACATGTACCTCAAGATACTTGTTCCTCATGTGCTTGGCAATTTGCAAACCAGCTATTAAGGCTTCATACTTAGCCTCATTATTAGTAGTTTGAAACTCACAAGCAATTGAGTGGGGTATTATGTCCCCCTGTGGCGATTTTAGTAGTATGCCTAGTCCAGTTCCTTTGACATTTGGAGCTCCATCTGTGAAGAGTATCCAAGGATCCTTAGTCTCTTCAAGCTGTTAGACTTCCAATTCAGCTTCCCTTTGTAGATCACTACTGAAATCAGCCACAAAGTCAGCTAGGGCTTGGGATTTGATGGCAGTTCTTGGTGCATATCTGATATCATAAGCACTAAGTTTTACTGTCCATTTTTCCATCCTACCTGACATTTAAGGTTTCATGAGAACATTTTTATTTGGAAAGTTAGTCTTAACAATAATAGCATGAGTTTCAAAATAATGGCGTAATTTAGTAGATGCCATAATTAAAGCAAGGATAAGTTTTTCTAAATGTGAATACCTGGATTTAGCATCAAGCAAACTTTTACTTACATAATATACAGGATGTTGGGTACTTTCATGATCCTTTACAAGGACTGCACTTACTGCCTTAGAAGAAACTGCCAAGTATAAGGATAATATATCCCCCTTTTCTAGTTTCATTAAGGCTGGAGCTGAGGATAGATAATCCTTAAGGGCCATGAGAGCATTCTCATGCTTTTCAGTCCACTCAAATTTTTTGTTCTTTCTCAGAATGTCATAGAATTCCTTTCATTTCTCCGATGATTTTGAGATGAACCTGTTCAAGGCTGTGATCCTTCCTGTCAATCTTTACACATCCTTGGCATTGGCAGGAGATTTGATGTTCACTATCGCCTTGATTTGTTCTGGACTTGCCTCTATCCCTCTTTTTGTCACCATATAACCTAGAAACTTTCCAGCTTTTACACCAAAGTGGCACTTGGAAGGATTCAATTTCATATTGAATTTATCAAGGATATCAAATGCTTCCTCCAAATCTCTAAGGTGATCCTCATCTCTCTTGGACTTAACCACCATTTCATCTATATAGACTTCCATCATGTGTCCAATTTGTTCTTTAAACATCATATTGACTAGCCTTTGGAAGGTAGCACCTGCATTTCTTAGTCCAAATGGCATAATAATATAACAATAGATACCAGTAGGGGTCATAAAGGCTGTATCCTCTTGATCGGATGGTTCCATCTGAATTTGTTGGAATCCAGATGAAGCATCCATGAAAGTCAACAACTCATGACCCGCGGTAGCATCCACCATGGAGTCAATGTGGGGTAATGGGAAAGGATCCTTGGGACATGCCTTATTTAAATCAGTGTTGTAAAAGTCGGATTACTCGGCCGAGTACTCGACGAGTACTCGGTCCTCGGACCCCCTCCGAGGCGACTTCCTCCTAGGCGGTCTCAATTAGTCGGCCTCGGGATTACTCGGGAGTACTCGGTGCCTAGTCGGCCTAGTGGGCGCCTAGTCGGACGTAGTCGGCTTAGTCGGTCTAGGCGGTCAACGTGGTTTGTTGACTTTTAATCGGTCAAATTCGGTCAAAGTCGGCCTACTCGGACTACTCGGCCTTGTACTCAGACTAGTCGGACTTGTATTCAGAATATTTGAACTTTAAACATGTTTCATTTTAAATTATACTCAGTTGACATGAATTATGCTTATTTTAACACATAAATAATATATAACAATTAATTTTCTTTATATTTACCATGTCCGCGTACTCCCCGAGTACTCCGATTACTCCTAACTCCCCAGTCGGCCGACTAGGGACCGCCTAGCGACTTTTACAACACTGATTTAAATCAGTAAAATCGACACATACCCTCCACTTTCCATTTTTATTTTGAACAACAACCACATTAGCTAACCACCTTGGATACTTAACCTCTCTAATCATACCTACTCTGAGCAGTTTATCTACCTCCTCCTGGATGATGGCATTACTTTCAGGTGCAAACTTTCTCCTCTTTTGATATATTGGTTTGAATGACCTATCAATGCCAAGTTTATGAGTGATAATATCTTTAGAAATATCTGTCATGTCCTCATGCTTCCAGGAAAAGTGTTAGTGCATGCATCTGTCGACTTCGTCTTGTATCGGTTCTTAGTTTAGATAGGATAGATCAGGGCGCGTTTTACAAGAAAATAGGAGAGTTTAGGCTGAGTTGAAGTGATTCCGCTTGAAAGTGGATTGTGCACTTTCAAGCGAAATCAATATCATGTAATTCCGCTTCTTGAACGGTGATTCCGCTTGCGCATGTCCAAGCGGAATCAGAACACTATATATAGGTGTTTGGAGCGAAATCATGGTAACAGTTCTTGAATTCTATACCGAGGTGCTGCCGGTGTGAAGACCGATTGTAATTGTTGTTATTTCAATCTAATATGTGTTTAAAGTGAAGTTTAAGTTGTATCTAAGTCTATTTCTTGTTTTCCGCACCTGAAATAGATCAAAACTCTTCTGAACGACTCGTTCGGGTCAGATACACGATCCTACAACTGGTATCAGAGCTTAGGAGGAGGAGTTCTGCAGTTTACAGCTGAATTTCATTGTGTTTTCTGAATTCTACACCTTCTTTCTTCATTAAAACAAATTTTAACGGTTAAAATCTGTTCAATTTTTCACAGACTGTTAAAAAGTGCATGTTAACAAACCCTTGAGAGTTTCACATTAAAATTCAGACTAAAAATGGGTAAAAGTGACCTTCGAAGTGATTCCGCTTGAACGGACTATCTTGTGATTCCGCTTGAGATTGGATTATATGTGACAACTCGAATCTTAGACCTAGTCTTGTGTAACGTTTGTTAGCATAATTCGACCTGATGAACTTGAATGATTATGTGAAAGATATATTGACGTGTGATTATGTGAACTTCATGATTTATGAATTATATGAATGTGAGAAATACATATTGGATGAAACCCGAACGCACAACACACAACTCGCACAACATACACGGCCCAAGGGCAGCCCGGTCGAATGGGCTCGGCCCATTCCTTCTATGCGCAAATAACTTTAGGGACTTGGTTAGTTTTCTCATTTGTTACCAAAACCCTAACACACACAAGAAACCTAGCTCTCTCTTTTCTCCCTCTCATTCGCGAATCAAAGGCGGCCGTACCTTGGATCCTTTATCAAATCGGATCACCCTCGACCGATCGGTTAGTGTTTAATTGTATTGTTTTGATTGATTAAATGATTTCATGTTCAATGTTACGAATTGGGTTGTTAATCGGCTAATTAATCAGGTCAGGGGGATCGACCGGATATGAATTGATGTTTGTTAAATGGATGATTAGATAATACGATTTGATGATAACATGTTGATTTAGCTTTGTTGATCGGCCGGATAGGCCTGATAACCGACCGGACTTGCTTGTTAATCGATCGAATGTTGTTAGAACCGGATATTATTTGCACGATGATCGGATAATATACGAATTGAATTGTCATGATTGTTAAGATATTTGTGTTAATCGGGTTTATAATCGGCCGAATGTTGTAATCGGACATGTTTATGTAATCGGCTCCTATGTGCAAATCGGATAGTTTGAATGATCTTGTTATTCAGATTAGGGTTCTTGATAAACATGTGAATCATGCTTGTTTGATCTTGTTGATGTTAGCTGATTTGTGAAATTGTGTTAATTGATAAGTATGGAAACCATTAATGCTAGTAACCGAATGCATGATAATCCGGACAACTAATCGCACAAAAGAAACAACCACACAAGTCTGATTCAAGCTAGCTGGACCGCACGAATTAACACCCGCACGGAATGCCAATCCGGTTGACCTTAACTCACAGTCCGCACGAGCTAAACTGTTACCCGGACTGATAACTGCACGAGCTGACAGTCCGCACGGATTGTCACTCGCACGAACCATCCATCCGGACGAAATGTTGAACCGGACGGAAGGTCACCCGCACGAACTGCCCACCCGGACGGACAGTTAAACCGCACGAATTACCTATCCATCCGCACGGACTGACTGTCCGCACGGACTGGCTATCCGCACGAAATGCCACCCGGACCAACTGTCACTCGCACGATTTAACTGATTCTGTATGGGCCATGATTTGTATGCTTGCAACTTGTTAGTTCTGTGTAACCATACGTGCTTTACGTGAACCGAACCTGACTTGTATGATAAACATGTTAGGACGTGATTGAACAATTACTGCTACTTGCTACTCTTGTGTATCTGCCGAGCAAACCAAGGTGAGTTCACACAGCCAAGGCATGGGATTCCCGGGTTGGGAATTGGGTTGGATATGTTATTGTTAAAAGAGTTACTCGTACTTACGCATTCTCTAGACTATAGACCATCGTCCTCAGGTTAGTCAGGACACGTTACGTAAAGCCTACGTAACCCAGTATGTTTGCCATTTGTCTCCCGGGTCGGGAGGACACGTTACGTAAAGCCTACGTAACCCAATACCATCCACTGGCTTCCAGGTCGGAAGGCCACGCTGCGTAAAGCCTACGTAGCCCCCACACGTACCATGTCCTCGAGGAAGGGCACGTCACGTAAAGCCTACGTGACCCTGTACGTTTTCCTGTTCTCGGTAAAGAAGAACACATGGTCGGAAGTTAGTCTAGTAAGTATCGTTAATGAGAAGCCCTCATTAACCAGGATGAACATGGGAAACCCCCACCTTTAGTACACACTAGTATGGGAAGCCCCCACTAGCTATACTTATGCACTATGTTATGAACTTACTTTCTGTGAACTCGCTCAACTAGTTTGTTGATTATTTTGCTGCATGCCTTGCAGGACCTTAGGTACATTACGGAGCTTGCACAAGGAGGAGCAGGTCGTTGTGGGATTTGGATTCATGAACGTTATTCGAACTTATAATTATTTTGAGATTACATACTATGCTTCCGCTATTTAAACGATGTTTGGTTTTGGAACATCAATCATGTCATGATGATTTACATTGATTACTTTTACTATTAAATGCTATGTTTGATATAATTGATGGCTTGATCCTGGTCAAGTCACGCTCCCAAGCGGTGGTACTCCGCGTGTGGATTTTGGGGGTGTGACAGATTGGTATCAGAGCCATTGGTTATAGAGAACTTGGTTTTAATATGGGAAAACGTTTTTATTAAAACCGGACTATAACCAGAACAGTGCTCTCAACGATCCACAACGACGCTTCGCTCCACGTGCAAGACTCGACATCCTAGGTAATAAGGTTTACGTTTATTACCTGTTTGCTAGAACTGCTTAGAACTTTGCTCGCATCACGTTTAGATACACATGATATTATAGCATGAGAATCCCTATGTGCTTACTGTGACAACTCGAAATTTAGAACCTTTCGTTGTAACTTACTTGTACGTTATGTGACTAGTTAAAATGATAACGTGAACCTTTTTATGTGATAGGTGCTTGGTTATGTGTGCATTTGTATATATTTGTGTACGTGTTATATGTTACCCGAGAACCCGACACGAAACAACAAAGAACCCGACTCGAGACCATGAGGTCTCGAGTGGACTTGGGCCGAGAACCTTTGGCCGGTTGGGCCTTTGGGCCATGAACCCCCACTCGAAACCCACTAAGGGTGCATCATTTGGAACTTGACTATAAATACACCACCCTTAGTTAACTTTGCCATTTGTTGAAACATTTCACCCACATACTCTCCTACTTCTATCTCTCACTTAAACTCTAGAACACAAACACCCCATCATTCTCGGATCTTTGGACTTGGATCGGCTCACACACACACCCGGTTGGAAGCTTTTCACACACCCTCGAAACCCATAACCGGTTAGTGTTCTTGATGTTTTGTTGAATGTTAGTGTTAATATGTTCATGTTATGTTTGTATGGTGAGATTATGTGATAATATGGTAGTTAACTTAGTTATGCATGATGTTTGAAAAGAAATCGGTTCATGAATGTTCTTGTTATGTGTTGAAATTTGCATAAATGCTTGATGTTAAAAATGGGTTCATTGCATGTTAAAAAGGTGAATAATGATATTGGTTACACTTGGGTTTGGATCCGAAAAGTGGGTGTTTAAACTAAACAAATCGGCTAATGAACATGTTTGTCATATAGGATGCATGCTAGTAAATCGTGTCTTGATGATTGTTCTTAGTTGTGGTTGATATAAGTGTTGAAAATGCTATGAACTTGATGAATATAAGTTTGAATATTTGAAGAACACTTTGAATGATAGTTGAAGATTGAAAACCCTTGTGATTTTGATCCATCTTTGACTAATAGCCTGATTAGGAAAAATGTTAGTGGATTTCTATTGGTTATTTCCGGATTTGGGCCTGATTATATTGTACCATAAATCTGACTATCTGCATCAACACGTGAACTTGAAAATGACTGCTACCGACTCGCAATCACCCGGTTGCGACTCGCAACCACAGCGTGATGACTCGAGACCACGCGGTTGCGACTCGCAACCATAACAGGACAAGCCGAGACCACAGGTTACGAGTCCCGTTGCGACTCGAGACCTCAGCATGATGAACCGAGACCATGGTTGCGACACCGGTTGCGACTCGCAACCATCCATGATCAACACACAGCATGACTCGAGACCATGCTTGCGAGTCCGGTTGCGACTCGAGACCACACTTTGGGCCTTAGTTAATGGGCCAGACTGATGGGCTTCTGTGTTAACTGCTTTTACGTGTTTGGGCCTAAGTAGTTGGGCTGAACTTGTGAACCGTATGTGCTACGGTTGACTGTTAACTGTTACTGCTAAACGTGCTTGCCAAACGTGTTGAACATTTGTGCACTACTTGGTTCGAATCTGATTATACGTGATATCCGTGATTAGGACGTAACTGACTACTTACGACTTGACTGATCTTTCTGTGATTAACTGCCGAGCAAACCGAGGTGAGTTCACACCCTTTACAAAGCATGGGATTCCCTGGGTCGGGAACGGGGTTAAGGAACGTGGATTCCTCGTCTACCTTGGGTAGGACGTCAGTGGTTCAGGAATGTGATTCCTCGTCCGGATGGACGGATAAACGTACTAGACTAAAACTCTATCACGAAGTCCCTCCTTTTTGTATCGACTAATCGCCGGGCCAATGGCGAGCGGGTCATTAGTTAGATAGCGCTATTTAGGTCTGACAAGCCTCACACCGTGCCGCAGAGGACGGGCGTGAACTAATGGATCTGGGGCACGTCAATGATGATAGACATTGATGTTTTTCAGGGCACATAAACATGACTACAGTCAGCAATCGATACGGTAACGAGTCTAGTATACACATGGGGTAGCCCCCACGGCTGGAGAGCCAGATGATGTACATGGGGTAGCCCCCACGGCCGGAGTGCCGGAGTAACTGGGAACGAACATGTCATGTTTTCTTATAAACTATGGGGTAACCCCCACGGCAGGAGGCCAGAAAAAGTAAACTGTTTTCGAAACAACTAAAACGAACGCCCACCCGTGAACTCACTCAACTAGTTGTTGACTCGTTACTACATGCTTTGCAGGACCATAGGTACTCAGTGGGAGCTTGCATGGAGGAGGATCGTTGTGGGACAGGAATTGCTACAAGACTATGTTAAACTTGAAACTTTTGGAACTTATGTTATAACTTTAAACTTATGCTTCCGCTTGCAACTTAAACTTTATTGTTTTGAAACACCAATCGTATTAGTTAAACTTTTATAATCATTATATGCTTGTTCAGTATGATTGGTGGCTGGATCCTGGTCAGTCACGCCTCCATGCGGTAGTACTCCGCAGGTGGGATTTTGGGGGTGTGACAGATTGGTATCAGAGCCATTGGTTATAGTGAACTTGGTTTTAATAAAGGAGAAACGTTTTTGTTAAAACCAGACTATAACCGGTTTAGTGCTCAACGGTCCACAACGACACTTCGCTCCTCATGCAAGGCTCGACGTTCTAGGTAATATGATGTATGTATATTGCCTACTTGTTAGTTGCGTAGTACATTGCTCATGGTATGCTTGATTAGTATAACTACTGTTGTTTGAACACGTGCGTGCTTACTCTGTCCTACTATCGTACTTTCGCGAACCTCTCTCACACGTATTACTCTTGTTATGAAGAACCATGTCTGGACGCGTTAACATGACACAAGCCCAGTTGACGGCTTTGATCAACGAACGAGTTGCCGCAGCGCTCGCAGCTGCACACGCAGGAGGTATATCCTGCAGTCCGAAATTGTTCTAGGATCATTTGGATCCTACTCTCGTGAACCAACCTTTGTGTTAAACTCTGTCTTTTCTTTCACCTACCTTAGGTCAGTATGCTCAGGCACCGGTGTGCACTTTTAAGACCTTTATGGACTGTCGACCCACGACTTTCAGCGGCACTGAAGGAGCAGTAGGTCTCCTACACTGGTTTGAGAAACTGGAGTCTGTGTTCGAAATGTGCGAATGCCCTGAAGCGCGCAGGGTGAAGTATGCTACTGGTACTCTCGAGGGTTTGGCTCTCACGTGGTGGAATGCTCAAGTGCAGATGTTAGGGTTGGTTGCTGCCAACGCCACCCCATGGGAAACTTTCAAGGAAATGATCAGGGAGGAATACTGCAGTCGTGACGACATTCACAAACTGGAAGATGAATTCTACAATCTTAAGATGTCGGGATCAGAGATTGAGGCATACACTAAGAGATCGCATGAGCTTGCCTTGTTGTGTCCTACTATGGTGGATCCTCCCTACAAGCGAATTGAACTCTATCTCAAGGGCTTGGTGCCAGAAATCCAAAGTCATGTGACTTCAGCGAGGTTGACTACTATCCAGCAGGTTGTACAGTTGGCTCACCGTCTCACTGACCAAGCGGTGGAGCAGAACAAGTTACCGAAGCGTATAGGTGCTGCAACTACATCTGGTGCTTCTAGTGGGGATAAACGGAAATGGGATGGAACTTCAAGCAGGGGTTCAACTTCAGTGCAAACTCAGTCTCAGCAGAGAAAGACGGACGATCACAAGAGCCCCAGCCAGCAGTCGTCTAGTGGTCAAAGTCATGGTGGATACAAGGGGAATCACCCCAAGTGCAATCGTTGTAGCCTACACCACAGTGGGCCATGCACCAGGGGCAACTGTCATCGATGCAACAAGCCTGGTCATGTTGCAAAGGATTGCAGGAGCGCATATCCTGCCAACCAGAATCGTCAGCAACCTCAGCAAAACCAGCGACAGCAGCAGGGTAACAACAAAGGGTGCTTTCAGTGTGGAGCTGAAGGTCATTTCAAGAAGGATTGTCCCCAACTGAACCAGAACAACAACAATCAGGGGAATGGTAACAATGGGAACAACAACAATGGTGCTAGGGGGCGTGTGTTCGTGATTGGTCAAGGTGAAGCAAGGAATGATCCCAACGTGGTGACGGGTAAGTTCCTTCTCGACGACTTTTATGTTACAGTCTTATTTGATTCGGGTGCCGATACTAGCTATGTGTCACTAGAAGTTAGTAAGATGCTTAAGCGTATTCCTACACCCCTGAGCGACAAGCACACCGTAGAGCTAGCTAATGGTAAGAGTTTGGAAGCCTCACACGTAGTCAAGGGTTGCCAGCTTATTCTCGCTAACCAGACCTTCTCTATCGATCTTATTCCTATTGTCTTGGGTAGTTTCGACGTTGTCATTGGGATGGATTGGTTATCCCAACACCGAGCAGAGATTCTTTGCAACGAGAAGATCGTTCGTATTCCGGGTTTTGGTAATGAACCTCTCATGATTCGTGGCGACAAGAGAAGTGCTGTTGAGAACATCATCTCTCTTCTTAAAGCTCAGAAATGCTTACGAAGGGGCCACACTGCGATTTTGGCTCTAGTTACTGACACCACAGAGAAAGAGAAGAAGCTAGAAGATTTTCCGATTGTACGCGACTATCCTGAGGTATTCCCTGAGGAATTACCTGGTCTTCCGCCCCATCGCCAAGTCGAGTTTCAGATTGATCTAGCTCCTGGAGCCGCGCCTGTAGCCCGTGCACCTTATCGTCTAGCGCCATCAGAGTTGGAAGAACTCTCCACGCAGCTACAAGAACTCTTGGATAAGGGTTTTATTCGTCCTAGCTCATCGCCTTGGGGAGCTCCAGTACTTTTTGTAAAGAAGAAGGATGGTACCTTCAGAATGTGTATCGACTATCGCGAACTCAACAAGGTGACTGTGAAGAATCGTTATCCTCTACCGCGTATTGACGACTTGTTCGACCAGTTGCAGGGGTCGAGCTACTATTCAAAGATTGATCTGAGATCGGGATATCACCAGTTGAGAGTCCGAGAAGAGGATGTCTCTAAGACAGCCTTTAGAACTCGTTATGGGCACTATGAGTTTCTGGTCATGCCGTTTGGGCTGACGAACGCACCGGCAGTTTTTATGGATTTGATGAATCGAGTGTGCAAACCGTACCTGGACAAGTTTGTTATAGTTTTTATCGACGACATCCTGATCTATTCTAAGAGCAAGGAAGAGCACGAACAGCATCTACGGCTTATTTTGGAACTCCTTCGGAAGGAACAACTTTACGCGAAATTCTCGAAATGCGACTTCTGGCTTCGTGAAGTCCATTTCCTAGGGCATGTGGTGAACAAGGATGGGATTCACGTTGATCCATCCAAAGTGGAATCTATTAAGAACTGGCCTGCACCTCGTACACCAAAGGAAATTCGCCAATTTTTGGGATTGGCAGGTTACTACAGGAGATTCATTAAGGATTTCTCTAAGATCGCGCAGCCTCTCACCCTACTAACGCAGAAAGGCGTTGTTTATCATTGGGGAAATACACAAGAGTTAGCTTTTCAGCATCTAAAGGATAGACTTTGTAGTGCACCAATCCTTTCACTGCCAGAGGGCACAGAAGATTTTGTGGTTTACTGTGATGCATCAATTCAAGGTCTTGGTTGTGTATTGATGCAACGAGATAAAGTCATAGCCTACGCCTCACGACAACTTAAAGTTCACGAGAAGAACTACACGACACATGATTTAGAGCTGGGAGCTGTTGTTTTCGCACTTAAACTATGGCGGCATTACCTGTACGGAACCAAGTGCGCCATCTACACCGACCATAGAAGTTTAGAACACATATTCAAGCAGAAGGAACTGAATATGCGGCAGCGACGATGGGTCGAGCTGCTGAATGACTACGAGTGCTCTATCAGGTATCACCCGGGCAAGGCCAATGTAGTGGCGGACGCCCTCAGTCGGAAGGACACTACGCCTAAGCGCGTAAGAGCTTTACAACTCACGATCCATTCTAGTCTACCTTCGCAAATACGAGCTGCTCAGATAGAAGCACTGAAACCAGAGAACATTAGAGCTGAAGCCCTACGCGGGTCAAGGCAACGCTTAGAACAGAAGGAAGACGGTGCTTATTATGTAACAGGACGCATTTGGGTCCCACTCTATGGCGACTTACGAGAACTTGTGATGGATGAAGCGCACAAATCTCGCTACTCGGTACACCCTGGTTCGGACAAGATGTACCACGATATTAAAACCACGTATTGGTGGCCCAGCATGAAGGCCCACATAGCAACTTACGTCAGCAAGTGTTTGACTTGTGCGCGAGTCAAGACAGAATATCAGAAACCTTCAGGCCTACTTCAGCAACCAGAGATACCACAATGGAAATGGGAGCAAATTTCCATGGATTTCGTTACTGGCTTACCTAGATCACAGCGCGGAAACGATACTATATGGGTGATCGTGGATCGACTCACGAAATCCGCACACTTTCTGGCAATCAAGGAGACGGATAAGTTCTCCACTCTGGCGGAAATATACCTCAAGGAAGTTGTTTCGAGGCACGGGGTGCCCACTTCTATCATCTCTGATCGAGATGCACGTTTTACTTCGGAACTGTGGCAGGCAATGCACAAGTCTTTTGGCTCACGTTTGGATATGAGCACAGCGTATCACCCACAGACGGACGGGCAGTCCGAGCGAACTATTCAGACCTTAGAAGACATGCTTCGCGCTTGTGTAATCGACTTTGGCAACAGCTGGGAAAGGCATCTGCCACTCGTAGAATTTTCGTATAATAACAGCTACCACACCAGCATTAAAGCTGCTCCGTTTGAGGCATTGTACGGACGTAAATGCCGGTCACCCCTCTGTTGGGCAGAGGTGGGGGATAGTCAAATCACTGGTCCAGAACATGTGGTAGACACTACTGAGCGGATTGCTCAAATACGACAACGCATGGCGGCCGCTCGTGACCGTCAGAAGGCATACGCCGATAAGGGCAGGAAACCACTTGAGCTCCAGGTTGGGGAGTGGGTATTACTCAAAGTTTCACCCTGGAAGGGTGTGGTCCGTTTTGGTAAACGCGGCAAACTCAACCCACGGTACGTTGGACCTTTCGAAATTCTTGAGAAAATAGGCAAGGTGGCCTACAGACTGAAATTACCAGCAGAACTCGGGGCAGTTCACAACGTTTTCCATGTGTCAAATCTGAAGAAATGTCTGTCAGATGAGACGCACGTAGTTCCTCTGAAGGAACTTACGATCGACGAACAGTTGAAATTCGTCGAAGAACCTGTCGAGATCACGGACCGGGATGTTAAGGTCCTCAAGAGCACTAGAATACCTCTTGTTCGAGTTCGTTGGAACTCACGTCGCGGCCCAGAGTTCACCTGGGAGCGCGAAGATCGGATGAAACAAAAGTATCCCCAACTATTTGAGAACAGTACAAACGCTACTGAGGCTGAAGCTACGGAATTTCGGGACGAAATTCCAGATCAACGGGGGGTGGATGTGACACCCCAGGATAACCGGGAAAACCTTGCAACCTAACTAGCTTCCTCAGTGAGTGCCGTCAAATTTCGGGACGAAATTTCTTTCAACTTGGGGATGATGTGACAACTCGAAATTTAGAACCTTTCGTTGTAACTTACTTGTACGTTATGTGACTAGTTAAAATGATAACGTGAACCTTTTTATGTGATAGGTGCTTGGTTATGTGTGCATTTGTATATATTTGTGTACGTGTTATATGTTACCCGAGAACCCGACACGAAACAACAAAGAACCCGACTCGAGACCATGAGGTCTCGAGTGGACTTGGGCCGAGAACCTTTGGCCGGTTGGGCCTTTGGGCCATGAACCCCCACTCGAAACCCACTAAGGGTGCATCATTTGGAACTTGACTATAAATACACCACCCTTAGTTAACTTTGCCATTTGTTGAAACATTTCACCCACATACTCTCCTACTTCTATCTCTCACTTAAACTCTAGAACACAAACACCCCATCATTCTCGGATCTTTGGACTTGGATCGGCTCACACACACACCCGGTTGGAAGCTTTTCACACACCCTCGAAACCCATAACCGGTTAGTGTTCTTGATGTTTTGTTGAATGTTAGTGTTAATATGTTCATGTTATGTTTGTATGGTGAGATTATGTGATAATATGGTAGTTAACTTAGTTATGCATGATGTTTGAAAAGAAATCGGTTCATGAATGTTCTTGTTATGTGTTGAAATTTGCATAAATGCTTGATGTTAAAAATGGGTTCATTGCATGTTAAAAAGGTGAATAATGATATTGGTTACACTTGGGTTTGGATCCGAAAAGTGGGTGTTTAAACTAAACAAATCGGCTAATGAACATGTTTGTCATATAGGATGCATGCTAGTAAATCGTGTCTTGATGATTGTTCTTAGTTGTGGTTGATATAAGTGTTGAAAATGCTATGAACTTGATGAATATAAGTTTGAATATTTGAAGAACACTTTGAATGATAGTTGAAGATTGAAAACCCTTGTGATTTTGATCCATCTTTGACTAATAGCCTGATTAGGAAAAATGTTAGTGGATTTCTATTGGTTATTTCCGGATTTGGGCCTGATTATATTGTACCATAAATCTGACTATCTGCATCAACACGTGAACTTGAAAATGACTGCTACCGACTCGCAATCACCCGGTTGCGACTCGCAACCACAGCGTGATGACTCGAGACCACGCGGTTGCGACTCGCAACCATAACAGGACAAGCCGAGACCACAGGTTACGAGTCCCGTTGCGACTCGAGACCTCAGCATGATGAACCGAGACCATGGTTGCGACACCGGTTGCGACTCGCAACCATCCATGATCAACACACAGCATGACTCGAGACCATGCTTGCGAGTCCGGTTGCGACTCGAGACCACACTTTGGGCCTTAGTTAATGGGCCAGACTGATGGGCTTCTGTGTTAACTGCTTTTACGTGTTTGGGCCTAAGTAGTTGGGCTGAACTTGTGAACCGTATGTGCTACGGTTGACTGTTAACTGTTACTGCTAAACGTGCTTGCCAAACGTGTTGAACATTTGTGCACTACTTGGTTCGAATCTGATTATACGTGATATCCGTGATTAGGACATAACTGACTACTTACGACTTGACTGATCTTTCTGTGATTAACTGCCGAGCAAACCGAGGTGAGTTCACACCCTTTACAAAGCATGGGATTCCCTGGGTCGGGAACGGGGTTAAGGAACGTGGATTCCTCGTCTACCTTGGGTAGGACGTCAGTGGTTCAGGAATGTGATTCCTCGTCCGGATGGACGGATAAACGTACTAGACTAAAACTCTATCACGAAGTCCCTCCTTTTTGTATCGACTAATCGCCGGGCCAATGGCGAGCGGGTCATTAGTTAGATAGCGCTATTTAGGTCTGACAAGCCTCACACCGTGCCGCAGAGGACGGGCGTGAACTAATGGATCTGGGGCACGTCAATGATGATAGACATTGATGTTTTTCAGGGCACATAAACATGACTACAGTCAGCAATCGATACGGTAACGAGTCTAGTATACACATGGGGTAGCCCCCACGGCTGGAGAGCCAGATGATGTACATGGGGTAGCCCCCACGGCCGGAGTGCCGGAGTAACTGGGAACGAACATGTCATGTTTTCTTATAAACTATGGGGTAACCCCCACGGCAGGAGGCCAGAAAAAGTAAACTGTTTTCGAAACAACTAAAACGAACGCCCACCCGTGAACTCACTCAACTAGTTGTTGACTCGTTACTACATGCTTTGCAGGACCATAGGTACTCAGTGGGAGCTTGCATGGAGGAGGATCGTTGTGGGACAGGAATTGCTACAAGACTATGTTAAACTTGAAACTTTTGGAACTTATGTTATAACTTTAAACTTATGCTTCCGCTTGCAACTTAAACTTTATTGTTTTGAAACACCAATCGTATTAGTTAAACTTTTATAATCATTATATGCTTGTTCAGTATGATTGGTGGCTGGATCCTGGTCAGTCACGCCTCCATGCGGTAGTACTCCGCAGGTGGGATTTTGGGGGTGTGACACTTACACTTTTCTGTCATCGCCCTATTCGCGAACCATCCTTACCTATGCTACTTGTTACAATGAAGATCATGTCTGGAAGAATCAACATGACACAAGCCCAGCTAGAGGCTCTCGTTCAAGCCCAAGTCACAGCGGCACTTGCGGCTGCTCAAGCAGGTAGGATAACCTGTAGTCATAACTTACGCTAGGATCTTTAGATCCTACACTCCTAAACTAGCTTTTGTATTTAAACTTTGCCCTACTCGTACACAATAGGTCAACACGCGCAGCAGCCTGTCTGCACATTTAAGAATTTCATGGACTGTCGTCCAAACACCTTCAGCGGCACGGAAGGAGCAGTGGGACTACTCCACTGGTTCGAGAAGCTAGAATCAGTCTTTGAAATGTGCGAGTGTCCTGAGGCTCGCAAAGTCAAGTTTGCCACCGGCACTTTGGAAGGAATCGCGCTGACTTGGTGGAACGCCCAAGTTCAAATCTTAGGGTTGGCAGCTGCTAACGCCACCCCATGGAACGATTTCAAGGAACTCATCAAGCGTGAGTATTGTACACGCGAGGACATTCACAAGCTGGAAGACGAGCTGTACAACTTGAAAATGATTGGATCGGAAATCGAAGCGTACACTAAACGGTCGAATGAGCTGGCCGTTCTGTGTCCCACTATGGTGGACCCTCCATACAAGCGCATTGAGTTGTACCTCAAGGGATTGGCGCCAGAAATTCAGAGCCACGTGACGTCGGCTAACCTCGAAAACATCCAGGAAATCCAGCGCCTCGCTCATCGCATCACTGATCAGGCAGTGGATCAGAATAAACTGCCCAAGCGTGTTAATGCTACTGCTAATGTCACCACCTCAGTTACTCCTGCTACATCTGGTGACAGTAAAAGGAAATGGGATGGAGATTCGAGTAAAGGTTCAGCATCCGTTCAGTCTCAAGCTCAGCAACAGAAGACTGACCAGTATCAGAGTCCCAGTCAGCAATCCTCTGGTAGTCACAGACAGAGGAGATATCAGGGTAGTCAACCTAGGTGCCACAACTGCAACAGGCATCACCACGGCCCATGTAACAAGGGTCGTTGTCAAAGGTGTCTTAAGATGGGGCACGAGGCTAAAGACTGTAGGAGCCCTCGTCCTGCAAATCAGAATCAGCAGCCTCAGCAACCAGCTCCACAGAACCAGCAGCAGCAGCAGCAGCAACAGCGTGGAAACCGGGGATGTTTCCAGTGTGGGGCTGAAGGTCACTTCAAACGCGATTGCCCTAAGTTGAACCAGAACCGCAACAACAATAACAACCAGGGCAACGGCAACAACAACGACGGGAACAACAACAATAATGGCAACGAGGCAAGAGGTCGAGCTTTCGTTTTGGGAAGAGGAGACGCAGTGAACGATCCCAACGTTGTTATGGGTAAGTTTCTCCTCGACAATATTTACGTTACTGTTTTGTTTGATTCGGGTGCGGATACAAGCTATATGTCTGTGAAAATGTGTCAACTGCTAAAACGTGCACCAACACTTTTACCCACCAAACATGTAGTAGAGTTAGCTAACGGTAAAAGTTTAGAAGCCACGCACGTAGTTCAGGGTTGTAATCTTATCCTAGCTGGTCAAGCTTTCTCTATAGACCTCATTCCCATAGTTTTGGGTAGTTTCGATGTTGTGATTGGGATGGATTGGTTGTCCCAACACCAGGCAGAGATCTTATGCAGTGAAAAGATCATTCGTATTCCTCGTTCGGGTCAGGAACCTCTCGAAGTTCAAGGCGACAAGAGTGGTGCAGTGGTAGGCATCATCTCTTTCTTGAAAGCGCAGAAATGTTTACGAAAGGGGCACACTGCCATTCTGGCACTCGTTACAGACGCTTCAGCAAAGGAAAGGAAACTGGAAGATATACCAGTTGTACGTGACTATCCTCAGGTGTTCCCTGAAGACTTACCTGGATTACCGCCTCATCGTCAGGTCGAATTTCAGATCGAGCTCGCTCCAGGAGCAGCACCCATAGCTCGCGCGCCATATCGTCTAGCTCCATCAGAATTGGAGGAACTGTCAAAGCAGCTACAAGAGCTCTTGGAAAAGGGCTTCATTCGTCCAAGCTCTTCGCCTTGGGGAGCTCCAGTACTTTTCGTGAAAAAGAAGGACGGTACGTTCAGGATGTGCATCGACTACCGTGAACTCAACAAGGTAACGGTGAAGAACCGTTATCCTCTTCCGCGCATCGACGACTTATTCGACCAGTTGCAAGGGTCGTGTTACTATTCGAAGATAGACTTGAGGTCGGGGTACCATCAGCTGAGAGTCCGGGATGAGGACGTCTCCAAGACAGCCTTCAGAACTCGTTATGGTCACTACGAGTTTCTTGTCATGCCATTCGGGTTAACGAACGCGCCTGCGGTATTTATGGATCTTATGAACAGGGTGTGCAAACCCTATCTCGACAAGTTTGTCATAGTATTCATCGACGACATTCTGATTTACTCCAAGAGTCAGGAGGAACACGAACAGCATCTTCGCCTTATTTTGGAACTCCTTCGGAAGGAACAACTGTACGCCAAGCTTTCTAAATGTGACTTCTGGCTTCGTGAAGTCCACTTCTTAGGCCATGTGGTGAACAGGGATGGGATCCATGTCGACCCATCCAAAGTAGATTCGATCAGAAACTGGCCTGCACCGCGTACGCCGACAGAAATACGCCAATTCTTGGGTCTGGCAGGTTATTACAGACGGTTTATCAAGGATTTCTCGAAGATTGCTCAGCCGCTTACGTTACTGACACAGAAGGGTGTTACCTATCGCTGGGGAGAGCCCCAAGAGACTGCTTTTCAGCATCTAAAGGATAGACTTTGCAGTGCACCTATCCTCTCATTGCCAGAGGGCACAGATGACTTCGTGGTTTATTGTGATGCATCCATTCGGGGACTTGGATGTGTGTTAATGCAGCGCGACAAGGTTATCGCTTACGCCTCTCGTCAACTCAAGATTCATGAAAGGAACTACACGACGCACGATTTAGAGCTGGGAGCTGTTGTTTTCGCGCTTAAGATATGGCGACACTACCTGTACGGTACCAGGTGCACGATTTACACCGATCACAGGAGTCTCGAGCATATTCTTAAGCAGAAGGATTTGAACATGCGTCAACGAAGATGGGTTGAACTACTAAACGACTACGAATGCGCCATCAAGTACCATCCAGGCAAAGCCAATGTTGTGGCTGACGCCCTCAGTCGGAAAGACACTTTACCTCGGCGCGTGCGAGCGCTACAGCTTACGATTCAGTCTAGCCTTCCAGCACAGATACGAGATGCTCAGATAGAAGCATTGAAGCCCGAAAATGTCAAGGCTGAAGCTTTACGCGGCTCACGACAACAGATGGAACAAAAGGCAGACGGCGCCTACTATGTAACGGGGCGTATTTGGGTCCCACTTTATGGCGGTCTACGCGAACTTGTGATGGATGAAGCTCACAAGTCTCGCTACTCGGTACATCCAGGGTCGGATAAAATGTACCACGACATCAGCACTACTTATTGGTGGCCTAGCATGAAGGCCCACATCGCTACGTATGTTGGAAAATGCTTGACCTGTGCAAGAGTCAAGGTCGAATATCAGAAACCAGCTGGCCTACTTCAGCAGCCTAAGATACCACAATGGAAATGGGAAGAGATTTACATGGATTTCGTTACAAGCTTACCTAGATCCCAGCGTGGGAACGATACGATATGGGTGATAGTTGATCGACTCACCAAGTCTGCACACTTCCTACCTATAAAGGAAACGGATAAGTTCTCCACACTCGCAGACGTTTACCTTAAGGAAGTTGTTTCGAGGCACGGAGTGCCCACATCCATCATTTCGGATCGCGATGCACGATTTACGTCAGAACTTTGGCAAGCGATGCACAAATCTTTCGGCTCACGGTTAGACATGAGCACAGCATATCATCCTCAGACGGATGGGCAGTCTGAGCGAACGATCCAAACTCTCGAAGACATGCTTCGGGCATGCGTTATCGACTTCGGCAACGGCTGGGAAAAGCACCTCCCTTTGGTGGAGTTCTCGTATAATAATAGTTATCACACAAGCATTCAAGCCGCTCCATTCGAGGCATTGTACGGGCGTAAATGCCGGTCACCTCTCTGTTGGGCAGAGGTGGGGGATAGTCAGATCACGGGTCCAGAGATTGTAGTGGACGCCACAGAAAAGATTGCACAGATACGACAACGCATGGCGGCAGCACGAGACCGTCAGAAAGCCTACGCGGACAAGCGTAGAAAGCCTTTGGAATTTGAGGTCGGGGACCGGGTCTTATTGAAAGTTTCACCCTGGAAGGGTGTGGTACGTTTTGGCAAACGGGGCAAACTAAATCCGCGGTATGTCGGACCATTTGAAATAATAGAAAAGGTTGGCAAGGTAGCCTACAAGTTGAACCTACCAGCTGAACTCGGGGCAGTTCACAATGTCTTTCATGTATCGAACCTAAAGAAGTGCCTATCAGATGAAAACCTCATCATTCCTTTTAAGGAACTCACTATCGACGAGCGGTTGCAGTTCGTCGAGGAACCAGTAGAAATCACGGACCGGGATGTGAAGGTCCTCAAACACAAGAGAATCCCTCTTGTCCGAGTTCGTTGGAACTCCAAACGTGGCCCAGAGTACACCTGGGAACGTGAAGACAGGATGACAGAAAAGTACCCTCAGTTGTTCGAAACCAATGCTACCACTACTGAGGCTGAAGCTCCTACTTCGGAATTTCGGGACGAAATTCCAGATCAACGGGGGGAGGATGTGACACCCCAGGAAAATCAGTGAACAGTACAGTTTACCTAGCTTCCTCAGTGAGTGCATACCAAATTTCGGGACGAAATTTCCAATTAGTTGGGGATAATGTGACAACTCGAATCTTAGACCTAGTCTTGTGTAACGTTTGTTAGCATAATTCGACCTGATGAACTTGAATGATTATGTGAAAGATATATTGACGTGTGATTATGTGAACTTCATGATTTATGAATTATATGAATGTGAGAAATACATATTGGATGAAACCCGAACGCACAACACACAACTCGCACAACATACACGGCCCAAGGGCAGCCCGGTCGAATGGGCTCGGCCCATTCCTTCTATGCGCAAATAACTTTAGGGACTTGGTTAGTTTTCTCATTTGTTACCAAAACCCTAACACACACAAGAAACCTAGCTCTCTCTTTTCTCCCTCTCATTCGCGAATCAAAGGCGGCCGTACCTTGGATCCTTTATCAAATCGGATCACCCTCGACCGATCGGTTAGTGTTTAATTGTATTGTTTTGATTGATTAAATGATTTCATGTTCAATGTTACGAATTGGGTTGTTAATCGGCTAATTAATCAGGTCAGGGGGATCGACCGGATATGAATTGATGTTTGTTAAATGGATGATTAGATAATACGATTTGATGATAACATGTTGATTTAGCTTTGTTGATCGGCCGGATAGGCCTGATAACCGACCGGACTTGCTTGTTAATCGATCGAATGTTGTTAGAACCGGATATTATTTGCACGATGATCGGATAATATACGAATTGAATTGTCATGATTGTTAAGATATTTGTGTTAATCGGGTTTATAATCGGCCGAATGTTGTAATCGGACATGTTTATGTAATCGGCTCCTATGTGCAAATCGGATAGTTTGAATGATCTTGTTATTCAGATTAGGGTTCTTGATAAACATGTGAATCATGCTTGTTTGATCTTGTTGATGTTAGCTGATTTGTGAAATTGTGTTAATTGATAAGTATGGAAACCATTAATGCTAGTAACCGAATGCATGATAATCCGGACAACTAATCGCACAAAAGAAACAACCACACAAGTCTTATTCAAGCTAGCTGGACCGCACGAATTAACACCCGCACGGAATGCCAATCCGGTTGACCTTAACTCACAGTCCGCACGAGCTAAACTGTTACCCGGACTGATAACTGCACGAGCTGACAGTCCGCACGGATTGTCACTCGCACGAACCATCCATCCGGACGAAATGTTGAACCGGACGGAAGGTCACCCGCACGAACTGCCCACCCGGACGGACAGTTAAACCGCACGAATTACCTATCCATCCGCACGAACTGACTGTCCGCACGGACTGGCTATCCGCACGAAATGCCACCCGGACCAACTGTCACTCGCACGATTTAACTGATTCTGTATGGGCCATGATTTGTATGCTTGCAACTTGTTAGTTCTGTGTAACCATACGTGCTTTACGTGAACCGAACCTGACTTGTATGATAAACATGTTAGGACGTGATTGAACAATTACTGCTACTTGCTACTCTTGTGTATCTGCCGAGCAAACCAAGGTGAGTTCACACAGCCAAGGCATGGGATTCCCGGGTTGGGAATTGGGTTGGATATGTTATTGTTAAAAGAGTTACTCGTACTTACGCATTCTCTAGACTATAGACCATCGTCCTCAGGTTAGTCAGGACACGTTACGTAAAGCCTACGTAACCCAGTATGTTTGCCATTTGTCTCCCGGGTCGGGAGGACACGTTACGTAAAGCCTACGTAACCCAATACCATCCACTGGCTTCCAGGTCGGAAGGCCACGCTGCGTAAAGCCTACGTAGCCCCCACACGTACCATGTCCTCGAGGAAGGGCACGTCACGTAAAGCCTACGTGACCCTGTACGTTTTCCTGTTCTCGGTAAAGAAGAACACATGGTCGGAAGTTAGTCTAGTAAGTATCGTTAATGAGAAGCCCTCATTAACCAGGATGAACATGGGAAACCCCCACCTTTAGTACACACTAGTATGGGAAGCCCCCACTAGCTATACTTATGCACTATGTTATGAACTTACTTTCTGTGAACTCGCTCAACTAGTTTGTTGATTATTTTGCTGCATGCCTTGCAGGACCTTAGGTACATTACGGAGCTTGCACAAGGAGGAGCAGGTCGTTGTGGGATTTGGATTCATGAACGTTATTCGAACTTATAATTATTTTGAGATTACATACTATGCTTCCGCTATTTAAACGATGTTTGGTTTTGGAACATCAATCATGTCATGATGATTTACATTGATTACTTTTACTATTAAATGCTATGTTTGATATGATTGATGGCTTGATCCTGGTCAAGTCACGCTCCCAAGCGGTGGTACTCCGCGTGTGGATTTTGGGGGTGTGACATTATATCTTTTAAGTTTTCAAGCGAAATCTGGTATTTCGCTTCAAAAGCAAGTGATTCCGCTTCAATTGTCCTATTCCGCTTGAAAGTATTTCAAGCGAAATTAGTTATTTTGCTTGAAACCTGATTCCGCTCTAAATCATCCTGTTATTTCGCTTGAAAATTAACTTGCTATTTCGCTTGAAACTGTAATCTTTGATTTCGCTTGAAGCGTTATTTTCAGGTGATTCCGCTTGAAGTTGTCTGTTCTTGAAAAACGTGCTACCAAATCATGAGTGAGCAGTTTTTCAACGCGTTCGCTACATCTTCGACTACTCCGATTTCCATTGCTCAGAACATGAATCTAGAAAACGAAACTGGAACATTACAAAAACCCCCAAAGCTAATGAGCATAGAAGAGTACTACGGTTGGAAAGACAGATTCGAAAACTGGGTTCAAGCTAACCATCTTAGATCTTGGGAGTGCATTTTGAAGAAGTATGTCTTACCACGTACTGATTTGCAAGTTGAGAAAGCAATATCTGAGTTTATTGTTCAAGAACGAGACATGTATAAAGCTGAAAAGATGATGATTAGTTTACTTCAGCAAGCTATCAAAGAAGACATCTTCGTATTGCTTCAACATGACAAGACATCAAAATCAATTTGGGATGCTCTTCGAGTCAAGTTTGAGGGCAGTGAGAATATGATTAAGAGCAAAAAGGCACTGCTTAAGAAAGAATTTGATCTATTCACTAGTTTGCCCGGGGAAGATACAAAGAAGCTTATTGAACTGTATTGTCACTGGGTTCGATCCATGTCGATGCTGAGCATAACCAAAGATCGTGAAGAGTGGGTAGACAAGTTAGCTGACGCTTTACCGCAAAAAGAGTGGGGAACTTACTTGATGATCCTTAAGAACACTGGGGTATATGATGGGTTGACAATTTCTCAGTTTATTGAAAAGATTGAGGGTCAAGATCTGGAACAACAAAAGATTGCGAGGATAAATAATCCAAGTGTTCAACAAGATGTGAAGATATACTACAAAGGCAGTGTTCCAGAAGCTGAAAGAAGCCCGAAGATACAAACTGCATTTAGTGCTGGAGATTCATCTGAAAAGGTTGATCAGAGTACAAACAAAAGCAGTGGGTTCTCTTCATACCCAAGTGTCAATCCAAAGGATACAACATCAAGTTTTCATTCTCAAAGCACAAAGACTGGAAATGGTTATGTGATACAATGCAACATTGCATTGAATCTTCCAGATGGTTAAAGCTTTTCTGAAGAGGTTGCTAAAGATCACATGGCTTTACTTGGTTCCGTGCTTCTATCTTATGAAGGGTTGGTTGCAGGGAGGATCGGGAATCCTATGCTTACAAAGGAGGATTACGATCAGATAGACGCTGAAGAGATGGAACTAATGAACATCAAATGGTGTCTAGCTAGTGTCCTAAGAAAAGCAGAAAAGTTCAAGCTGATTACTGGAAGAAATGACTTTCTTGATGCACATGTTTCTACTTTAGGTTTTGATAAATCTAATGTTACTTGTTTTCGATGCAAGGAGAAAGGTCATTTCAAGAGGGAATGCAAGAACAGAGAAGCTAGTAATGGGAAGAATCCATTCGGAAAAGATGATTACTACCGGAAAGCTATCTATCAACAAGTTGGTCAGCAACAGCAAGAACCACAAGTGGCTCATGGTAGAAAAGTGATCGAGGATTCAAAAAGAGCATGTCTAGGGAATCAAGAAATCTTTAACTGGAACTTTCAGGATGATGAAAGGCTACCAGAAGGTTTTAGTTGGGATATGTTTACGGATGAAAAGGGAGATTTCAAAGCTTTCATTGCCAAGATCGTGAAAGAACCAGATATGTTCACTGAGTGGATGAAGTCTATTGGTGAGAATGTGAAGAATGAAGAAGAAAAGTTTGTTTCATCTGATGAAAGCTCACTTAGTTCAAATGAAAGTTCAGAAAAGGCAGTTGTTTATGATCAAACGCCATCTGATTCTAGTTCTTCAGATGATGGTTCTGACAAATCAGTAGAGTTTGATCAATCTCCAACTGATGACAACAGTGACGATGAAGAAGAAAAACATATTAATATTGCAAAATCTCATCTTTCTCCTGAGAGTTTTCATTTTTATTTTGCAGATCGCTTGGAGAAGCTGAAGGAGAAACGAGCAGCAAAAGAACAACAGCAAATGAAGTCTGAAAGTGTTGCTCAAAATGATGAAGTTAAAAGTGTTGCTGAGGAGATTGTTGAGACTAAGCAGGTGGGTGAAGCAGAAAAGGTGACTGAAGCTGAGAAAGTTATTAAAGTTGGGAAGATAGTCGAAGTAGAAAAGATTGTGGAGGTCTTCAAGCCTTGCTCAAAGTGTCTTGAAGCTTGCAAGGAATGTGTAGGAAAAGATGAAAAGCTGGCAGAGTTTGAGAAGATGAAAGAACAATTACTGTTCAATCTTAACTACGTGAAGGAATCTTACGATGTTTTGAACAGAACAGTAACTGGTCTTCAAAAGACTAACTCTGAGAGAGAAGATGCTTTGACGATGATGAATGCTATGATGATGTCGAAGCAAAAAGCTATAAATTTCTACATCGAAGAAAGTGCTAAGTGGAAACAAGAGTTGGAGACTGAGAAAATTGAGAATGAGAGAATCAGACGCTTATTACAAAGTTATTCTAGTTCTGATTATCTTATTGATCGAATTTATCCGAGTGTTGCAGGTTTTGAAGCATTCAAAGACGACAAGCCAAAGAAGAAAGATATTGGTAAGAAACCAACTGTTAGCTATAACAAGTGTCTGCCTCCGATCTGGGAAGGTTATTCTCCCAGAAAACCAAATGAGGAGCAAGTCGAAAAAGCAGTCAATATAAAGCTAAAAACCGATACAACTGATGATTTACCAGAAAACATTGACGTTACTTTTACATCATCTGACACTGATCATGAGTCTGAGTTAATCAAAAAGGTGGTCGATCAGGTGTTAGATATTGATGAGGAGTCTGAGTCAAAATCTGAGTCTGGAGGGTCAAGTTCGTCAGTCAACAGCTCAAAACCGATGGATAAAAGGATTTACAGTAAAGAGTTTTTGTTATTAAAATCAAACTTGAATGATGAAACATTCGAAGTAGCATATACCTTGAATGATTCTGACAAATTATACTCTGACAAAGAGTTTCCAATAAGAAGTGTTCGATTTGACATGATCAAAAAGGTTTTCCAAATGACAGAAATTAATATTTCTGAAATGAAAGATTTTAATCTTAATGGAAAATCTAAAAAATATACTTCAAGAGTACAAGAACGATTAAACAAGAAAAATGGTTACAATTTTGGTTCTGGTTTTCAAAAGAAACCAAACCATAATGGTAGCTACAAAAAGAAAGGATTAGGTTTTATCCCACCAGAAAATTATAAAAATGATAAAATTTCTAAAACAAACACAAAATTTGTTTCAGGTGGAAGTGCAGAAGAAGAACAGAAGAAACCGTTCTGGAGACAATCAAACCAGGAGTTTCTTGCCGAAAAGAAGAGAAAAGGAACTGGAATTTTTCACAGAAAAGATACTCGAACTTGTTTCAAATGCAATGAAGCTGGTCACATTGCATCAACTTGTTCTCAAATGACAAAACCAAAATAGGGAGTATCGGAAAAACTTAAAGGAAAAGTTGTCGATGTTGAACCACCAACTGAAGTATTCAAAACTTTTGAAAACTCGACTTATGAAGTTGGTGAAAGTTCAAAGAAAAATTTTTACAAAAAGAAAGCCAAAGACAACCAAGTGTGGGTTGTTAAAAAGGGTGATGAGAAGGTCGGCGATGAACCTGATTCCACAAAATCAGTGGATCCACAAGTTGAGGTTAAAAAGGAAAAATCTGTGTCTTCAGAAGATGATGTTGAAATTCCATCTTTGAAATTTGAAAATATTAAGCAAAAAGTTGATAAAGTTGAGATCTCAAATCAATTCTTTTCTGATCAGAAGGAATTTGATATTGAGAAAACATTCAATGGGAATGTTAAGAAAATTTTTGGGAAAATGATTGATGGGAAAGTAAAAGGGGTTAAAGATTTTTATGCTACAAAGAAAGCAACTTATAACCCGACTGAACAAGAGCTGAAAACACCCAAGGTTGGTAAGACTTGGGTGGAAATTCACTTTCCCTGAAAATCAAGACTATGCCGGAGATCCCAAATTTGCAATCGTGGATCAAGAATCGGCATCATTCATGTTTAAATAGATTGTGTGAATGAAATTTCATGTGGTAAATTTTTACAGGTGAAGGACTATGCCGGAGCTTCCAGGTTGGTAAGTGCGAAGCAGGAATCGGCATCTTGATTGGTAAAATGGTTTGTGTAGATGTTTTATTCCTACAAGTGGATAAATGTTTTGGATATACTTGCAAGTGGTAAATCAGGGACATTAAATTGTACTTGATTTACTACAAGTGGTTAAAAATAAACAAAATGATGAACCAGTCCCTACAAGTGGTTAAAACAAAGTTATTTTCCGGAAAAATCATTTTGATTAGAACAAACTTAAGTGTTTTGAAATCTTAATGAGAAAATAGTTTGTTGAAAGGGGGAGTTCTGATTGTTTATGCCTAGCGAATGGCGAATTGAAGCAATTCGATATTGGTTGTCATTTTATTTGTATAGTTTGTTTTCAAATTTTTTTTAAGTATGTCAAGAGCTTAGTTTGTTTTTCAAACTTTCTTTAAAATGTGTTTGCATTTTAGGGGGAGTAAAAATTTCAGAAAATCCAAAAACATTAGAAAATTTGAAATAGTCAAAAACATGATAAATACCAAAAATGAGTTTTGTTGTCAAAAAGAGGAAATGATAGTACATTAGTGGACTGTCACAACATACTAAAGAATTGCAATGTTAAAATGTGATAAACAATCTCACTGCGGATATGCCAGTAGGTTTTTACACATTTAGTAGATTGTGACGAGATATAAACCTAAATTTCAAACTTGCTTAATTCGTGGGGAACAACTTCTTGGATATATGGGTAACCCCCGAAATCTTGTTTGAAAGGTCCCTCTTTCTGAGATACTAGGTCTTTATGCTTAGTGATATCTGGGGTATTATCCCGGGACTTCTGCTGAATGGAAATTCTGACCTAGTCCCCGTATAATACTTTCTGCAAATGCTTTGAAATATAAGCTCGCCCTCAGCAAATTGATGAAACAATAAAATTTATAGTCATTGCTGTTGAATCAAAAGATCCTCTAAAGGGGACACACCAAAAGTCGAGCCGTCATCTCTCTGCTGAACGGAAGTTCTGACCTGAGCTCTCATGGTTTCGCATCTAACCCCTTTACAGATATCATCTGTGGTATACTCACCTGTAAGACTGAATATTGGGATCAGGATACGGGAGTATATTTAACTAGTGGGACACGCGAATAAGTTTAAGTTCTTAAGACATTAACATCGTATCTCGAAACAATTGAACTTTGTGTGAAAATTTAAGTGGACCAATATACTGACAATCTAGGTGAATTGTTTAAAACTTAAAATGAAATAAAGCTTAACGGTGTTAGTGATTTGTCTCATATACTGATATGATCCTCTTACACAAACTCACAAAAAATAGTGTCTGTAAATATTTCTTTAATTGCATTACATTTCTCTTATTACAAAAATCAAAAAAGATTTTTAGTGTGTTTTAGCATAAATTTTGAAAAATTCAAAAAGATTTTCAACAACTGGTATTGAAAAGCTGTTTTTCAAAATTCCGAGTGCTAAACATGATGACTAATTTGTGAGGGAGAGTTTGTTCTTAAAAGAATGTGTTTTTAAACAAATTTACATGTGGTCCATCAGAGGTTTGTTTTGATTTGAGGGAGAGTTTGAGTTAATGCATACATATTGAGATTAAATGAGGAATTTATTGTGAGGAAGAGATTGTGCAGATAACCTGAGCCGAACGTGAGCCTGGTGACGATCTTGGAACAGCATCAAAGAGTGTTTGGATAAGAAAAGCCAGGTTGATCGATCTTGAGAAGCTTGAGCTTGAAGAGTCAGGTTTCGATACATGAGAACTCAATGGACAAAGTTTGAGCCAGCCAACGATCTGAACCTGTGAAAGCCAGATGTCAATCCTGAAGCAGATGATGCTGATGAACTTAAGGAATGCCAGCACATTGTTAATGAGAGTCTGTTGATGTTGTTAAAGAAAGTGAAGCCCAGAGACTGATCAAGACTGAAGATGCAAAGACTCGACACGTACGACTCATCAACATCTGAGGGGGAGTCTGTTAGTGCATGCATCTGTCGACGTCATCTTGCATCGAGTCTTAGTTTAGATATGATAGATCAGGGCGCGTTTTACGAGAAAATAGGAGAGTTTAGGCTGAGTTGAAGTGATTCCGCTTGAAAGTGGATTATGCACTTTCAAGCGAAATCAATATCATGTAATTCCGCTTGAGTCTGTATGTGGAGATTTCGCTTGAACGGTGATTCCGCTTGGGCATGTCCAAGCGGAATCAGAACACTATATATAGGTGTTTGGAGCGAAATCATGGTAACAGTTCTTGAATTCCATACCGAGGTGCTGCCGGTGTGAAGACTGATTGTACTTGTTGTTATTTCAATCTAATCAGTGTTTAAAGTGAAGTTTAAGCTGTATCTAAGTCTATTTCTTGTTTTCCGCACCTGAAATAGATCAAAACTCTTCTGAACGACTCGTTCGGGTCAGATACACGAACCTACAACTTAAAAATTTCAGAAAATCCAAAAACATTAGAAAATTTGAAATAGTCAAAAACATGATAAATACCAAAAATGAGTTTTGTTGTCAAAAAGAGGAAATGATAGTACATCAGTGGACTGTCACAACATGCTAAAGAATTGTAATGTTAAAATGTGGTAAACAATCTCAATGCGGATATGCCAGTAGGTTTTTGCACATTTAGTAGATTGTGACGAGATATAAACCTAAATTTCAAACTTGCTTAATTCGTGGGGAACAACTTCTTGGATATATGGGTAACCCCCGAAATCTTGTTTGAAAGGTCCCTCTTTCTAAGATACTAGGTCTTTATGCTTAGTGATATCTGGGGTATTATCCCGGGACTTCTGCTGAATGGAAATTCTGACCTAGTCCCCATATAATACTTTCTGCAAATGCTTTGAAATATAAGCTCGCCCTCAGCAAATTGATGAAATAATAAAATTGATAGTCATTGTTGTTGAATCAAAAGATCCTCTAAAGGGGACACACCAAAAGTCGAGCCATCATCTCTCTGCTGACGGAAGTTCTGACCTGAGCTTTCACGGTTTCGCATCTAACCCCTTTACAGATATCATCTGTGGTATACTCACCTGTAAGACTGAATATTGGGATCTGGATACGGGAGTATATTCAAGTAGTGGGACACGCGAATAAGTTTAAGTTCTTAAGACATTAACATCGTATCTCGAAACAATTGAACTTTGTGTGAAAATTTAAGTGGACCAATATACTGACAATCTAGGTGAATTGTTTAAAATTTAAAATGAAATAAAGCTTAACGGTGTTAGTGATTTGTCTCATATACTGATATGATCCTCTTACACAAACTCACAAAAAGTAGTGTCTGTAAATATTTCTTTAACTGCATTACATTTCTCTTGTTACAAAAATCCAAAAAGATTTTTAGTGTGTTTTAGCATAAATTTTGAAAAATTCAAAAAGATTTTCAACAACTGGTATTGAAAAGCTGTTTTTCAAAATTCCGAGTGCTAAACATGATGACCAATTTATGAGGGGCAGTTTGTTCTTAAAAGAATGTGTTTTTAAACAAATTTACATGTGGTCCATCAGAGGTTTTTTTTTTTATTTGAGGGAGAGTTTGAGTTAATGCATACATATTGAGATTAAATGAGGAATTTATTGTGAGGAAGAGATTGTGCAGATAACCTGAGCCGAACGTGAGCCAGGTGACGATCTTGGAACAACATCAAAGAGTATTGGGATAAGAAAAGCCAGGTTGATCGATCCTGAGAAGCTTGAGCTTGAAGAGTTAGGTTCCGATACCTGAGAACTCAATGGACAAAGTTTGAGCCAGGCAACGATCTGAACCTGTGAAAGCCAGATGTCGATCCTGAAGCAGATGATGCTGATGAACTTAAGGAATGCCAGCACATTGTTAAGGAGAGTCTGTTGATGTTCTTAAAGAAAGTGAAACCCAGAGACTGATCAAGACTGAAGATGCGAAGACTCGACACGTACGACTCGTCAACATCTGAGGAAGAGTCTGTTAGTGCATGCATCTGTCGACTTCGTCTTGTATCGAGTCTCAGTTTAGATAGGATAGATCAGGGCACGTTTTACGAGAAAATAGGAGAGTTTAGGCTGAGTTGAAGTGATTCCGCTTGAGTCCGTATGTGGAGATTTCGCTTGAACGGTGATTCCGCTTGGGCATGTCCAAGCGGAATCAGAACACTATATAAAGGTGTTTGGAGCGAAATCATGGTAACAGTTCTTGAATTCCATACCGAGGTGTTGTCGGTGTGAAGACTAATTGTAATTGTTGTTATTTCAATCTAATCAGTGTTTAAAGTGAAGTTTAAGCTGTATCTAAGTCTATTTCTTGTTTTCCGCACCTGAAATAGATCAAAACTCTTCTGAACGACTCGTTCGGGTCAGATACACGATCCTACAAAAAAGTAGCTTTTCTTCTCTTTAGGAAGGATACTAGATCCTGTTCAATGTCATTGAGGATCCCGTATCCTATGAAAACTTTGGATTCAGGATCCTGAGGATCCATCAGTATGTCTTTCACATCTTGTTCTCTTGCCTCCAGGACATCTCTTGGAAGATACTTTAATTGCTATTGCTCCCTGGGTCTTGGGGCTGGCATCATTGTTGAAGTGTAACAATTTTTGGCCTCTTGTTGGTCACTTTCTATCTTCACCACACCTCATGGAGTAGGGAGTTTCACACACTGATGATATGTAGAGGGAACTGCTTTCATATCATGTATCCATGGCCTGCCAAGAATAACATTGCAACAAGATAAGCAATCTATGACCCAAAATTTCTGAAAAGAATTAACTCCCTCTATGTAAATGGGAAGTTTAATGTCCCCCAATGTGTTCTTGGTTTCTCCACTGAATCCTACAAGAACCGATGATCTTGGGATGATTTCTGATTCAGGGTTATTCATTTTCTTGAGGACATCAAGTTGAATGATGTTCACTGAACTCCCTCCATCTATGAGAATCCTGCGAACAAAATGGTTAGATATAAACAAAGTAATAACAAGACCATCATGATGAGGATCCTAAATATCCACATTATCATCCTCATCAAAGGATATAACTTTCTCCTGTGTAAGGATCGAGGTTCGAATGGGTCTGTCCCCATTATCCATCTTTGTCTCTTTAGCATGTCTCTTGGCTGCTGAAAAGGAAGTGCCACATATGTCTGATCCACCAGATATGAAGTTGATAATTTGTGCATCAGCAGGGGGAGCAAGAGCTCTTTCTGGAATCTTTTCAGGATCCTAGATCCTTAACTTTTTCCTTCCAAACATCTCCTTCAAATGCCCTTTGCTTAACAAATAACCAATCTCTTTCCTGAGTGCTATGCATTCATCAATGAGATGACCGAAATCTTATGATAAGCACACCATTTGGATTTGTCTTTTGTGGCAGCTGGCTTATCACTCTTTCTGGGCCATCTTGCTTTTTTACCTAGATTTTGCATTGCAAGTATCAGTTCATTATTATTAACAGCAAAGCAATATTCAGAAAGGGGTGGATAATCTTCATCATCCTCTTCTTGCTCCACTGCGTGCACTTTTTGATTATCAGACTTATTGTATAATTTAGATTTGTTATTCCTGAAGTAGGATCCTTGCTTTTCCTGCTTAGAGGATCCTGACAGTCTCTCCTGGATCCTTTTATCATCCTCTAAATGGATGAATCTGAGGGCCCTGGTTCTTACTTCATCAAGATTCCTGCAAGGGGTCATGACAAGATCATTATAGAATTGTGAATCCTTAAGTAAACCCATTTTGAAAGCTTCTACAGCCATAGCAATATCTAAATTAGGAATCTCTAAGGATTCTCTACTGAATTTAGTGATATAATCTCTAAGTGATTCATTTTGACCTTGTGTTACCCTATATAGATCACTAGTTAATCATTCAAATCTCCTACTGCATGAGAATTGGCTATTAAACAAATTAACTAAGTTAGCAAATGAAGTAATAGAGTAAGGGGGAAGACTTAGCACCCATTTAAGAGCTGATCCTATAAGTGTGGATCCGAAACCCTTGCATAGACATGCTTCCTTTAACCTTTCAGGAATGGGGTTGATTTCCATTCTTTCCCTGTATTGAGCTACATGCTCTTCTGGATCAGTTGAGCCATCATACAGCTTCATGTTTGGTGTTTGAAACCTGTTTGGTATTTCTGCATCACAAATAGGTGGTACAAAACGAGATATCCTGTGACTTCCATCTGTAATCTCAGGAATTGGCTTAACCACTACTAGAACACTGGATATCATATCCTTAAGCTTTTGTAATTCCCTAGCCGTAGCTTGGTTGATTCCTGTATCCTGCACAAAGCCATGGTTAGCATTATGGGAAGTATTTAAAGTGTCACCTCCTGATGGATTCAAGGGTGGAATTCCTGATGAGAATCCATATTGATGTGATTCTGGCATGATTGAGGGACCAGATGAAGCAATAGTTTGCATAGGTGTGAAGTCTCCCAAGTGAATCTTTGAACTTCTGGGTTGTACACTCCTTAAGGATCCTTGATCTTGAAAGATGTTAGATCCTTGATACACCGAAGCTGGGGGTCTTGGAGGATAATCCATGGATCCGTGAGCCTGAGATGAGGATCCTTGAACATGAGACGAGGATCATTGAATCTGAAATGAGGATCCTGGATACTGAGAGTAGGATCCTTGAACTGTCTGCGTCCCCATGTATCCTCTTGAACTAGAGAAGGATCCTTGATGCTGGAAGGAGGATCCTTGAGGCTGAAGAGAGGATCCCGAAGGCTGAAAGTAGGATCCTTGAGCCTGAGTCATTGCCGATGATCTATAACGCATACTCGGCGATCCATCCTGGTACTGGACACCTGATGTTGTAGAGTGCTGAGCGGTTGTGGCTGGAGTGTCGAAATTTAGTGATCTCGGCACCAATGGAGAGTGATCCTCCGCTGACCTCTTCAATTTCTTGATCTCGTCAATCTCTCGAAGGATCCTGTCATTAGTTCTGTCATGCTGCTGCATGTAATCCTTCATCTGCAAAATCAAAGAATAAAGATCATTGTTAGTAGGACCAGAAGTAACAGCAGTAGTTGATTTTGAGAAAACAGGGGTTTGTTTCTTCGCAGCATTCTCAGCATTCTTCTGGGATCCAGAAGGAACAGGAGGCAAAGGTGGAACGCCCTGTGAAGAAGTGATCGCCGGGATGGAGCTTGAAGTGTTCTTCGCTTGAGAAGCCATGTAGTTGAAGGTTATGAACAGAAATGAGTGAAATGAATAAAATTTTCAAGAATGAAGCACCCATTGCCCCACGGTGGGCGCCAAACTGTTTTGGTCAAAAATCACACAAGGATAATGCAACCAAATCCGATTTTGTGAGGTGTGATGCTTGGTTAAATGACCAAATGTATGAACAATGTATGAATGAAATAAACGGTGAACACGAGGAAAAAGCCCTTGATCAATGAATGATCTCCGGCATAAAAAACCTCGGATAGTGAAAACTATCACTATTAAGTATATTAAACAAACAAGTTTACAACTTCAGAAGTATTGAGCTTGATACAATGATTTCTAGTATGTGTGTGTGTGTTCGAGAGAGTAGCAGAAGTGTAGTACGTAAATCAGAGTGCAAAAAGTGTTTCTAAAACTAAGCTCGATACCCCTTTAATCTTAGCTAAAAGTATCCTAACTAACTATCCGAAAAATCAGCCCATCACCCACGATCACCACTAACAGTCACTAGCTCGTGCACATATTGAAAATATAGAGCATATTCCCCTGGTATCTCGGATGGAATAAGTCTTCTTCGAAACATACCTGCAAAACAAGCCAAAAGGTGATGGAAACAATTGTTAGTTTAGAATAAAATTGTTAGTTTAGAATAACAATGAGTATCCTGGATCCTTATTCTCGCAGCATCTCCTGGGGATCCTTAATTCAAACTGAACTGAGGATCCATGATCCAGACCACACTTGAGGATCCGTGATCCATATGCTATGAAATTCTATCCCTAACACTGGCTCTTAATGGTTCAGAGCTCTTACTGGTTCAACACTTAATGGTTCAGATCTCTTACTGGTTCAGCACTTAACCATTCAGATGTTGCCAAACAGCCCCTTAATCACATTCATCTAGAAAAAAAATATTATTGTGGATATTTAACTTGTTTTATTTATTGATACTTTAGATATAGCGAAAAAAAAAAACTTAAAAAAGAGTTAAAACTATAAAAGAAAAATATGTAAAGCAAGAACAAACAACACAATCCTCATGGCCCACATCACAGTCATGAAGCTAACCGTAAAGTTTATTCAGATTTACATTTGGAAAACACAAATCATTAATTATATTCATGAGTGATAATCACATTGTAATTTCAAATATCGTTCTCAAGATTCTAGTATTAGAAGAAATAGATAGAAATAAAACCTTGTAAAACCACCACTCTTATTTCATAGTCGGTTAAATAAGATGACCACTTTCTTGAATAGTGAAAAGTTAGTGACTAACCATGCCTATGAGCAAATATGAAAATGTTTTACTGATCTCTAGCATCTTAGATACACGATTGTACGTTGCTGATCTCTACTATTCTTAGAGAGACGATAGTGAAGAACAACTCCTTGTGAAAGGCCAATGAGTCAATGTATAGTGGATTTGTCAAAATGCAACTAAAATATTGAATATCATTGTGTTTGTATATTGAGGATTATGATCAAATAAAAAGGATCCTAATTGTAAGAAATATATATAAAGTGACAAGTGTCCAATAACCTAAAAAACTCACTACAAAAAAAAAAAAAAAAAAAAAAAACAACTTAAACATCCACCACCACCAAAAACCTAAACCCACACCCCCCATCACCGAGGGGGTGGGGGTTTAGGTTTTTGGGTGGTGGTGGGGGTGGGTGTTTAGTTTTTTTTTTTTAAGATTTTTTTAGGTTTTTTTTTTTTTGTGGGGGGAGGAGGGGGGGGGGGGGGGAGGGTTAGGTTCTTTTTTTAGGTTTTTGGGGGGTGGGGGGTTAGGTTTTTGGGTTTTTTTTTGTGAGGTATAGTTTTTTTTTTTTGTTTTTCTTTGCAGCGGGGGGGGGGGGTTAGGTTTTTTGGGGGTTTTTTTTGTGAGGTATAGTTTTTTTTTTTTTTTTTTTTTTTTTTGGCGCAGGAGGGGGGGGGTGGTTTAGGTTTTGGGTGGTGATGTAGTGGGTTTAATTTTAGGTTATTGGACACTTATCACTCTATAAATCCTTCTTACACCTCTTACAATTAGAAGCCTTTGTAGAATAATTTGACCCTGTATATTGATATCTTTCTTACCATTAACTATTTGTATTATTGAACAAAAATCTCTTGAGTTGTTTATAATTGTAATCACCCTCCTAGGTTCTTAAATTGACATTTGAAGATGTTGCCCTAAGTTTTGTTGAAATTATCTTTGGCTCAACCTAATTATGTATGGGGTGCTTCAGACCACTTTTGTTGGAAAAGCAATGTTTTACTTTTGCAAAATAAACTCTAAACCCATGTTGTTTCCACATATATAGATAACTAGGATGCAATAAAAAATGGATATAAAATCCCACAAAATTTTGATGACAGGTACATGATTCTTAAACCCATTTCTAATGAAAGAGGGCAGTGGCGAAGGTTGGAAAAAAAGTTCGGGGGTCGGAAATAACGGATCTAAAAAAAATTTCTATCGCGTAGTTTCGAGGTGTATGTTCGGGTCGGACGTCGGTGATTCGATTCGGGTCGGGTCGGGCCAAACATTAATATCAAATAAAAAACGTTCTCAAACATTAAAAAAGAAGTTATCATTTTATTCTTCCACATAACATCTATATATACTTAAAAATTTAGTTATACCAACTTTTTTACAACCTTCATTATGAGCCTCTTAAATACATTTGTGTCTTTCAAGTTGTAATTGCCTATTAACAAGGGGCCAGAAATAAATATATATTTAAAAATTTAGTTATATCAACTTTTTTACAACCTTCATTATGAGTCTCTTAAATACATTTGTGTCTTTCAAGTTATAATTGCCTATTAACAAGGGGCCAGAAATAAACAAAATTTAACCCGTTTCTAATTCCCCCTTTCCTGTTTCTCACACCCTAAAATGTTCTTCCCTTTCGTCCGTGAAATTGAACAGGCCCTCCATGGAAGCACGAATCGGTCTTCTTTCTTCTCTATTATGGCAATCGATGGTGCAAGAAGTCCTTACCAAGATAAGTTTCGCAATCTTCAATACAGGTTATTGATGTCCAATGTTTTCAATCGACCTTCAATCTTCAATACAGGTTATCGATCTCTCTCTGTATAATAAAGAATTTGACTTTTGAATGTTAAATGTTTAATCTGCAAATTGTCAATTGAAGCAAAGCTAGGGCATGAAACGAAACAATTAATCAATGCGATGTTAAATTAAAACCGCATTTCACATAACTGGATACGAAACTACTTCATCTACAACCGAAATCGAAAATACGAACAACTTTTTACATCTAAAATGAGTGTTCGTTTATGAATCCCTAGCAAAACAACTACCAGAAGAGATTAATTGCACAGTACATTCACTATGTTCTTCGGAAACTGAATTTAACTACGATTTCTATCGTGATTAGGAAACTCAGAACGAAACCAATAGATTGTTTTCATTTGCACAAATCTAACCTAAAAACCATTAATCTTTATGCCTATGTTACAGAACACGTTTATGCTTTGTTTTTAGCTTCTTTACACGTATCTGTAGTTTTGTTCTTTACCTTATGCAAAACTAAATAAGTTGCAATGTATTAGGATTGGTTTAAGCTATGTATCTTTTCTAAAACCAGGTGCTCGAGTCATGTCCCAGATGCAGTTGGACAAAATCCTTCTCACTTTGACCTATCATCAGCAAGCGCCAGCGAGCCAATGCGCTGATATCTGGTGACTGGTTAATCCTCCAGGTTCAAGAGCTCATATCTCTTGCTTATCACAACTAGAACTTCCAACCAAATTACATGTGACATCCTAACACTTCTAAAATTCCTTTCTATTGTCTAATGTATACTTTGAAATTTCAATTTCCTTGGGTCCTTTTAGTAATAGTAATTTAAGTCCCTTGATTTTAGATATATTGTTGTTGATCATACGTATGATCCGGTGGTGGTTGAGGCAGGATGTGCTGGACTTAGAGCTATTATAGGCTATCTGAGCCTGGATTCAATACTGCTTGCATCAGCAACCTCTTTCTAACTCGGTCACATATGGTTGCTGCTCAGGTTTGTTGGTTATTAGATGTTCATCCTTGGGCTTTTGGGTATTATTATTATTTTAATATGGCTGAAGAAAGGCTTAATGATATAGTTGGAAGTGCATATTATGTCGCACCAGAAGTTCTGCATAGAGCATACAGTTTGGAAGCAGATATATGGAGTATTGGTGTTATTTCATATACAGTCTGCATAGATCATACATTTTGGAAGCACGTATATTCGTTAGTTCTTCACTCTTCATAGATTTTTAATATTTTTTAATGATTTATAATTACATTTATATTATTTTAACAGGTTTCAAGTGAAAAATAAGCAATTTTTTCCGCAATTTTACAACCGTTACTTCATTTGGAGTTGTTGGTACTCTGATTTCGTTTGCCATCATATCGTTCGGTATGTTAAATGGTTACAATTAAACATCTCGGTGGTCTTATATTTTTTTAGGATGTGTTGATTTTATTTATGTTTATTAGACTTTAACTTGATTATTTTTTTTTTTTTAGTTCAGGGGCAACGCGTCTGTTTCCTTTATTGGATATTGGTTACCTTGAGCTCAAGGACTATCTCGGTTGTCACACCCCCAAAATCCACATGCGGAACACCACCGCTTGGAGGCGTGACTGACCAGGATCCAGCCACCAATTATACTGAGCAATTTAATTAATAACATAAGTAATGCTCACCAACCACAAGGTTGGCAAATATCATAACCGAAGTTCAAAAGTATTCAAGTTTAAGTAAGTAGCGGAAGCATAGACAAAATAGTTTAAAACAAGATTCTTAGTTCAAGTTTGTTAAAAACCCAACACACGGGTTAGACGACCACTACACATCCGCAAGCTGCAAGCTCCTGAATCACTGGGTACCTGCAAAGCATGCAGTAGGGTATCAACATAATGTTGGCGAGTCCACGAGGTGTCAAGTTTTAGTTTTCGAAAACGTAAGTTGTTTAGATAAAGCATTTATAATCACGTGGTGGGGAGCTACCCCATCTGTAAGCTCACTAAACTGTAGATACCGAAACTGTTGACGGAAAGTTGTTGTGCCCCGAGTCAATGTCTATCGTCATTGACCAAGATGCAAGGTCTACTAGTTCACGCCCGATCTCCCCCGGTCACGGTGTGAGGTTGTCAAACCTAATAGCGCTATCAACTAATAACCCGTTCGCCCCCAGCGATTAATCGGTACTGTAAGCAGGGACTTAAGGTGATAGAGTTTCGTTTAGCTTGGCTAGTTGTGATTTATAAATAATATCCAAACGTATCTCCCCCGGAGATAGTAAATACCCATTCGGATTTCCCCCGGAAATAATAGTTCAAAAGTATTTTTCCCAAAGTTGTCAGTTTGTCCGTGTCCCTCCTTGGGACGCATGCTTTTAGTGTGTGAACTCACCTTGGGTTGCTCGGCAGATTAGGTTACTTGTCAAACACGCTGGTCACCACGTCCTAACATGGTTACCAGTATAAGTCAGGTTTGGGTACAGAGAATGTCTCGTATATATTACACATAATCTAACACATAGCATGCATACAGTTACATGTTGAGTTAGTGGGCCTGCTTTACTATTGGATCAGTCAACAGTAACCACTAACACATAGTTCAGTTAAACAGGCAGCCCAAACAAACCACATTATGGCCCAATAACTAAAGTGAACAGCCCAGTCGAGACAAGGTGGTCTCGACTCGAGAACATGTGTTCTCGAGTCGCAACCAGGAGGTCTCGACTTGTAATGGTTGGTCTCGAGTGGTGCAGGCATGACTCGCAACTTCGGAGGTCTCGAGTCCCGTCTCGAGTTGTCACGATGTGGTCTCGAGTCGAGACCTTGATGGTCTCGAGTCCCTGAAGTCCGTTTTGAAGTTGCTTGGCCCAGGTCTCGAGTCGCAACCGTTGCGGTCTCGAGTTGTAGCTCCATGGTCTCGAGTCGCAACCGTTGGTCTTGTGTCGTTTACCTGCTGATTCTGATGCATCTGCCCGAATTGTACTATGCAACAGAATTCTTATTTCATGCCATTAAGTACTATCCAATAAGGTTTCACAAACATGTTCCCTTGTCTAACACTTAACCAAAATGGATCAAACAACAAGTTTTTCAAATATTTGTAACAACATTCAAACACATTCAACACATATTCATCATATGTTCATCTACTTCATCTTTAGGGTTTCTATATTAACAAACATGTTCCTCCTACATAACCATGCATTCTTTGAACAAAATCACTTAGATATCAAGATCATCTTGCAAGAAACAAAAGAAACATTTATTTTATAACATTGAACATAATCCGGATGGTCATAAACACTCTTAAACTATCATTCTTTTGCCATTTTGAACATCTTAGCAAACATCATCATATAATAGTTCACACACAAAATCAAACTCATCAATCAAACTAAAATCATACAAAAGACCTCTAGACTAGACATGTTTCTTATTCATTAACACACCAAAACTCTTAACACACATTAACACTAACCGGTTGATGAAAAGGCACCGAGTCAAGGAAGATGGTGAGAAAATGAAGTATCCGGGTGATGGTTATGAGCTTGACCGAGTTCCTTGTTGTTGCCGGTTGAATCCGAGAGAAAGGAGAGGAGAGGTGATGCTTGATTGTTAGCGTTTAAGGTTTTCTAGAGAGAGAGGGAGTGAGGATGAAGTGAGAGAGAGTGTAGAGGAGAGTGTGAGGGTTTTCGGGTATATGTATAAGGTGGTGCACCCTAAGTGGGTTTCGAGTGGGCTAAGGGAGGTTGCGGCCCAACCGGCCCAACCGTTTACTGTTTACTCGAGACCGAGAGTGGTCTCGAGTCGGGTTCGTGGTCTCGGTTCACTATTATACACATACATATATATATATAGTTCACATACTTAATACAAGGATCACATAACTCGTCAAGATAATTCACGAACTTTCATTTAATAATATAAGTACACCAAAGGCTAATACAAGAAGGTTGCTCGGGAAAACCTAGAGTGTCACATCGGTATTTATTCTTTTTCCTCATTTTTCTAAAATTTTGATGAATTTTTTATTTTATGATGTGAATGTGATATATACCTAATATAAACTTAAAATATCATATATACCCCTTTTAAATGAACTTTTAGTTTATGATGGTTGTACCCTTTTCAAACACATTACCTTTTTTAACCTTAATTTAATTTTTGCGGATATATTTGTTGCTTCGATCATAGCTTAGTCTGAGAACTCTTCTTAATTAAAAAGAAAATTTCAATCACAATATCACATGCAAATTTGATTGTTCTTTTTTAAATTGTTAGTTACGAGGAAAAATAGGTAATGGTTTTTTAAGGTTCATTAATGATACTATATTTAGATTAGCCACACAACTGTAAAATATGTATTTAAATCAAATTAAAAGAATTAAACTTTTTATAAATCATGTGGTGTCCAAAACCATATAAATGAACCATCACATTCATAATTAATAGTGTACAAATGGTAGGTATTTCTTAATAAATTGTTCTCTTTTATAAAGTCTAACATTATATAAAAACCAATTCAAGAAACTCTAACTACAAGCTAGGATACCAAAGGTTGCTTTAAAATTAATTAAATTGCATTGTTTTATTGTGCCTCTTTGAATATTCCTGTCATTTAATATCATTCATTAGGATATGATTAATTTGTAGACAGTTGAACGGTCTTTGGTTATGCTATAAGATTGTCGGCTTTGTTATGTTTGTAGGTTCATAGTTTCCTTTCCTCCTCTATTGCCATGGCCAGCCCCCTTAGTTTGCAAACGTCCGACGGTGGTACAAGCAGTCATATGTTCCTTAGTGAACTCCGTGAAGAGAGCACCGGACCTATCATGATAATGGTTTGTAGAAAATGGGACGTGACAAGTGTTAACGGCAGGTACATGAGCACCGACTATATTGTCACTGACATAAAGGTAGTTTTTTACCCTCTGCTATCCCACATTCTTACGCTTTTCTACTTTTGATTCTGAAACAAAATCTACGCCTTTATTTGCGCAGGGAGGTTTGATGCATTGCACCGCAAGGAATAACATTGCCCACTATTTCTTTGACAAACTCAAAGAGGGCGGTGTATATTTGGTCAACGGTTTCGCCGTGCAACCTACAAATCAATATCGGGTTCTTAAAGACAGCCCCTTTGTGATTGGGTTGCATGGTTCGACAACTGTGAAGCGGGTTGACGATGACGGCGGTCGTTTTGAACGCTACCCTTTCCTGCTTACGGCGTTTGAGGATCTCCAACTAACCGAAAACAAGTACTTCGTTGGTATGTTTCCTATACCTCACCTGGTATTTGTCGCTAAAATATTAGTAGGGCGTATATTAATGCCATCTACATCGAAATAAATATAAATCTTTGATAATTATGTTACCGAAATTGATATTTACAATAAAAAGGAGTCATGATAATCATAGTTATGATCATCAGAATCCAGGTTTTCTTATTAATGTTATACACATGAGACAAAAATTTTAATGCAACATATTGCGATAGAGTAATATTTAGTTAAAAGAAAATGCTAAAACAGTAATATTAATAGTAATAATATAAATAAATAAATAAATAATAATAATAATATTTTTTATATTTTTTAATAATAATAGTGTTAATACCTCCGATCGAGCTACGAACACGAGTAGGTAGGCGGCTAGGGGGCGGCAGGGCTGCGCCTTTTTGATTAAAGACGCTAATGATTATTATTATTATTAATAGTAATTAATAGTAATACTAATAATATACAAATAGAATAATAATTAGTAATGTTAATAAATGAGTGTGAAAAGAATATTCTAAATTATACATGTTAATTTTTTTAAGACGAACTTAAAGCAGATTATAGACACGACACAGTTATTACAGTTAGATGTTACCGGTTCATATCATCAGTATGCTACGTGTTTTAAAATAATTAATGATGTGATTCATTTAACATAGGTAAAACAACAAAGTAAAAGTTCCCAAAAAAATGTATTCTGTTTATAAATTTATGTCGTTTTGGTAAGTTGATCATAACAATAACAATACCACAGGGTTTGTAGTATGGGTGCAATGTGGCCATTAAATCATAAATGCAATACTTGGCGTTTTTATTTGGTGAGGGTAGAGCAGGCGATATGTTTTGTTTGCTAAAATGGGTCGTGTTAACATCGGGTACACTATCATATTTAGCTAAACATGTAATATACGTCATAAAGGAAAAGTTGCACAAAATTGACATGTTTAGCATGATATTTGGCAAGTGGGGTTACATGCTGTTGACATACTTTTAACATGATTCAAAACAACAAGTTCAATAGCATAAAGGAATGCATACATTTAACTTGAAATAGTAACCAGTTTTCATATAAAAGGTTTTGGGCCCAATATATTTGCGATGATTAAGATCCATACCTATTTTATAAAAATAAATTTAAATATATAGAGAAAAATATTTGCCTCGAAAATTACCGGGCTTGACTGATCGTCCGGCTCACACTACCCTGGAGCCAACGCTGCTAACACCACATATGAGTCTTTGTGTTGAACATATATGTCACATGTTCATGTTAATATTGTCATTGAACTAAAGAGTGCATTTCATAATTCGAGACCATGTATACCTGGAGCCGAGAATTGCTAAAATAGAAAAGGAAAAGAAAAAAAAAACCAAAGGCGGGCCGCCGGGTTCAGTAAAAAGAAAAATAGCTACCGAATACCGAGAATTAGTAAATCAGAAATGCAAATAATTTAAAATAATTGAATATATATTTGTGTGAAAATAATCAGTTCATATATACCCGTATTGGTTATTGCTAAAGGATTTTATGTATCCAAAATGGGCAGTGGCGTGTGCACGTTTATTTATATTTATAACGGTCGGCAATAAATGGAGACGTTACCGTATAACCATATCCCTGCTAATTTCTTAAAATACATTGGTTGATTATTTAATGACTCTTTGTCTCATTCCATTTCAGATGTCATCACTGTGGGGCCACCTTGGTGATGTTATGATTCAGAGGAAGGGTGAGAATCCACCCGTTTACTCTCTTATCTTGACTTCCATGAGCGCGAAGTTCTACCTCGGTACATTTGTTTCCCGTTACATGTCTGCTTACCATTGAAGTTGTTATATTGTTTTAACTTTTTTCTTGCCTGGCGCAGGCACCCTGTGTTTGTCCAGCTCAACATCGACTATGCTCATCGATTCAGATGAGATACCTGCGTTACAGTCTTTCAGGGCGTCCATCAGGTATCATTACACCCTCAACTAATTACCCTCTTCTTACATGTGTTGCACTGTTCTGTGCTTTGCCTGACTATTTGTATGCGTTTCCTAGCTGTGTTGCCGTCGACGGTACTAGCGAGCCAATTACCTAGGATGTAGCCTGTGTTGGCACCCTAAGTGAGCTTTTGGATAAGGTGCGTGGCGACAAGACTAAAAAGAAAGTACGCTACTAACTTACTTTACAACTTAGACCCCACTTAGGCACGCGTAAGCCAGCTTCGGCAGGTTGAAAGGAACTCAACCTACGGAACCTGTTGCTATCTAGGTAAAAAACAACACGCTCTGTATATAAGCATTTAAATAGATAAGTTAACGGCTAGTAAACCGTGCGAAACAACCCACCTTATTACCATAGAAAAAAAAGATTTGCCCATCAATACTTAATGTTTGCATTAATTAGATGAAATATGCGATTTATTAAATGACTATGACGATTCTTAAATTCACCCCCCCCTTCCAACATTAGAATGATCAGAATATCTAATCCATTGATATACAGATATCACAGTTTATTAATTTTTAACAACCAATAATGCATTATTTTTATTTGCTGTGAAACTTTAACCCTTACCATTTGACAAATAATATCATTGTATATTTGTATTATAGTATAGAGTTGTCTTATCTGTATTTTCTGTAATTGCTAAGTGACCGTCACTCCAGCAGTCACTTTAGTATAATTGGAATTACTTAATATTAAAGGGAGATAAAGATAAATATTTGACTAGGAAGGTGTTAAGTACACGCTTATTTATGACAGTTCTTATTTGTGCACCAACGGAAGTGGGGTTCAGGGACTAGGGGATGGTTTTATTGAAATGCCACTGCAAGGTACTTCAGATCTGCATGATTGATGAAAATTGCATGGAAACTGAAGTTGTAACTGATCGTCACTGGTAATCATCATTCATCAGTATTAAATTACTGCTGATGAGTGGCAATTTGATCTATCAGTAGGGGCGGGGCGGCAAAAATACCCGAGGCTGACGGGAATGCCTAAAGCCCGAAATATCCGGTACGCATATTCGGGTATGGGAATGTCATGGGTATTGGATGGACATAGATACCAGGCCTGATTAACCGAAATATAAACCCACTTACCTAACCATATACCCGATTTTTAAATTCCCTTAAGCTTTGTCCAATAATGTTTCATTCTAATAGTTAATTAAGTAGAAAATCAACTTTATTTTTGAATTTTGAGATAAGTATTTTACGCTGAACGCGCACGCCCCCCCCCCCCCCATTTTAATAACAAATAATGCATTATTATGACGTCTATGAACTTCATACATGCGTTAGTTGGCCGTAACCGAGTGTTGCTATTAGGAAGCCTTTGTAAATGCTCAAAGTTGGCTACAAACGCCACAAATAACAAGAAAAGGAAAGAAAAGGTTAATGAAATCGTCGGAGGAAATAGAAAGATAAAACCTTAATTGATGCATACATTTTAATATCAAAATCTGTAACGCTTTGTGCATAAACAACCCACATCCTGTAGGGAGCTACTTTGAAATTTTTAACCGATTTTCTGAACACTTTGCCGTGCTGCGAGAGCACGTAAACCCACATGTATAAGGAACATAATACTGAAATGATTAGCGACTACGTTTATAGGTTTAGGATCTAATTCTTTAATTGGTACTTCTACCATAGACGCATATTCTGATGTCACTTGGCCCACCTTGCTCTAAATTGGGTGCCTGTCAGGATGCAATACAGTTGCCAGGCCCTACTCATCTCGCTACAAATGGTTCGGTTATAACCATATAAGATGACTTATAGACACACGTGTTACTTTTTCAAATATTAGACATGCTCGCGTCCTTTCACAGTGCATGGCCTGCCTAGGGGGGCCTGTAGTAGAGGAGGCCACCGACAGACCATCATTTTCCTCAAAGGCTCCACTGTCCCACTTAACTGGCCCTTTGTCTTCCATGTAAGCCGTCCTTTTCAGGAACGAAGCCGAGATTACATCCATCCGAACAAAAAACAGCTGGTATATTTTCACGTGCTCTGGCAGCAAGTGTCGTAAGGGCCTCACCCGAGAGGATGGGTACTTCATTTGCAAGGCGTGCAAATCCAAGGTTGAATATCTGAGGAAAAGGTATATACTGCAACCTCTTAGAACCCAGTTCGTTTCTTTTACGGTCATCTCTTTGTATCATTATGCCCTTCACCTTTTACACTACGTTTTATATTGCCCAATTCGATTTATATTGTGCTTTTGTTGCCATTCGTAAGATTTATGACCTGCGTTACCGTTATTGTTGGGATGCTATGCCATGATAGGTTTTGAATTCAGGCGGATAATACCGACGGAACCATGAACACCGTCGTTATCCTTTTTGATGAAATCGCTGAACAGCTGGTTAAAAGGACTGCAAAATCCCTGGTGGAAGAACAACTACAAGTATGTGACTTGCATGGTGTATGGTTATATCTGGGGCATGTGTGAATTGCTACAGTAAACTTTATTATTTGTGCAGGATACCTCTGTCGATGCGCCGATACTACCTGCCCTTCAGTCCCTTATTGGAACTAAACACGCGTTTGAGATTAAGAGCCATACATACTATCATTTTAGCGAGTATGAGAGCTTCAATTGCGCAAAGATTCTTGGTCCTGCTTCGGACTGTGCAGATAAGGACGTTTGTCCATAAACGCCGGCTGTGCGTGCAACTTGTTGGTGCATGTTTTGTGACAACAGCTTAGATTTGGTCTTTGGATATCTTGTATTTAGTAAAACGATAAACAGTTAGCGGGTTTAGCTTTGTAATAGTTTGTAATAGTGAATTAAGAGTGATTGGGCCAAACCAAACCCACATATGGGGAGGGTTTGCGAATTGGGCCTTGCCCAAGACCTAGCCCATATGCAAAGCTTTGTCCTATATAAACAAAGCTTAGCATTAGGGTTTAGGTTAATCATCTAATCACCTTAATCACTTGGAGAGAATTCATGAAAGAGAAAGGCTTGGACGAATTAGGATCTTGATTGATTGTAATCGTTACGAAGATAATCAATAAAGATCAGGTTTGAAGTGATTCGTATTCTACTCGTTTTCTGTGAAATCTGATCTAGAGGATTCCGCACTCTAGGTTAGATCGACGATTTTGTTACGATCCGCACGCATTAGGGGACTTATAATTGGTATCAGAGCATTCGGCTCTTGATTGGCTTGGTTCAGAATCGTTTTTGCAGAAAAATCGGCGTTTTTGGAGGTTTTTGAAGGCTGAGTTCGTGTTCTGCTGGTGATTTCGGATAGAATTCAAGCATTTCGGATCATTACTGATCAAAATACTTGCATTTCGGACCATTACTGATAGAAATCTTGCATTTCTGATCAATTTCGGACCAGATTACTTGCATTTCAGACAGAAAACAAGCATTACGGACCATTTCGGATCTTCTGATTGCATTACGGACTAAGAAGTCTTGGATTTCGGATCAAACAGGTTGCATTTCGGACCAGGTTGGCTAGCATTACGGATTTGACTGTTGATTTCGGATCAGTTGGTGATTGATTTCGGACAAGAGTGTTTTATTTCGGACTGAAAGCTGTCATTTCGGACTGAAAGCAGTCATTTCGGATCAGAGTTGTTGATTTCGGATAATAGAACCATTCCTGATACCATTTCGAACTTAGAACCATTTTGGACTGAGGGTGGAATTTTTATTGGCTGGCGTAAGAAAAATTCCACTGTTTCGTGATTAGGAAATTAACCGTAGCTCAACTCAGGAAACCGTTTGCACCGTTGGGATCCTTGGATTTTTAGGACAAAAAAAAAAAAAAAACTCTGGAAAATCCCGAAAAAGGTCATCGACATTATATATCATTGGAATCGTAATCTCGAGACGAATCCAACAGTATAATTTGGTAAAAATAGATTTCGGACAAAATTTGTACGGTTTTACCAGTCTGCTTACGTTAAAATGTCGAACATGACTAAATTGAACGAACTCTTAAGGATGGAGCATGAGGTTGGCACAACCAACAAACCACCTAAGATGATGAAGGTGGAAAACTACTTGACATGGAAGGATAGGTTTCAATCCTTCATTGAATATCAGGACACTCGCATGTGGATCTGTATTGTTGACGGGTACACAAACCCTACACATGATTTTGAAGGCAGACCTCGTGTGACAGCTTATGTGAACATGCAGGAGAATGATAAGAAAATGTATGAGGCTGAAAAGAGAGCCTTGGCTGCTATCAAGATGTCCCTACCTGATAGTATCAAACATACCTTTAAGAAGTACACTACTTCAAAGGAAATGTGGGATGCTCTAGAGAAGAGATATGAAGGAAATCCTGATGTCAAAAAGAACAAAGTTGATCTTCTGAAGAAGCAGTTTGCTGTATTTAAGCACATGAAGAATGAGTCACTTGAGGACATCATCACTCGATACTACCATCTGATGTCAGAGCTGGATAATTATGATATAGACTGCTATTCTGACATAGAGAAAAATGACAAGCTGCTAGATGCCCTGCCTGCTAAATGGGATATTTACACTCTCATGATAAAGGGAGAAGCTGACTATGAAACAAAGGAGCTGGAAGAAGTTGTTGGAAAACTAAGAGCTTATGAGCTCATCATGAAGAAGAAGGACACTGGATATGATCAGGTTCAAGATCCAGGGATCTACAATGGGCTTGCATCTTCTTCATCTCATGATGCTTCTAGCGACTCTGCCACTGCTTTTCTTTCGTGTGATAATGAGCATGTTACAGTTAATGAAGATGGTGATGTGTGTTTTGTAGCTGCTGCAGGAGGATCAACAGGAGTCAAGAGAACATCAACCTCAAAGCAAACTAGCAGTGCAAAGTCAATGCCTATGAGTGTAAAGTCTGCCGAAGAACATCTCGCACTACTTGCTTCGTTTGTTGCCTCTTATGAGAACTACATTCAGGGGAAGATATCTGATCCTGCCACTTTAGATGAAGACTATGATCAGATTGACCCTGATGATCTAGAAGAGATGGATTTACAATGGCAGATGGCCATGATTTCAAGACGTGTGAAGAGGTTCATGAACAGAACTGGAAGGAAGTTTGTGGGGAAGAATGTAGGTTTTGACAAAGCCAAAGTCAGGTGCTATAACTGTCAGAGTTATGGTCACTTCGCAAGGGAATGTTAGAAACAAAAGCATGAGACTTCGAGCCAGAGTTCAAACAATAGAAATTCATCAAACAACTCTAACTCAAGGGCGTTGATCTCTACTGCAAGAGAGGGTTCATATGACTGGAGCATTCACTTGGAAAATGATGAGAATGTTACACAAGCATTTATGGCAGAGATCGTGCCAATTGAAGAAGCTGAAACTAAAGCAAATGCTGAGAAAGAAAGTGATGCTGAGGTAAAGAAGGTTGATCAGACAACAGATGCTGAAGAGGAAAAACCAGAGTCTAAGCATGAAATGGAAGCTGAAGAGAAAGATGAAATTATCAAAAGAATGGAAGCTCAACTTGCTGCTCTCATGGCAAACTCAGACAAATCGACAGGAGAGGTAAGTAACTCTGTCACTTCTGTTTGTTTAAAGTGTCGTGAACTACAGGGTGAAGTTGACAAATTGTCAACTCAAAACAAAAGTCTTGTGAGCGAAATGTCTAACGTAAAAGAATCAAATTTCTTTGCTAAAAGAAACGAGTCATCATATTTGAAAAAGATAAAAGGATATGAAGCTGAAATTGAAGCTTTAACCTGCAAACTGAATGAAAAACTTCAAGTCATTGACTTAGCTCATGACATGATGGCTGAGAAAACAAAAGAGATTTCTGATAAAAACAAAGAGTTGTCAGATGCACAACTTAAAATTGTTGAACTTGAAAAGAAGTTAGGTCAATTCGGGGATTCTACTTTTGTTATGAAACACATGATGGGTGGGTTAAAGAAAAGTAATGACAAGACAAGTGTGGGATTCCAGGGCTTTAATGAAGTCCCACTGTCACACCCCAACCGATGGCGGAAACATCGGGATGAGACGTACAAACTGTTCAAAGACATCATAACACTAAATGTGACAATATAATTAAATTCCATTTATTAAAATTCCAAAGTTTCATACAATGTCTCAAAAAGAAATAACATAACATTAAACAAGTTTATTTCGTAGGTGGGTTTCTAAGCCATCCTATTTATTTCTTCACTTCTTGTATCATCACCCTGCAGTATGCATTTAAAATAAAGTCAACAAATAATGCTGGCGAGTATACAAGTTTGTACATAGCATAATAGAGTTAAAATAGTTTAACAGGATCTAGTCCACGTGAATACTTGAATTCATATTAACAGTTATACTCGTAACGATGAAACTATGTGTTCAAACCATAGTTTAACGCAATTAACATAGCCTAACCCTCGAAAGGGTGGTAACATAGAGTTAAAAATCCTAACAATACCCATAATATTACGGGAGGGGCGTTACAACCTACAGCGCTGCCATTGTTAGGGGAGGCTTGCAAAGTTAATGAACACACAGCCATAAATGTTTAACATTAGCATAACATGATTAACATGAGTCAAATAGATTCACAAGAAATGTGGATAGATAGTGCAAAAATGTTTAACATAGTGTTTTGATATAGGAAATGCATACTACACCCAAAAGTGTAAAATGGAAAATGGGTCAAGTATACTCACCTTAGAGTGCGTTGCGTATTCTTGGAATAAGATAGAATAATAGAATAATAGATTTCCAAGAGATGTGCACAAGAAGATTAAGATAGCATAAAAAGAGATTTAACGTAAAACATAATAATTGAGATAACATAAAAAGAGATTTATCATAAAAATATGGATTGTCACGGAACGTAACATAAGACTATTCCAAAGTGAATCGAAATCCTTTTCGAATTAAGGAGACGTGCTTTGGCCTAATAGACAAATACTCTCATCGAGGAGCGACTAACGGTATTGTCCTTCCAGTTAGTACACGTCCTTAATCGATTGGGAAAATCGAAACTTTGGCGAGATCGAAAATCAAAGAATGGGACTAGTTAACAAGATGCGAGTTTCACCTCTAACTTGATAACATCGTACCCTGATGTGGTTGGTACTCATCCAAGGATGAGGGTCCACTAGAATATGAAATGGAAACTCCCATCAAGGTTTGGATGTCACTCCTAACTTGAGGGTAGGTTTCGTGCAAAAATCAATTTTACGCTGAATGAAAATCATCACCAAATATGGGAATCACCCCTGTTTTGATGAATCATTTCGATTGTGTTACATGAGTGTCTTCACAGCTTCCATGTGTGTATTGTGTTAGCCTTAGGAAAGGCTTGTATATTAGAAGTCCAAAAGAATAGAGGGAAGCAAGGAAGAGAGAAAGGAATTATGTCTTTAACAACAAATAAATGAGAAAGCTCCTAAACTATAGACTAGGCAAAGCAAGGCATTCCTAATTCCCTATAGTTATGGCTCTGATACCAATCTGGTATCAGAGTACTCCTACTATAGACTAGAGAAAAGTATAGCAATTCTACCTAATTCCCTATAGTTATGGCTCTGATACCAATCTGGAATAATAATTATAAATTCTGAAATAGTAAATCTGTTTTAATAAATAAATAATAATTATAAATCTGATTAGTTTAATAAATAAATCTGATTTATTAAATTTCTGATTTAATTAATAATTCAGAAAATAATATATATGTATTTTCAAAATTCTGATTTTATAAACTGAAATAATTAAATAAAATTCTGAAATATATATATCTGAAAAATAAATAATAGAAATATAATTCTGAATAAATAATTATTTCAGATTTAAATAAATCTGATTTTATAAATAATAATATTAATAATCTGTTTTATTATAATGATAATAATAATAATTGTAATAATAATAATAATAATAATAATAATAATAATAATAATAGTAATATTAATAATAATATTAATAATAATAATAATAATAATAATAATAATAATAATAATCATAATAATAATAACAATAATAATCCTATAACAGTTCAACGATCGGAGAAAGAAAAGAAGGCGGAAAATGTTACCGGATAGTCGGAGACGGTGGGAGGTGGTGGCCGGAGAAGGTGGACCGGTGGTGGTGAACTCCGGCGGCGAGAGGTGACGGAGATGTAGTTCGGTTTCGTTTCGGGTTTGATTCGTTTGAAAGGAACGATATGATGAAGTTTTGATTGGGTTTTATAAAGGAATGAGGGTGTTCGGTTACAGAAACAGAAGGGTCACCCGTAACAATCGAAGAAGAAGAAGAAACGAATGGACGTAGAAGATGAAGCTGTTTGGCGGTTTGTTGTTTGATTTTAAATTCGCAATAAATGAATGCTTAAATACAAAACAGATCCAACTTGTTAACATGTTGCGAGATAGTCCAGTTGGTTTGTGCGCTGTTTGAGTTGTTGTTGGTCGCGGGTTCGAGTCCCGGTTCATGCACAAAATCCCATTTTTTTAATACAGTTAGTTTTAACTAACTGGGTTAGCCACTAACTGAGTTTTCTAACTCAGTTAGTGCTGTTCTTTAATAAAACTAACCAGGTTAGGCTGATTTAACCTGGTTTTCACTAACGGGGTTAGATTTACTAACAAAAATGTTCAAAAACCAATAAAAATTCAGAAAATATTTATTTATTTAATTTAAATTATTATTTTATTCATTTAAAATAATAATAAAATAATATAATAGTCAAATTTAACCCAAACTTCAATATTTTTACCAAATTAGCGTATAAACTCCCAATTTTTGTACGATTTAGGGTAATCTCTTGGCAACGATGAATTAAAGAGCTGGAATTAAGATGTAATTTCTCTGTTTTTACGTGTTTAACATAGTTTCAACGTGTTTCAATTGTTTCAACAATACATAGCATTCAAACACAAAATATGGATAAAATCATGCATTTTCATTATGATTTCAAGTCTCGAGTACAATTTGGAATTAGAAACAAATACCACGAAGGTACAACTTACAAAAATAGAAAGTACAGGTAGACTTGCCAAAAATGGAAAGATTGAAAATACGAGATGTCACAGTCTCCCCTACTTTAGGAGATTTCGTCCTCGAAATCTAAGAGGAAAACTTTTGAAAAGATGACATCTAATGATTCAAAAAGAGGGAAATAAATGAGACTTTGATCATAATGTTTTTGTTTAGGAAAATTGATTTCATGTATGCATCACCCCAACCGATGGCGGAAACATCGGGATGAGACGTACAAACTGTTCAAAGACATCATAACACTAAATGTGACAATAATTAAAATTTCATTTATTAAAATTCCAAGGTTTCATACATATGTCAAAAAGAGAAAATACAAACATCAAACATAGTATTATTTCTAAGGCGGGTTTCTAGGCCATCCTATTCATTTCTTCGAATCTTGATTCCTCATCCTGCAGTATGCATTTAAAATAAAGTCAACAACACATGGTGGCGAGTATACAAGTTTGAATATAGCATAATATGTTTAAAATAGTTTAACTTGATCAAATCCACGTGAATACATGAGATCATATTAACAGTTATACTCGTAACGATGAAACTATGTGTTCAAACCATAGTTTAACGCAATTAACATAGCCTAACCCTCGAAAGGGTGGTAACATAGAGTTAAAAATCCTAACAATACCCATAATATTACGGGAGGGCCGTTACAACCTACAACGCTGCCATTGTTAGGGGAGGCTTGCAAAGTTAATGAACACACAGCCATAAATGTTTAACATTAGCATAACATGATTAACATGAGTCAAATAGATTCACAAGAAATGTGGATAGATAGTGCAAAAATGTTTAACATAGTGTTTTGATATAGGAAATGCATACTACACCCAAAAGTGTAAAATGGAAAATGGGTCAAGTATACTCACCTTAGAGTGCGTTGCGTATTCTTGGAATAAGATAGAATAATAGAATAATAGATTTCCAAGAGATGTGCACAAGAAGATTAAGATAGCATAAAAAGAGATTTAACGTAAAACATAATAATTGAGATAACATAAAAAGAGATTTATCATAAAAATATGGATTGTCACGGAACGTAACATAAGACTATTCCAAAGTGAATCGAAATCCTTTTCGAATTAAGGAGACGTGCTTTGGCCTAATAGACAAATACTCTCATCGAGGAGCGACTAACGGTATTGTCCTTCCAGTTAGTACACGTCCTTAATCGATTGGGAAAATCGAAACTTTGGCGAGATCGAAAATCAAAGAATGGGACTAGTTAACAAGATGCGAGTTTCACCTCTAACTTGATAACATCGTACCCTGATGTGGTTGGTACTCATCCAAGGATGAGGGTCCACTAGAATATGAAATGGAAACTCCCATCAAGGTTTGGATGTCACTCCTAACTTGAGGGTAGGTTTCGTGCAAAAATCAATTTTACGCTGAATGAAAATCATCACCAAATATGGGAATCACCCCTGTTTTGATGAATCATTTCGATTGTGTTACATGAGTGTCTTCACAGCTTCCATGTGTGTATTGTGTTAGCCTTAGGAAAGGCTTGTATATTAGAAGTCCAAAAGAATAGAGGGAAGCAAGGAAGAGAGAAAGGAATTATGTCTTTAACAGCAAATAAATGAGAAAGCTCCTAAACTATAGACTAGGCAAAGCAAGGCATTCCTAATTCCCTATAGTTATGGCTCTGATACCAATCTGGTATCAGAGTACTCCTATTATAGACTAGAGAAAAGTATAGCAATTCTACCTAATTCCCTATAGTTATGGCTCTGATACCAATCTGGAATAATAATTATAAATTCTGAAATAGTAAATCTGTTTTAATAAATAAATAATAATTATAAATCTGATTAGTTTAATAAATAAATCTGATTTATTAAATTTCTGATTTAATTAATAATTCAGAAAATAATATATATGTATTTTCAAAATTCTGATTTTGTAAACTGAAATAATTAAATAAAATTCTGAAATATATATATCTGAAAAATAAATAATAGAAAGATAATTCTGAATAAATAATTATTTCAGATTTAAATAAATCTGATTTTATAAATAATAATATTAATAATCTGTTTTATTATAATGATAATAATAATAATTGTAATAATAATAATAATAATAATAGTAATATTAATAATAATATTATTAATAATAATAATAATAATAATAATAATAATAATAATAATAATAATAATAACAATAATAATCCTATAACAGTTCAACGATCGGAGAAAGAAAAGAAGGCGGAAAATGTTACCGGATAGTCGGAGACGGTCGGAGGTGGTGGCCGGAGAAGGTGGACCGGTGGTGGTGAACTCCGGCGGCGAGAGGTGACGGAGATGTAGTTCGGTTTCGTTTCGGGTTTGATTCGTTTGAAAGGAACGATATGATGAAGTTTTGATTGGGTTTTATAAAGGAATGAGGGTGTTCGGTTACAGAAACAGAAGGGTCACCCGTAACAATCGAAGAAGAAGAAGAAACGAATGGACGTAGAAGATGAAGCTGTTTGGCGGTTTGTTGTTTGATTTTAAATTCGCAATAAATGAATGCTTAAATACAAAACAGATCCAACTTGTTAACATGTTGCGAGATAGTCCAGTTGGTTTGTGCGCTGTTTAAGTTGTTGTTGGTCGCGGGTTCGAGTCCCGGTTCATGCACAAAATCCCATTTTTTTAATACAGTTAGTTTTAACTAACTGGGTTAGCCACTAACTGAGTTTTCTAACTCAGTTAGTGCTGTTCTTTAATAAAACTAACCAGGTTAGGCTGATTTAACCTGGTTTTCACTAACGGGGTTAGATTTACTAACAAAAATGTTCAAAAACCAATAAAAATTCAGAAAATATTTATTTATTTAATTTAAATTATTATTTTATTCATTTAAAATAATAATAAAATAATATAATAGTCAAATTTAACCCAAACTTCAATATTTTTACCAAATTAGCGTATAAACTCCCAATTTTTGTACGATTTAGGGTAATCTCTTGGCAACGATGAATTAAAGAGCTGGAATTAAGATGTAATTTCTCTGTTTTTACGTGTTTAACATAGTTTCAACGTGTTTCAATTGTTTCAACAATACATAGCATTCAAACACAAAATATGGATAAAATCATGCATTTTCATTATGATTTCAAGTCTCGAGTACAATTTGGAATTAGAAACAAATACCACGAAGGTACAACTTACAAAAATAGAAAGTACATGTAGACTTGCCAAAAATGGAAAGATTGAAAATACGAGATGTCACAGTCTCCCCTACTTTAGGAGATTTCGTCCTCGAAATCTAAGAGGAAAACTTTTGAAAAGATGACATCTAATGATTCAAAAAGAGGGAAATAAATGAGACTTTGATCATAATGTTTTTGTTTAGGAAAATTGATTTCATGTATGCATCACCCCAACCGATGGCGGAAACATCGGGATGAGACGTACAAACTGTTCAAAGACATCATAACACTAAATGTGACAATAATTAAAATTTCATTTATTAAAATTCCAAGGTTTCACACATATGTCAAAAAGAGAAAATACAAACATCAAACATAGTATTATTTCTAAGGCGGGTTTCTAGGCCATCCTATTCATTTCTTCGAATCTTGATTCCTCATCCTGCAGTATGCATTTAAAATAAAGTCAACAACACATGTTGGCGAGTATACAAGTTTGAATATAGCATAATATGTTTAAAATAGTTTAACTTGATCAAATCCACGTGAATACATGAGATCATATTAACAGTTATACTCGTAACGATGAAATCTATGTGTTCAAACCAAAGTTTAACGCAATTAACATAGCCTAACCCTCGAAAGGGTGGTAACATAGAGTTAAAAATCCTAACAATACCCATAATATTACGGGAGGGGCGTTACAACCTACAGCGCTGCCATTGCTAGGGGAGGCTTGCAAAGTTAATGAACACACAGCCATAAATGTTTAACATTAGCATAACATGATTAACATGAGTCAAATAGATTCACAAGAAATGTGGATAGATAGTGCAAAAATGTTTAACATAGTGTTTTGATATAGGAAATGCATACTACACCCAAAAGTGTAAAATGGAAAATGGGTCAAGTATACTCACCTTAGAGTGCGTTGCGTATTCTTGGAATAAGATAGAATAATAGAATAATAGATTTCCAAGAGATGTGCACAAGAAGATTAAGATAGCATAAAAAGAGATTTAACGTAAAACATAATAATTGAGATAACATAAAAAGAGATTTATCATAAAAATATGGATTGTCACGGAACGTAACATAAGACTATTCCAAAGTGAATCGAAATCCTTTTCGAATTAAGGAGACGTGCTTTGGCCTAATAGACAAATACTCTCATCGAGGAGCGACTAACGGTATTGTCCTTCCAGTTAGTACACGTCCTTAATCGATTGGGAAAATCGAAACTTTGGCGAGATCGAAAATCAAAGAATGGGACTAGTTAACAAGATGCGAGTTTCACCTCTAACTTGATAACATCGTACCCTGATGTGGTTGGTACTCATCCAAGGATGAGGGTCCACTAGAATATGAAATGGAAACTCCCATCAAGGTTTGGATGTCACTCCTAACTTGAGGGTAGGTTTCGTGCAAAAATCAATTTTACGCTGAATGAAAATCATCACCAAATATGGGAATCACCCCTGTTTTGATGAATCATTTCGATTGTGTTACATGAGTGTCTTCACAGCTTCCATGTGTGTATTGTGTTAGCCTTAGGAAAGGCTTGTATATTAGAAGTCCAAAAGAATAGAGGGAAGCAAGGAAGAGAGAAAGGAATTATGTCTTTAACAGCAAATAAATGAGAAAGCTCCTAAACTATAGACTAGGCAAAGCAAGGCATTCCTAATTCCCTATAGTTATGGCTCTGATACCAATCTGGTATCAGAGTACTCCTACTATAGACTAGAGAAAAGTATAGCAATTCTACCTAATTCCCTATAGTTATGGCTCTGATACCAATCTGGAATAATAATTATAAATTCTGAAATATTAAATCTGTTTTAATAAATAAATAATAATTATAAATCTGATTAGTTTAATAAATAAATCTGATTTATTAAATTTCTGATTTAATTAATAATTTAGAAAATAATATATATGTATTTTCAAAATTCTGATTTTATAAACTGAAATAATTAAATAAAATTCTGAAATATATATATCTGAAAAATAAATAATAGAAATATAATTCTGAATAAATAATTATTTCAGATTTAAATAAATCTGATTTTATAAATAATAATATTAATAATCTGTTTTATTATAATGATAATAATAATAATTGTAATAATAATAATAATAATAATAGTAATATTAATAATAATATTAATAATAATAATAATAATAATAATAATCATAATAATAATAACAATAATAATCCTATAACAGTTCAACGATCGGAGAAAGAAAAGAAGGCGGAAAATGTTACCGGATAGTTGGAGACGGTCGGAGGTGGTGGCCGGAGAAGGTGGACCGGTGGTGGTGAACTCCGGCGGCGAGAGGTGACGGAGATGTAGTTCGGTTTCGTTTCGGGTTTGATTCGTTTGAAAGGAACGATATGATGAAGTTTTGATTGGGTTTTATAAAGGAATGAGGGTGTTCGGTTACAGAAACAGAAGGGTCACCCGTAACAATCGAAGAAGAAGAAGAAACGAATGGACGTAGAAGATGAAGCTGTTTGGCGGTTTGTTGTTTGATTTTAAATTCGCAATAAATGAATGCTTAAATACAAAACAGATCCAACTTGTTAACATGTTGCGAGATAGTCCAGTTGGTTTGTGCGCTGTTTGAGTTGTTGTTGGTCGCGGGTTCGAGTCCCGGTTCATGCACAAAATCCCATTTTTTTAATACAGTTAGTTTTAACTAACTGGGTTAGCCACTAACTGAGTTTTCTAACTCAGTTAGTGCTGTTCTTTAATAAAACTAACTAGGTTAGGCTGATTTAACCTGGTTTTCACTAACGGGGTTAGATTTACTAACAAAAATGTTCAAAAACCAATAAAAATTCAGAAAATATTTATTTATTTAATTTAAATTATTATTTTATTCATTTAAAATAATAATAAAATAATATAATAGTCAAATTTAACCCAAACTTCAATATTTTTACCAAATTAGCGTATAAACTCCCAATTTTTGTACGATTTAGGGTAATCTCTTGGCAACGATGAATTAAAGAGCTGGAATTAAGATGTAATTTCTCTGTTTTTACGTGTTTAACATAGTTTCAACGTGTTTCAATTGTTTCAACAATACATAGCATTCAAACACAAAATATGGATAAAATCATGCATTTTCATTATGATTTCAAGTCTCGAGTACAATTTGGAATTAGAAACAAATACCACGAAGGTACAACTTACAAAAATAGAAAGTACAGGTAGACTTGCCAAAAATGGAAAGATTGAAAATACGAGATGTCACACCCACATCCTCTTAGTCATGACTATTCTTTCTTACCTGATGAAGATGAGTTCACAGACTTTCTGTCAACATCACCAAGTAGTTTCACATCCAGTCAAGATGATGTGTTTGAAGATAATGATGCTAAGAAGGAAAATAACAGCAAACCTGTTTTGAAAAAGAAAAATACACCTTCTAAAAACAATAATCAAACTTTTGTTAAAAAGGTTAATTTTGTTCAAGGAAGTGATATGAAAACCGAAACAGCTGTTATCGAAAAGGAATCAAATGTAGAGTTTGCTAAAAACAAAAACATAGAAAAATCTGAAATTAAGCAAACTGAACAAAATCCTTCCAAGGCATCATCATCAAAACCAGAATCTAGTTCAAAGGCTTCAGGTGAGAAGTCTTTGAAAAAGAGATCGTGCTTCAAATGTCACACAAAGGGACATGTAGCTAGCTGCTGTCCTAATAAAAAGGTTGAAGCACAAGTTAGTGAGAAACAGAGAGGGAAGTCACCAGAAAAGAACGGTGATAAAACGGAAAGAGAGTCTAACTCTCCAAAGAAATCTGCTCCAAAGCAACAACCAGGTGTTGCTAGTGGTGTAGATAAGGCTGAAAAAGGAACTCCTCAAGTTCCTCGTTTTCAAAGAAATCAACCAAGATTTCAGCCTGAATCTACATCAGGCAGATATGAGAGACCTAGAAGTAGTTCACCAAGAATGAACAACCAAAATTCAAATAATTTCAGAAGTCAAGGTCAATATCAAAATCGATACCATAATAATGGTGGTCGAACTTTTTATAACAATGGCTTTATAAATTATAACAATCAAGCTTCTTGGAATCAAAACTCAAGATTTCAAAGGTCACATAGTCCAAACACATATAGGAACCCACAGGACCAGAGACCTTATGGAAATCCTGCCCCATTCCCATCAACAGGTCCAAGATCCAAGACTCCAGTTAGGAGTGATGGACATTAGATGGATGTTCCTGTAGTTGATGAATCTGGACGACCCAAGACCATTAAGGCTTGGGTCCCCCACTCTAACTAATCTTTTGGTTGGTGTGTGCAGGAGCTGCTAAGGAGGATTATCAATTTATGGTATGTTGATAGTGGCTGCTCCAGGCACATGACGGGGGATGCGAGGTTGTTTTCTAAATTTGAAGAATACGATGGTGGACATGTTAATTAAGCTGGTGCTAAAGGTGGTAGGATTACTGGAAGAGGAAAAGTGACGAATGGGAAGATCACATTGGACAAAGTGAACTATGTTGAGCAGCTGAAACACAATCTGATGAGCGTGTCACAAGTCTGCGACAAGGGTCACTCAGTCCATTTTACAAATACTGAGGCATTGGTGTTGAAACCGGGTTTGGTCATTCCGGACGATTGGATAGTGATGCGTGCACCAAGGAAAAATGATACTTATGTCATGGACATGGGTGCCAAAGATCCAACTGCTGCGGTGGCATGTTTACTGTCAAAAGCATCGGAAGCTGAGTCTATGTTGTGGCACAGACGCATGGCTCATATTCACTACCGCAAAATGAATTACATTATAAAAAATGAGCTAGTGAAAGGAGTTCCTGTCACGACCCCCGACCCCATCTGGCCGGAATCGGTGCCGTGAGCAGTCCAGTGGTACCGGTGATTATTTTGAAAAACATTGCAGCGGAAATTTCATCAGGACCGTGAGTTAGGAAAAATATCAGAGTTTAGAAACACCGGATTTTATTTAAATAGATGGAATAAATTCCATTGTTTCAAAGGTAGCTTTTAATAAAAACAATATTTCTTAATTTGATTTAATTAATAAAATAAGCCACTTCTTGAAGTCTTTTAGTGCCGAATCCAATCCTTACTCCAATCTACTGTAATTACCTGAAACGCGTTTGAAAAAGGTTTTGTCAGCGGGAAATACTGAGTGAATCATTCAGTTTACTAAAACGACTCGTTTATTATAATTTACAGTATTAAGATCTTTTACATATGTTTCTGATATCAACCAACTACCCACAGTATTTGTCACTCGACCGAATCTGTGACAGTGGTCATATCACCATTGCCTGCCCCAATGAATGACCTATCACTTAATTTTAGGTTCGCCCACCTAAAGTGATAAAAACAATAGTAATGTGCACAATACCCCACATACTGGCTGTAATTTGGTGATTACATCAACTTAATCACTGTAATTACAATTCTGAAAATAATTTGGAGTATTGTAAAACATTTGACAAAAAGAGAAAATGACTCACATTATAAACATGCAGATTCATACGGCCAAAGTTTAGTCTACAGATAAGCCTTGATATATTGCAGATTTACACAGGCAGAGCTTAGCCTATTGATTTAGCCTTGTAACCTAGTGCATACGAACTAGGTAGGTAACTTAATACAACAATTACGATAACTCACGAGATCAAATTCTCACAACGAACGACAAAGTGCGATACATAAACATCCATCGAATTAAGGACAAACGACAAAGTACGATACTTAAACATCCATTGAATTAACGACGAATGACAAAGTATAACCCTAGTGTGGGCGGCACTTAAACATCCATTAGATATATTGATCGGTCGGAAAATGAATCGTAATAGCGATCGAGTTAATACCCTGTATCGTAGCAGCACCCTGCTATACTAATTAGTGATTCGCGTGTGTGTTTTTAGAGTATTTGGACGATAACTCGGTGTATAATCAGAATTTAATCGTCGAATGAACAGCAGACTGCAAGTGCCGATGCCTGCTATTTATACACGAAATTTGACAGGCTTATGGACCGTAAGCCTTATCCCTTACGGTTAGTAAGGGGTACGAACCGACTATAGGGTAGCCACGTTTGGGACTAGGCCTGCTGACTTTATAGTTTTGTCCAATCAGATTTAGACAACGAGTTTCTATTGATAATCATCAACTAGGGTTTACCCCCCCTGAGTTTTAGGGGCCCTGATCCTGATTCTGTTTGTTATGAAAATTTTAGAGATTGTGTAAAATTACTTGGGTGTCTCAACTAGGGTTTCCTATTGAGTAAATAAAATAGTAGATATGACTTTTGGTGAGAATAGAATAATAAATAATAGTTTTGGGTAAATTACAAAAAGAGAATAAAATGGTGAGAAAAAGGAATGGACCCACTGTGTAACTTTAGGGTTCAACTAGAAGGACTCCTGATATAAATTTTGGGTATAACTTTTGAGCTATTTAAAAATATAACGTACTCGTGTTAAGTATAGTACCCCTAATTCAACCTTGTCCCGAAGTCCCGAGATAGAATCCAAACGAACTTAGTCGGGCAGAGCCTTGACATGCGTTATGGGACTCAGATTAATCGGAAAGGGTAGCGGTGATCGAGAGTTACAATACTTAAAACGAGCATGACTTTAGATTATTATTGGTGAATACAAAAGAAAAATAATAGGTGTATATATACAACAGAATGGCGAGATAAAGGAAGGAAAGAAGATATGAACGAAATATTTTGAAAGCTGCTATCCTTATTTATAGTTGAAAGAAACCTTAATGAATGAGTTTACTCAAGATTCCTTTTGTTTATTTTGCCTCCACGTACCCATACACATGTATACATAAGAATTCCATTTTTTTCAAATGTCATCTTGTACAAGTACATGTGTACCTATAAATTCTAATTCAATATTTTAAATTTTTCTTAATTATTTTAATGTTTACGAAATATTAATAATGTTTTAAGTTTTGATTATTTTATTTTTATAATTAATTTAACAGCTTTACTTATTTGGTGCTTATATCTTATAAAATATATCATTTTATAAAATAACGAATATGTCTTTAGAACGAGAATATTTTTGTCTACATTTGGGTCTAAGTTTCATTAAAAACAGAGTAGGTTCAAATAAAATGTTATTTTTATAGTTATGGTTCCTGGCCCGTCTAGGTACTTCATATTTCTAACAGTCAACTTACCCGTAATATACCTGTCTAATAATGTAAGTTTTTATATACTTTTATTTTAATAGAAATGTCAACCCATATACAGGCCAATTAATTAATATAATATTTCAACCAACTATATAAAATAGTGTTTAAAACTATTTGGGTTGAATATTTATATTAAAATAAAATACTTACTAGTTACTAGTGGTTAATAAATCTAACAAGACTCATAATTCTTATATAAAAGTTAGGAATGTTATATTCTCCCCACCTTGTTTTAAATCTCGTCCTCGAGATTTGGGTTACGATATTTCTTTTAGATTTATGTCGTATTTTGGTCAATAAAAACAATTTTAAAGTAGATGACACAGAATTAAAATATCAAATTTTGTGAATACGAGTTGTACCATAAGTAGGATTCAATGGTTCAACTGAATTAGTTCAAGAAATCAAAGATAATTGAATGAGATGAAATGATATAATTTCCAAAGTGATTAGGTTCAAGCCATAAGATATATAATTAATAGATATTTAAAATGGATGTGAAAGATTTTTAGAATTAATAAAATTCTTTGTCAAAAGAAAGCTTACTTTGATTGGCAACTGAGGAAGACTTTAGAATTAACAGGTTCCGAATGAAATAAAAGCATGAAAAATGATTTGTCAAATATTTATGATATAAGAAAATCAATGTGTTTGAGATGAGTGAATTGCAAAGATACACCAAAGGACAATAGAGTTAGTGTATTAGAGTTCCAAGTTGTTTTAAAGGATGAAATAATGTGATAGTACACTATTAGTGACTATATTTTTCATAATATGTCCGAGAGATGGAAATATAATAAAAATAAGTTGTTTTGACATGACCAACTATTATATTATATTTGTAAAGCAAATATAATATATATTATTTATTACACATTTTTACTATATGTAAATGGTCACTACTTTTAAATATTATAGTATTTTACTATACTATGTAAAATACTTATATTATCTAATACATATTAAAAACACTGCAATGGAGTTATCACCAAAATATTTTAGTATTATTATTTTGTAAAAGAATTCATTTTGATTTATAACATTAATTGAAAGTTGTAAATAAAAGGGATAAAATATTTATTGTATAAAAATATTTGTAAAATATTTTGTAAATATATATAACACTTAATGTGTCGATTCTTATGTGATTACTTATTTTTATTTTGAAATCATATAACGTTGTGAATGTATTTACAAATGTTGTAAATAAGTGAAAACGGGGACTATTCTTTATATATTACAATGTTCTCCTAACCCAATGTAGTCGCTGACTACTATATTATTCTTATATGGTTATTTTCTTGCTAGAGTATTATAGTACATAGTTACAAAATATGTGATACATAATTATTTATATAATTTTATTCGTTCCTCTAATTCTGGTATTGTTTTATGAAAATATATTTTCTCTTTAAAATATTTTTATATATAATTATAATTTACTAAATAAATATGATGACTCAATTTATTAACTAGTTATTATCATGGTTGGATATTGGTTAGTGCTGCCTTGTTTAAGCATAGGTGGCCAGTCCATGCCTAACTAAGGCTAGGCTATTCGATATATGCCCCTGATAATAACTCTAGTATCTAAAAATAATACTAGCACTTCTGTTATTTATAAAAATAAATAACTTAAATATAAACTTAAATGAGAGTATATCTCAATATAATTTTTATATATAAAATATAAATTCTTTACCTCAATGGGTTAACAAGATTCATTAACTCGAAATCAAAGAGTCACTGTTTTATAATAATGCGATTCATAGTGCAAAAAGTGAAATGATATTTGAGTTTTGATAAATCGAAATGAAGCCCTCCAGTGGTCTTCATAAAGCAAATGAATCATACTCGCAACAAACAGAGCATGCGTAACGTGTGAAATTACCAAGAATTGAAATAGATCAATATTTGCTGCTATGAAAGAAATCCTCATGATATGATGACTATTAGAGGAAGTAGAAATGCGAAAGTCAACTTATTATATGTAGAAGTCAGAATTTCAACGAAAAGAAATATAAAAACTTTATCTGGAATTTCGTGTGATAACTGTTGTTAAGTGACATTACCAGGGAATGTTGAATAAAATAAAATAGGGAATTTGCAAAGGTATATAACTCCTTTTGCAGTGATGATAATTATGACTCTGATTAGACTTGTACACCGATAATTGTGAAATCTTATTACAACGTACCTTAGCGAGATTTATGTCGGTTGTAGGATCATATGGCAAAGTGCTTCCTTTTTTATTAGTAGTTTTTCTACTGACGGAATTAGCATTGGTGTCATCGTGCCTAATTTATATTTTTCAAAGGTCTTGCCTTGGAAAATCGTGTGGGATATACTTCAACGTCTGTGGACGTATATTTTAAGTTTCATGTGTTTTCACAACTTTATATACTTCTTACTTGCGTTAATAGTTTATAGTAACGCATTGGAAATTCTTATACTTTTGATGATGTCCCAACTTAATGGGTTTTCATTTAATTATATTGTTGCACGAGTTATGAAACAGATGATTAAACGAAATAATGTTTGATCTCAAAATTAAAGATATATGCGAGAGATTTCTAATAAAGAAATCTAGACATATATGCTTGTGCTTTCTTCCTATTTGGCTTTTGGAATCATATATCTCCCATGCTGTAATATACATATCCTCTATAAGGTCAATGTATTTAACAGATTCATATTTCCAAAAACAAGTCAAATATCTGGTCATGATTTTATTTAGGGAAATCTTGTCACTGATTTGACATATTATTTACCCCGTCTTATCCGGTTCGCGCCGGAGAGGTAACTTCAGTATATCCAGACAAGCTGGAGAGTCTGCTACTCTATACCCAGTTTTGCCGGAGAAAATTTTCTATTTCCCATAAATAGTATCTTTTCAAGATTTTTAAAAGTGCCTCTTTTATTAGGACTTTTATCCAGAATCAAGGAAATTTGTATTTCCCTTACATATCTTATTCTCGACCAAATAATATCAATAAGCAAGAAGCAATTATGTGCTATTGCCTGCTAATCGTCATTTTTATGGAATACCAATATCCATTACATTGTATTTATATAAGTAATTTACCTTAAAGTTTATTTAAGGCAAAATTCTTAAGTTTAAGTCTAAATATCATCCGGAATGCTATCAGATAATATTAAGCTTCAAATTTTCCGTTTAAACTTTAGGTATTATTATAACACCTAATTGCGTAAACAAGTAGCTTAGCTTATACTAAGGCATCTTTTCTTATGTTCAAGTCTAACTGCTATTGGCTGTGCTACCATTTAACAGTAATCTCCTAACTCTTTTTATTTAAGCTTAAGTATTATTATCACAACACTTATAGGCTTAAAGCAGTGGCTCTGATACCACCTTTAGTGTCACGACCCCCGGCCTCATCTGGCCGGAATCGGTGCCGTGAGCAGTCCAGTGGTACCGGTGATTATTTTGAAAAACATTGCAGCGGAAATTTCATCAGGACCGTGAGTTAGGAAAAATATCAGAGTTTAGAAACACCGGATTTTATTTAAATAGATGGAATAAATTCCATTGTTTCAAAGGTAGCTTTTAATAAAAACAATATTTCTTAATTTGATTTAATTAATAAAATAAGCCACTTCTTGAAGTCTTTTAGTGCCGAATCCAATCCTTACTCCAATCTACTGTAATTACCTGAAACGCGTTTGAAAAAGGTTTTGTCAGCGGGAAATACTGAGTGGATCATTCAGTTTACTAAAACGACTCGTTTATTTTAATTTACAGTATTAAGATCTTTTACATATGTTTCTGATATCAACCAACTACCCACAGTATTTGTCACTCGACCGAATCTGTGACAATGGTCATATCACCATTGGCTGCCCCAATGAATGACGTATCACTTAATTTTAGGTTCGCCCACTTAAAGTGATAAAAACAATAGTAATGTGCACAATACCCCACATACTGGCTGTAATTTGGTGATTACATCAACTTAATCACTGTAATTATTATTCTGAAAATAATTTGGAGTATTGTAAAACATTTGATAAAAAGAGAAAATGACTCACATTATAAACATGCAGATTCATACGGCCAAAGTTTAGTCTACAGATAAGCCTTGATATATTGCAGATTTACACAGGCAGAGCTTAGCCTATTGATTTAGCCTTGTAACCTAGTGCATACGAACTAGGTAGGTAACTTAATACAACAATTACGATAACTCACGAGATCAAATTCTCACAACGAACGACAAAGTGCGATACTTAAACATCCATCGAATTAACGACGAACGACAAAGTACGATACTTAAACATCCATTGAATTAACGACGAATGACAAAGTATAACCCTAGTGTGGGCGGCACTTAAACATCCATTGGATATATTGATCGGTCGGAAAATGAATCGTAATAGCGATCGAGTTAATACCCTGTATCGTAGCAGCACCCTGCTATACTAATTAGTGATTCGCGTGTGTGTTTTTAGAGTATTTGGACGATAACTCGGTGTATGAACAGCAGACTGCAAGTGCCGATGCCTGCTATTTATACACGAAATTTGACAGGCTTATGGACCGTAAGCCTTATCCCTTACGGTCAGTAAGGGGTATGAACCGACTATAGGGTAGCCACGTTTGGGACTAGGCCTGCTGACTTTATAGTTTTGTCCAATCAGATTTAGACAACGAGTTTCTATTGATAATCATCAACTAGGGTTTACCCCCCCTGAGTTTTAGGGGCCCTGATCCTGATTCTGTTTGTTATGAAAATTTTAGAGATTGTGTAAAATTACTTGGGTGTCTCAACTAGGGTTTCCTATTGAGTAAATAAAATAGTAGATATGACTTTTGGTGAGAATAGAATAATAAATAATAGTTTTGGGTAAATTACAAAAAGAGAATAAAATGGTGAGAAAAATGAATGGACCCACTGTGTAACTTTAGGGTTCAACTAGAAGGACTCCTGATATAAATTTTGGGTATAACTTTTGAGCTAATTAAAAATATAATGTACTCGTGTTAAGTATAGTACCCCTAATTCAACCTTGTCCCGAAGTCCCGAGATAGAATCCAAACGAACTTAGTCGGGCAGAGCCTTGACATGCGTTATGGGACTCAGATTAATCGGAAAGGGTAGCGGTGATCGAGAGTTACAATACTTAAAACGAGCATGACTTTAGATTATTATTGGTGAATACTAAAGAAAAATAATAGGTGTATATATACAACAGAATGGCGAGATAAAGGAAGGAAAGAAGATATGAACGAAATATTTTGAAAGCTGCTATCCTTATTTATAGTTGAAAGAAACCTTAATGAATAAGTTTACTCAAGATTCCTTTTGTTTATTTTGCCTCCACGTACCCATACACATGTATACATAAGAATTCCATTTTTTTCAAATGTCATCTTGTACAAGTACATGTGTACCTATAAATTCTAATTCAATATTTTAAATTTTTCTTAATTATTTTAATGTTTACGAAATACTAATAGTGTTTTAAGTTTTAATTATTTTATTTTTATAATTAATTTAACAGCTTTACTTATTTGGTGCTTATATCTTATAAAATATATCGTTTTATAAAATACGAATATGTCTTTAGAACGAGAATATTTTTGTCTACATTTGGGTCTAAGTTTCATTAAAAACAGAGTAGGTTCAAATAAAATGTTATTTTTATAGTTATGGTTCCTGGCCCGTCTAGGTACTTCATATTTCTAACAGTCAACTTACCCGTAATATACCTGTCTAATAATGTAAGTTTTTATATACTTTTATTTTAATAGAAATGTCAACCCATATACAGGCCATAATATAATATTTCAACCAACTATATAAAATAGTGTTTAAAACTATTTGGGTTGAATATTTATATTAAAATAAAATAGTTACTAGTTACTAGTGGGCTTCAAAGTTTACCAACTTGACGTGAAGAGTGCATTTCTTTACGGAAAAGTCCAAGAAGTGGTGTATGTCTCACAACCAGAAGGGTTCGTTGATCCAGACTATCCAGATCGAGTGTACAAACTTGATAAGGCTTTGTATGGGTTACATCAAGCTCCCAGGGCGTGGTACGAGACACTGTCTACACATCTGCTCAAGAATGGTTTTGAAAGAGGTCAGATTGACAGTACACAGTTCATTAAGAGGAAGAAGGAAGATTTTCTGCTGGTACAGGTATACATAGATGACATCATCTTTGGGTCATCTGATGAGAACATGTGTAAGGAATTTGAACAGGTGATGAAGAGCAAGTTTGAAATAAGTGCTATGGGTGAGCTGTATTACTTTCTGGGATTACAAGTTGAACAGAAGGAGGATGGGATGTTTATTCATCAAACGAAGTATGTGTATGACATTTTGGATCGGTTCAAAATGAATGATTGCTCTACTTCCAACACACCCATTTGTGAAAACCACAATCTCGGCCCAGATCATGAAAGCACTGAAGATGTTGATCCTACTCATTACAGGGCGATGATTGGTTCTCTAATGTACTTGACTGCTTCAAGACCTGACATCATGTTTGCCGTATGCTTGTGTGCCAGATATCAGGCGAATCCGAAAGAGTCACATATGAAAGCAGTGAAGTGTATTCTTCGTTACTTGAAGGGGAAACCTAAACTTGGGTTGTGGTATCCAGCTGATAGTGATTTGAGATTCGTTGCTTACACTGATTCAGACTTTGGAGGATGCAAATCGAACAGAAAGTCTACAACTGGTGGTTGTCAGTTCTTAGGATGCAGGATCGTGTCTTGGCAATGCAAGAAGCAATCCTGTGTGTCTACCTCTACGTGTGAAGCTGAATATATTGCTGCGGGTAGCTGTTGCTCTCAGGTTCTCTGGATTCAACAGCAGATGCGCGATTACGGTTTGGATTTCACTCGTACTCCTATTATGATAGATAATAATGCCACTATATCAATCACAAACAATCCCGTAAAGCACAGTAGAACTAAACATATTGACATACGTCATCACTTTATACGGGATTGTGCTGAAAAACGACTAATTGAATTACATCGAGTCGACACAGAAGATAACCTTGCTGATCTTTACACTAAAGCTTTTGATCGAGCTCGCTTTGAACACTTAGTTGAACTCAACGGGATGAGGAATCCTGAATAACTGGTTTTTCATAAGAATTTTGTAAATAGTTTACTGCTTTCTCAAAAATCAAAAATACAAAAACATTGAAAAATCAAAAACATGAAAAAAAATAGAAAATAAAAAATGAGTTATCACTGTGTGAAAAAGAAGAAATGATAGTACATCAGCAAGTTAGACTGTCACACTGAAATCGAACCAAAATTGCTTAAGTGTGATAGCAGCTTCATCATATGATGTACCAGTAGGCAAAAGCTTGAAATAATCAACTTACCAAAGTGATATAAACCTAAATACACTGAGTATGAGTGGCGAACACATCAGTGGTGTATGGTTTAATGACCTTAATTCTTGCGTTGATAGATTGCCAAAATCTGAAGTTTTGGGTCTTTATACTGTTATTTCATCCGGCGATATCATGGGTGTCCTTCTGCTGCATCCAGATACATGCTGACCTAGACACACCCAGGATATCTTAAAAGAGCTAAAAATGCCAAAACCCTGAAAATAGCTCTCAAAGAGAGTCATTCAATAAGTGCAAAATGCACAATTCGTACCAAAAATGGTATCTGTCTTAGCCCTCGATAAGATATTTTGGTCTCTCTGCTGTACGGAAGTACTGACCTGTTCACCAAGTATCTATCGTTGAAAATTAGAACGGATGAATTCAGTATACTCACCTACTACGATGAATCCTTGTGCATACCTTGATCGCGGGAGTACATCCTGAAGTGGGACACGCTTGTATTTCGGTATTCTAAAATTACCTTAACGTATCATAAGGTAATGGTACTTGAAATGTTCATGCATTTTGTTTAAGTGGACAAACATACTGGTAATCGTCTTGAACTGCTTTTCACTAACACATTACATAAAGAATTAACTAATTGTGTGAAACAGTTTGATTTTGCTGATATGATCTTCTTACTGGTGATTCTCACAAAAATAGAGTGTTTATTGTTTTTGTTATTTATTTGCTTTCAGAAACATGCAAATATACAAAAATAATGTCTTTTTCTGTTTAAAATTCTTAACGTACGGAAAACTGTTATTCTTGGAGGAATTGTTACCGATAGGGGGAGACGGTGTTAGTAAGTGAGTTCAAAATTTTCAAATCAAGCAGGTTATAAAGTGTTTGTTTAAAATTTGTGCGTGTTGGTGCTGAATGGAAAATGCTTAATCTGTAACACAGTTTAACAAATCTCTTGAATAATAATAAATTGTTTAACTTATGTTGAAAAATTCTTATGGTTTCTCGAGATGTTTGTTTTATAGTATACAGATTGAAGCTGTATGTTGCTGAGGAGTTGCAGTGAAGATGAGAGTTTGCTTGGATGCATGGTAGGACCTCCTTTCTACATTGCAGACAGAGTTGAAGAGTTGAAGATTGCTATTCAAATGCTGAACCGGAGTTTACTCAAGTGCTAAAGTTTGAAAGATTTGGTGATTAGATGCATCAGCTTAGGGGGAGTCTGTTGCTGACAGAAGCTGTTAAAGCTGAAACTATCCAAAGACCAAAAGACTTGAAGATTCTGAAGACTGAAGTTACCTTTGCGAGCTATTGTCAAGGGGGAGTTTGTTGGTGCATGTTTTGTGACAACAGCTTAGATTTGGTCTTTGGATATCTTGTATTTAGTAAAACGATAAACAGTTAGCGGGTTTAGCTTTGTAATAGTTTGTAATAGTGAATTAAGAGTGATTGGGCCAAACCAAACCCACATATGGGGGAGGGTTTGCGAATTGGGCCTTGCCCAAGACCTAGCCCATATGCAAAGCTTTGTCCTATATAAACAAAGCTTAGCATTAGGGTTTAGGTTAATCATCTAATCACCTTAATCACTTGGAGAGAATTCGTGAAAGAGAAACGCTTGGACGAATTAGGATCTTGATTGATTGTAATCGTTACGAAGATAATCAATAAAGATCGGGTTTGAAGTGATTCGTATTCTACTCGTTTTCTGTGAAATCTGATCTAGAGGATTCCGCACTCTAGGTTAGATCGACGATTCTGTTACGATCCGCACGCGTTAGGGGACTTACACAACTTCAACAGATCCACTGAAACGTTCTGCACCTGGCCCATACCCGTCTCCTAAGACTGGACGCAAGCTTCGAAAGTTGTACGTGTGTAAATTTTGCTCACCTGATGTCTGCTCTACCATTTGAATTGTGTACCAATACATGTTTTGCAATTATTGTGTGCAGTTGTGTGGAAGATTCGGATGATGATACTGATGGGATGACTCCCGGTCATATGGATCTTACTGGTGTGATTGATGATATTGATGATGGTGAAAAAGGGTTCACATTGACATTCCTACGTTTACCACGTGATCATTTTGCCCGCTTAAGTATTTGTTGGTTTTCTTTGTTTTGAATGCTCATAATGTACCGCCACCTGCGAGTGGTGGCAAGCCCAGACTGTTTTTATTTCCTCTTTGATGACATACTTGATTTCCTGTATTATCACTTGTGCTTGATTTTTCCTGTGTTGTTAGTTTTTTACTGCGTTTTCTGCCTTATAAACGGGTGTAAAACATGTTTGCCTGGATGCCCCGGAATGCTTCGTTATGGAGGAGTGTGCAATAGAGTAACATCTATGAACAGCCATTTGCAGACACAGTTAACAAAGGTCCCCCTAAACGCTTATCGAAAAATGCTGAATACTCCATTAGATTAATAAAAATCCCCAAAAAAATATCATTGAACATCCGCTTAATTATCGTACGTAAAAATTAAAACCCTTACGAACCATGAAAAAAACATCGAAACAACAAGAACTGTATTACTTGCTAAGCAAATTGGACCCATAGTGAACATTGAGAACCTCGAACTAGCAAAAAGTGTACAACAGGAAAAGAAGAAAACGTTAATAAAAACCTCGAATATTTAGCGAGTCATCGGGTTCCAAAAATATTTTGCTAAGCGATTTTAAAAGGGTAAACCTTAATATTATAATTTTCGTTGTTACGATTGTTGTTATTATTATTATTATTATTGTTATTTATGTGTGTGTTCATATATATATATATGCATATATATGTATAAATTTTAATATGTATTTTAAATAAACAGGTTCAAAAAAACAGGAAAAGAGAACAAACTTTATTGGACAATAAACGTAATGTGTATTTTAAATAAACAAGGTTAAGAAAACAATAAAAAAAACATGTTTTATCGGGCAATATTGTTTGTCAAGATATGATTACATAATAAGTTTTACGTCACCCTTGGTCTTTATAAACACCAGACATGTGAGTATCGGGCAATATTGTTTGTCAAATCTGGTAAGCTTATTAACACCTATTTATTGGCGGTGTTACTATACATCCAGGTTCATGTCCTGTCACCATATGAAGATCCACCTTCCTGTAACCCTGATCATGTGAGTATTTGCTCTATATTGTACCACTTTTCCTTTCCATATGTGCACTTAGTTTACCCGCACCGATTATCCTTAAACGATGTTTTCAGGTTGATATGGTATATGACATTAGACACAGCATGCATCTGCCCATGCACCCCTACCATTAGACACAGCATGCATCTGCCCATGCACCCCTTTATGATGCCTGAAGATTCTTTTGCCTTCCGTGCATATTCGCGTGTTCTGCCAAATGGGTTGGTACAGTATGTTTGCGGTTTAGCACTCCTTAATAAGCCCGATATTGACAGAGGTACGAAACTTTAGATTGCACAATTATAACAAACCATACACATGTCACTTGCTCCCGCTTGATCACAAGGGCTTTGAACTTGGTTTCGTACTTGGTACTTGATTCTGATGGTTTATTGTTTGTTGTTTTTTTCTTAATCATCCTTTCTAATTTTGGCTTAGGTTACACCCAACTACAGCCAGCAATTATTACAGAAACTCCTAAAGTGACAACTGAAATGTCCAGCTAGAAAAAATTAAAAGGTCATCCCCAACTTTCATATGCATTGTCCCACCGACTGCAATGTGGCCATGCAACTTTTTGATGTTCATCACATTATATTAATTAGTATCCCTATTAGGCCTATAACGTAACCGTTATGCGGCACCTATGTTACAGGTAAACATATTATACAAGACGGCATGACACAGGCGCAACGTTTGGTTCACTCGCCGGCAACACAGGATCGCCCTGTCTCGCCGCCAGGTATGTATTATCGGTTGCATTATTTGCTACTACGCTTTTATCATTGTCATAGCGAAGTGCTTTTTCCAGCCAGTAGCTCCTGCCTTCAACAACATGCTCAGCAAAACGTAGCTTCGTCGTCCCGCCCACGTTCTGCTAGTCGGAAAAAAACCAAAAGTACGATACCAACGATTTTTGGTCCCTCTTTTGCTTACTACCCCGCAACACAACGCACAGAAGATAACGTGGTCAACACTAATTATGTTAATAGGCATTCGTATCAGAACCCCACGAAGGGCAGCGTTTGCATCGACAGGTTATACACAACTCGGTCTCCCCCCCCACACACACACTTGATCATCTATTTTTAACAACGTTGATCCGCTACTTGGGTTATCTACTCTTATCCTGTGTATTCCGATAACTTTCCCTTTAATATCTTACAGGGGCGCGCGTAGAGTATGAAAACCTTGGCGGTCCAACTTTCACATGCCATAATTGTAACGCGGTAATGTGGTATGAGGAGCGAAACAAGAATACAAAAGCATCCAATGGCACAACCTTCTCTTCGTGCTGCCAGGATGGCAAAGTTTTACTGCCTCGCCTGCTTGACGCTCCTGAACCATTACGGTCGTTGCTTGATTGTAGTGATCCGGGTACAAAAACTGTTATGATCCTCTGACGCGAACTCAAACAAAAAATATTGTCTGTAAATATGTTTGTAAATATTTCTTTTAGATTCAGAGAGCAAATTAGAGTCTAGAACAGTATGTTTTGCTTCACCTCATATGTTTTGATTGCAGTGATCCGGGTACGGTCGTTGCTTGATTGTAGTGATCCCCGCTAAAGACAAGGGGGTGCTACCCATACTGACACCAGTTAAGCGCGTTGAAGCGATCGTAAGGTATATATCGGCTTACACTTTATTCGTGCCCTGTTTAATAAACCATTTTAATTAAAGATGTGCTATTTACCTTTCTACTTGATCTGAAATGTTATTTACATACATGGTATATGTTTACTCTATTTTAAAATTAGGAGGCTACAACAGTCGGAAACTTGAGTTCGTAAATATAAAAGTGCATTGTTCTACATTAAAAAAATAGGAATAAAAAAACTTGGTAACGCATCACTTCGAATGTGTAAAGACATATAAGGGGAGAAGTTGGCTTTTGAAAAAAATAAACTTGGTGTCGTTATAAATGGAAAGGCAACAAAAAAAACTTTCAACTATAATTGATTGATTTCCATAAACAATGTAATTGTTCATATTTATTTTTGGATAACCGTCTATATAAATGTTTCGTGCTTTTCCTTCGCAGGCCTGCTTATGCAGATTCGGATTCAGAAGAAACAGTTGACAGTGGCCCACATGAAAGGTATACCGTATGCACTTAGTGTTAGTAATGAAAACCCGTACTACTTTTCGATGCATATATACGTAAACATAGTATACCATTTTTAATAGTTTTCTTTTCGTTATTTCACTGCAGTCAGTTGGCTGGTGATGGGATTGGGGATGACGGTGGCATGCGTTAGCTAACGTTTGGTCTATGTGTTATCCAATAAGATAGGAAGGCGTGCGAGAGTTTATGCATTTTTCCTTTTTCTGTTTCATGTTTTTTTTTCTTGGAAGACATCTTTTTTTCACTTCTTTTTGGCCGGCAAGTTTTGCCAAGGAAACAACTTATGGTCCATGGTTTAATAAAGTTTAACCACACCCCTTTGTAGGCGTATTGTCTTACATGTTATGCACCGGCCGTGTCAGACGTCTTGCTACGAACGAACAAAAAATAGCTATTATGCATGCCGTACATCGCACGGGCTTTCTCCCTAGTAATCTAATAACAAAACAAGTTAATAAATCACCCTAAATTTCAAACTCTAATTTCTATCTAAATCAAATCACAATAAGATTAAACAAATAAAATTAGACATAGTTACAGAAAGATTCAGCAACTTTAGGGCAAAAATTCGAACCAATTTGACCCCTAATTTCAACCTAAATCACATAAATTGCAACCCTAAAAAAAACCTAAAGATAAAAACACATACCTTTAATCTTATCAAGATTGGATAGGGTGGGCTTTTAAGTTGGGCTATATAATGATTTGATTTGAGTTATATAATATACATTCTAGTATTCTACCAAATATAATGATTTGGGCTATAATATTTAGACTAATAAAATATTTTTTTGGCTATATAAATAAAAAAAAAAGTTAAAACCGGGGGGTCGAAAACGTATATACCTAATTATCTTTTATAAAACCGGGGGGTCAAAAACGTATATACCTATGAAATCCTATACGAAACGTACATATATGACACTACTGACCGAAAAGTTCGGGGGGAGGGGGGGGCTCCCCGCCCCTTAAATGCTTCGCCCTTGAAAGAGGGAATCAAGGTAAATAAAAATGAGTTAAATGTCAATTTATTCCATGTAGTTTGAGCCATTTTCCTAGTTTAGTTTAACGGTTTCATTTTTTATCTGTGGGCCTAAAAAGTTTTCATCGTTGCCATTTTAGTCCACTGGGTTAACATCATCCATTTTTTCTGTTAATGAGAAGGCCAATTCGGTCATTTTAAATGTAATTCTGTTAACTAGAAAGCAATTTGGTCATATAAAATGACCGAATTGGCATTCTCGTTAACAGAAAAAATGGATGAAGTTAACCCAGTGGACTAAAATGGCAACAGTGAAACCTTTTTGGACCCACAGCTAAAAAATGAAACCTTTAGACTAAACTGCTAAAATGACCCAAACCAAAGAGACTAAAATGGCATTTAACTCTTAAAAAATGGTTGCTAAAAGTTTTGGAAAAACCAATTCTTTGCAGATATAAAAGAGGAATTCAATTATTAATTATTATTAATAATAAGAGAAACATAGATGCTGGTAACTAGTATTAAATATCTTAGAACTGTTTATCCCAACCAGAATTATGTAATGAAGTTGCTCAAGGCATTTGCAACCAAGGTGGTGGCCAGGTGTCACACCCCAACTGATGGCGGAAACATCAGAGTGAGACGAAAACAAGATTGCTTGAGAGTTCATAACACTAAATGTGACAAGTATTTAATAAACAATTTCATTTCATTACTAACATCAAGTACATTGTTTAAAATAGAAATTTACAAAAAGTTTGAATCAAAATAAAGTACAACAAATATGAAAGTTTAAGATGCGTTTCTAGGCGTTCTACTAGATTCCGTGTATCATCAACATCATCATCAAAAACCTGCAACACGTTTTAAAATATAGTTCAATACAAAAGTATTGGTGAGCATGCAAGTTTGAGTACTAGCATATGTATAAAAGTTTGAACAATCCACATGACAAAAATAGTTAACTAGATTAATGTAAACATGGCATGCGACTATACAAGTCAATCCTCTGATTACCGCTAGTGTAATCTTATCGTAGCAACGATAAGACCGTTTTTGTATAACTTAACTTAACAAGACTGTAGGATCGCGATCTGACCTGAATGAGTCGTTCAGAGGAGTATTACTTCGTTTCAGGTGCGGAATAACAAGAAACGAAGGTAGAAACAACTTGTTCTTCACTTAATCTACTGATTTTATTGATATGACAACAATTACAGCTCAATCTTCACACCGGCAGCACTTCGGCATGGAATACAAGAGAACGTTATGTGATTTCGCTCATGGAACCCTATATATAGGGCAGATGATTTCGCTCCAGTGTACATGTACACAAGAGCGAAACCCCAGTTGTACAGATAAGCGAAATCATCAGGTCCATATCAGCGAAACCTCTACCTAATGTCCCTATGAGCGAAATCAGCTCACTAAACACAATAGTCTTCCTATTTTCTCGTAAAACGTGCCCTAATCTATACAATTCAAAGTAAGACTCGATACAAGACGAAGTCGACAGATGTAGTGCAACAACAGACGCCCCCTCAGATGTTGACGAGTCGACTATCGAGTCACGACAATGCTGTGTCTTCACATCTTCAGTCTTGATCAGTCTCTGGGCTTTTCTCTCTTTCTTCATTAACAGACTCTCCTTTAACAGTATCTGCTTGAATATCTTTAGACTCCCCCTCTCGATTTGCTGGCATTCCTTTGTTCTTCAGCAACATCTGCAACAGGATCATTGTCTGACTTTCACAGGGGTTAATTTCCAGAATCGAAACTTGGCTCTCTTCAATCAAAGTCCTCAGGTATTGTAACCTGGCTCTTTATCTATTGATCCAAGATCGAAACCTGGCTATTCCTGCACATTCTTAACCCAGAAATAAATTTTCTAAATTTAACAATTTGTATGCACCAACACTGACTCACTTTCAAAAACATATGCACCAACAACCAGTCTCTCTCAAATCACTTTCTCTATGATGAACCACTTGTTGATTTAAAAGCATATTATGATGTTTACTATACACTCCCCCTCTCAACAATGTCATCATGTTTAGCACTTGGAATTTTAAAAATCAGCTTTCCAATCATCAGTTGTCGAAAATCTTTTTGACTTTTTCAAAAGTTTATGCTAAAACACACACAAAATCTTTTTGGATTTTCCTGAAAGAAAGTAAATGACATCACTTGTAAAGACAAAGACTGACACCAATTGAAGAAACAACAAGAATGCAGAAATGAAATATTTACACACAATATTTTTGTGAGTTTGCGTAAGAGGATCATATCTGTTCATGAGACATATCACTAACACCGTTAAGCTGATTACATTTTAAGTTTTAAACAATTCACCTAGATTGTCAGTATATTTGTCCACTTAAATTTTCACACAAATTTCAACTGATCCGAGATACGATGTTAATATTTTAAGCTCTTGAACTTATTCGTGTGTCCTACTTCTTGAATATACTCCCGTATCCAGATCCCAATATTCAGTCTTACAGGTGAGTATACCACAGATGATATCTGTTCAGGGGTTAGATGCGAGGGTCGTGAGAGCTCAGGTCGATACTTCCGTATACGCAAAGAGATGACGGCTTCGACTTTTAGGTGTGTCCCCTTTAGAGGATCTTTTTGATTTCAACAGCAGCGACTATCAATTTTATTGTTTCATCAGCATGCTGAGGGCGATGCTATATTTCAAGCATTTACGGAAAGCAATATCCGGGGACTAGGTTAGTACTTCCATACAGCAGAAGTCCCGGGATAATACCCCAGATATCACTGAGCATAAAGACCTAGTATTTCAGAATAAGGGACCTTTCAAACAAGATTTCAGGGGTTACCTATATATCCAAGAAGTTGTTAACCCACAGAACAAGCAAGTTTGAATTTTTAGGTTTATATCTCGTCATAATTTACTAAATGTATAACAACCTACTGATATATCCGCAGTAAGATTGTTTATCACATTTTATCTTTTCATTTCTTTAGCATGTTATGACAGTCCACTAATGTACTATCATTTCCTCTTTTCACAACAAAACTCATTTTTGATTTTATCATGTTTTTGTCTTTTTCAAATTTTCTAATGTTTTTGGATTTTCTGAAATTTTCTACTCCCCCTAAAATGCAAACACGTTAAAAGAAATTTGAAAATAAACTAAGCTCTTGACCCAATTGAAAAACAGAACTATACAGAAACTTGACAACTGACATCGAATCACATCAAATCGCCATTCACTAGGCATAAACAATCAGAACTCCCCCTTTCAACAAACCATTTTCTCATTTAGATCTCAAAACACTTAAGTTTGTTTTAATCAAAATGATTTTTCCAGAAAATGAGTTTGTTTTTACCACTTGTAAGTTTACTACTTGTTAAGCATGGGGATATGGTTCATCATCTTGTCTATTTTAACCATATGTAGTAAATCAAGTACAACTCAATGTCCCTGATTTACCATTTGCTGTTCAATATCCTCTGTACCACTTGTAAGTATATCCAACACAATACCACTTGTAAAAGAAAACACACAAATACCACTTGTAGGAATGAGTCATCTACATAAACCATGTTACCACTTGTAGGATTGATCACAAAGATGCCGATTCCTGCTTCTTACTTACCAACCTGGAAGCTCCGGCGTAGTCATTCATCCTGTAAAAATCAAAATCATTCAAAATCTTTCAAACAAATTTTTCAAACACCAGAATGATGCCATTCCTGATCCACAATATAATCTTGGGATCTCCGGCGTAGTCCTTTGACTTCAAGGGAAACAAACTTCCATCCAAGTCTTTTTAGACTTGATGGCTTTCAATTCTTGCACAGTGGGGTTGTAAGTTGCCTTTTTAGTTGCATAGAAATCTTTAACCCCCCTTTGCTTTCCCATTCAGCATTTTCCCAAATATTTTCTTTACACTTCCATTAAATGTTTTCTCGACATCAAACTTTGTTTTCTCACTGTAAAATTGATTCGAGATATCAACCTTACCTACTTTCTGCTTAACTTCTTCAAATTTCAGTGATGGAAATTCATCATCATTCACTGAAATTTTTACCTCACCTTGTGGCTCTTTTGGCTTTGTGGAACCAGATTCATCGCCGACTTTCTCATCATCCTTTTTAACAACCCACACTTGGTTGTCTTTCTCTTTCTTTTTGTAAAAAATTCTTTTTAGAACACTCACCAATCTCATAAGTTGAATTTTCAAAAATTTAAAATTTTTCGATTGGTGATTCAACATCAACAACTTTTTCTTTTAACTTCTTAGAAACTCCCTGTTTTGTCTTGACATTTTTCGGAAAATTCCATGCAATGTGACCAGCTTCATTGCATCTGTAACAGGTTCGAGTTTCCTTTGGATGTGATACTTCAGATCCATTCTTCCTCTTCTCAGCAAGAAACTCCTGGTTTGACTGTCTCCAGAATGGTTTCTTCTGTTCTTCTTCTGAGCTTCCACCTGACACAAATTCTGTTTTTGTTTTAGAATTTTTCTCATTTTTATGATTTTCTGGTGGAATAAATCCTAAGCCTTTCTTTTTGTAGCTACGATTTTGGTTAGGTTTCTTTTGAAAACCGGAACCAGAATTGTAACCCTTTTTCTTGTTTAGACGTTGTTGAACTCTTGAAGTGTACTTTTTAGGTTTTTCAGTAAGATTTAAATCTTTTATTTCAGAAATATTAATTTCTGTTAGTTTGAAAACCTTTTTGATCATGTCAAAACGAACACTTCTTATTGGAAATTCTTTGTCATAGTATAATTTGTCCGAATCATTTAAAGTGTATGCGACTTCAAATGTTTCATCATCCAAATTTGCTTTTGATAACAAAAATTCTTTATTGTAAGACCGTTTGACCGACGACTTTGGACCATTGGCTGACGAATTTGACCCTCCAGACTCAGACTTTGACTCGGACTCCTCATCAGTATCCAACACCTGATCGACCACCTTTTTGATTAATTCAGACTCATGATCAGTGTCAGACGAGGTAAACGTGACATCAATGTTTTCTTGTAACTCATCAGTTGTGTCGGTTTTTAGCTTTATATTGATTGCTTTTTCAAGTTGCTCCTCATTTGGTTTTCTAGGAGAATACCCTTCCCAAATTGGAGGCGGACACTTGTTATAGCTAACAGTCGGTTTCTTACCACAATTTTTCTTCTTTGGCTTCTCATCTTGAAAAGCTTCCATACCTGCAACAGTTGGGTAAATACGATCAATGAGGTAATCAGAACTAGAATAACTTTGCAATAAACGTCTAATCCTTTCATTCTTAATTTTTTCTGTCTCCAACTCTTGCCTCCATTTAGCACTCTCTTCGATGTAAAAGTTTATAGCTTTCTGCTTTGTCATCATCACAGCATTCATCATCGTTAGTGCTTGTTCTCTTTCTGAGTTTGTCTTTTGAAGACCAATTACTGTTTTGTTCAAGACATCATAAGATTCTTTCACATAGTTGAGATTGAACAGCAACTGCTCCTTTTTCTTCTCATACTCAGCAATTATCTCATTCTTTGCTGCACATTCCTTGCATGCTTCCAAACACTTCGTGCAAGGCTTGATGACTTCAACAATCTTTTCAACTTCGATTGTTTTCACCACTTCAATCACCTTTTCTTCTTCAATTACCTTCTCATCTTTAATAATCTCCTCAACCACACTTTTAACTTTCTCATTCTGAACAACATCTTCAGTTTTCATTTGTTGTTGTTCTTTAGCAGCTCTTTTCTCCTTCAATTTCTCCATGTGATCTGCAAAATAGAAATGAAAACTTTCAGGAGAAAGATGAGTTTTAGCAATATTAATGTGTTTTTCCTCCTCATCATCACTGCTGCTATCATCTGAAGGTGACTGATCAAACTGTACAGATTTTTCAGAACTAGCATCTGATACATCAGAATCTGACGGTGTTTGATCAAATACAACTTCCTTTTCTGAAGAAACATCATTCTATACACTCTCATCTGCACTCTGTGAACTTTTATGTTGGTGCACTACATCTGTTGATTCCGTCTAGGTGTCTAGGATCAAGTCTTATACCATATGGCATAGCATAGGGCACGAAATACGAGAAAACAGGTGTTTGTATAGCTAGGGTCGCTTTTAGGGTCACACATATCTTGGGTCGCTTTTGTGTCATCTTGGGTCGCTTATTCATACATGCTTGGACCGCTCATGTGTCACTTGACCACATGAGCGGCCCCAGATCCCTATATATAGGCCATGAGCGATCCACATAGTAGTTGTTGTTTTCCACGCCGAAGCTCTGCCGGTGTGACGTTTGAGCTGTAAACTGTTTCTAGTCAATACAAAAGATAGTTAGAAGGAAGAACAAGCTATATCTACTTGCTTTTCTTATTATTCCGCATCTGAATTGCAAGAGATAACCTCTGAACGACTCGTTCGGGTCAGCAAACGATCCTACAAGTGGTATCAGAGCTTGGGAGGAGGTTTTCTGCAGATTATAGCTGGTTTTCAGTGTTGTTTCTCACTTCTACACCTTCGTTTCTCATTTCCGAGAGATTTCACGGTCAAATTTCGTTCAATTTTTCACAGATTGTGCGCAATAGTATCAAGATAAACCCTGGAAAGTTTGAAGACAAAATTCGAAGTTTTTATAGGACAAAACATGTTCGAAATATGGATCGCTCGTAATGACATCATCAGGAACCGCTCTTAGATCACATCTGGAACCGCTCATTCGTACACTTTTGATCTGGACCGCTCCAAAGTAGCCTCTTGAACCGCTTTTTCGAACAATCTTGGATCGCTCGAACAACTCACCTTGAACCGCTCATCCGGACGATTGAGGATCGCTCATTCGAACGATCAGGAATCGCTTATTCAGATTATCAGGGATCGCTTTTTGGACAAAGTGTGGATCGCTTAATTGACATTTGTGTTGGACCGCTCAAAACACATTGCCTGGATCGCTTATTTGCTCACTGATTGAACCGCTTTTCTGTCAGTTGTATTGAATATTGTGCTAAGTCAACATGAGTTCTGAATTTTTCAACGCATTTGCTACACCGAGTACTCCAGCCGCGATTGCTCAAGCCATGAATCTTGAAAATGAGACGGGAACCACCCAGAAACCCCCGAAACTGATGAGTATTGAAGAATACTACGGGTGGAAGGATCGTTTTGAAAACTGGGTTCAAGCAAATCATCTTAGATCGTGGGAATGTATCTTGAAGAAGTATGTGTTACCAAGAATAGAGGTGAATGTTATCAAGCAGATATCTGAATTTACAGATCAAGAACGTGCAATGTACAGAGCAGAAAAAATGATGATCAGTTTGTTACAGCAGGCGATTAAAGAAGATATATTCATTCTGTTAGAACACGACAAAACTGCTAAGTCAATATGGGAAGCTCTTAAAATCAAATTCGAGGGAAGTACGAGTATGGTTAAAAGCAAAAAGGCATTGCTTAAGAAAGAGTTTGATCTTTTTAGCAGTCTACCAGGAGAGGATACTAAGACGCTGATTGAAAGATATTGTCACTTAGTGAGATCATTAACAATGATTGGTGTTGATAAAAAACCTGAAGAGTATGTGGATAAATTGGCTGACGCGTTACCTCAGAAAGAGTGGGGAACGTATTTGATGATATTGAAAAACACGGGTGTTTATGACGGACTGACAATTGGACAATTTATTGAAAAATTAGAGGCTCAGAATCTTGAACAGCAAAAGATCGCTAGAATGAACAGTTCTAGTGGTCAACAGGATGTTAAAATGTACTATAAAGGTAGTGTTCCAGTTTCTGAAGCTGAAAGAAGTCCAAAGATTCAAACCGCCTTCAGTGCTGGTGATTCATCAGAAAGAGCTGATCAGAGTTCAAACAAGATTAGCAGCGGGTTTTCATCGTTTCCGAGTGTGAATCCGAAAGAGACTAACACAAGTTTTCAGTCTCAGAGTACCAAAACCGGAAATGGATACGTGATTCAGTGCAACATAGCTCTCAACCTTCCAGAAGGTCAAAGCTTCTCTGAAGACACTGCGAAAGACCACATGGCACTTCTGGGTTCAGTTCTGTTATCTTATGAGGGTCTTGTTGCTGGTCGGATCGGAAATCCTATGCTCACCAAAGAGGATTACGATCAAATAGACGCCGAAGAGATGGAACTTATGGATATCAAGTGGTGTCTTGCAAGTGTTCTTAGACGAGCTGAGAAATTCAAAACCATTACCAGGAGAAATGACTTTCTTGACGCTCATGTATCTACTTTAGGTTTTGATAAATCTAAAGTTACTTGTTTTCGATGCAGGGAGAAAGGCCATTTCAAGCGGGAGTGCAAAGGAAGAGAAGCTAGCGGAGCACAGAATCCATTCGGGAACGATGATTACTACCGCAAAGCTATTTATCAGCAAGTTGGTCAATCCCAGGAACCTCAGACAGCTCACGGAAGAAGGATTGAGGATCCGAAAAGAGCATGCTTGGTAGATTTCAGCTGGAGTGATTATATATCATCCAAAGACACTGCAGCACGAGTTATCAATCAAGATGATGAGAAACTACCAGAAGGTTTCAGTTGGGATATGTTTGTGGATGAGAAGGGAGAATACAAAGCTTTCATTGCCAAGATTGTCCGAGCCAGATTTGTTTGCTACTTGGATGAAATCGATTGGTGTGAATGTACCAAGTGAGGATGAAAAATCTGTGTCATCTGATGAAAACTCAGAAAGTACCGATGAACTTTCAGAAAGATCTGGAGAAATTTCAGACGGTTTAGATGAGAGTTTATCAAGTTCTGATGAGAGTGTACAGAATGAAATTGTTTCAGAAAAACCAGTTGTATTTGATAAAACATTGTCTGATTCTGGTGTTTCTGATGGTGATTCTGAAAAATCTGTTCAGTTTGATCAGTCACCTGATCACAGCAGCAGTGATGATGAGAAAAAACATATAAATGTTGCTAAGTCTCATCTTTCTCCTGATAGTTTTCATTTATATTTTGCAGAACGGATGGAGAAACTGAAGAAAAAACGAGCTGCTCAAGAACAACAAACTGAATCTGAAGATGATATTCAAGTTGTTGAGAATGTTGCTGAGAAGATTACTGAGGTTGTAAAAGAAGAAGAAAAGGTGATTGAAGTAGAAAAAGTGGTTGAAGTTGTTAAAACCATTGAAGTTGAGAAGATTGTTGAAGTTGTCAAGTCGTGTGAGAAGTGTTTGGAAGCCTGCAAAGAGTGTGCAGAAAAAGACGACATCATAGCTGAGTATGAGAAAAAGAAAGAGCAGTTATTGTTTAACCTCAATTATGTGAAAGAATCGTACGATATATTGAACAAAACAGTAACTGGTCTCCAAACAACAAACTCAGAAAGAGAACAGGCACTGACAATGATGAATGCAACTTTGATGTCAAAACAAAAAGCGATCAATTTCTACATCGAAGAGAGTGCAAAATGGAAGCAAGAGTTGGAAACTGAAAAGATCGAAAATGAGAGAATTAGACGGTTATTGTTAAGCTATACTACTTCTAATTATCTCATTGATCGTGTTTACCCAACTGTTGCAGGTTTGGAAGTTTTCAAGACGAGAAGCCAAAGAAGAAGAAAGACTGTGGTAAGAAACCGACTGTTAGCTATAACAAGTGTCCACCTCCAATTTGGGATGGGTATTCTCCTAGGAAACCAAATGAGGAGCAACTTGAGAAAGCAGTCAATATAAAGTTAAAAACCGATACAACTGACGTTTTACCAGACAACATCGATGTCACGTTTACCTCGTCCGATACTGATCATGAGTCTGAATTAATCAAAAAGGTGGTCGATCAAGTGTTGGATACTGATGAGGAGTCCGAGTCGAAATCTAAGTCTGGAGGGTCAAAGTCGTCAGTTAACAGTCAAAATTCATCGGTCAAACAGTGTTACAGTAAAGAATTTTTGTTATCGAAAGCAAATTTGGATGATGAAACATTCGAAGTTGTTTATACTTTGAATGGTTCTGACAAATTATATTACAACAAAGAGTTTCCGGGATAATGAACATCAAAACGGAAGTAATCAAAAAAATTTTTAAACTAGTAGAGATTAATATTCCTGAATTAAAAGTTTTGAACAATTTTGAAAAACCTAAAAAATATACTTCTAGAATTCAACAACGTCTAAACAAGAAAAAAGGTTACAATTCTGGTTCTGGTTTTCAAAAGAAACCTAACCAAAATCGTAGCTACAAAAAGAAAGGATTAGGTTTTATCCCACCAGAAAATGATAAAAATATGAAAAATTCTAAAACAAAATTTGAATTTGTGTCAGGTGGAAGCTCAGACGAGGAACAGAAGAAACCGTTCTGGAGACAATCAAACCAGGAGTTTCTTGCTGAAAGAAAGAAGAATGGAGTTGAGATTAGTTATCTAAGAGAGACTCGTACCTGTTACAGATGCAATGAAATCGGTCACATTGCATGGAACTGTACACAGAATGCCAAAGCAAAACAGGGAGTTTCTCAGAAATTGAAAGAGAAAGTTGTTGATGTTGAACCATCTAATGAAAAACTTAGAATGTTTGAGAATTCAAAATTTGAGGTTGGTGAATGCTCACAAAAGAACAAGTATGAGAAGAAAGGAAAAGACAACCAGGTCTGGGTTGCAAAGAAAGATGAAGTAAATGTCGGCGATGAATCTGGTTCCACAAAGCCAGAGGAGCCACAGGTTGAGAAAAAGATCTCAGTGAATGATGAGGAATTTCCATCATTGAAGTTTGAGGAAGTAAAGAAGAAAGTGGGAAAAACTGAAATTTCGAATCAGTTTTACAAAGAAAAGAATGATTTTGATGTCGAGAAAACATTCAACGGGAATGTTAAGAAGATATTTGGGAAAATGTTGAGTGGGAGAGCAAAGGGGGTCAAAGATTTTTACGCCACAAAAAAGGCTACATACAACCCAACTGCTCAGGAGTTGAAATCCATCAAGTCTGAGAAGACTTGGATGGATGTTTGTTTTCCATGATAGTCTTAGGACTACGCCGGAGATCCCAAGTTTATATCGTGGATCATGAATCGGCATTTTTCTAGTGTTTGAGAAGTTTAAATGTTTGTGTTTAATGTTTGAATTTTTTGTTTACAGGTGGAAGGACTATGCCGGAGCTTCCAGGTGGGTAATTGCGAAGCAGGAATCAGCATTTTGATTGATATAATGGTGATGTAGACGTAATATTCCTACATGTGGTAGTTTTTGGATATCTACAAGTGGTAATCTTGATCCCACAAGTGGTATTTGTGGTTAAATTTTGAAGTGTATTCTTTGAAGTACATTTACAAGTGATACAGAAGGTTCTTAAAGGCAAAGGGTAAATCAGGGACATTAAGTTGTACTTGATTTACTATATATGGCAAAAGATAGACAAGATGATGAACCACATCCCCGTTTTTAAAATTGATAAACCTACAAGTGCTTGTTATCAACACAAATTCATTTTCCGGAAAAATCATTTTGATTAAAACAAACTTAAGTGTTTTGAAATCTAAATGAGAAAATGATTTGTGATAGGGGGAGTTCAGATTGTTTATGCCTAGTGGATGGCGATTTGATGTGTTTCAGTGTCAGTTGTCAAGTTTCTGTACAGTTTGTTTTTGCATTTTATGTTTCTAGTAGGTCAAGAGTCTTGAAGTTTTCAAATTTTCTTTAAAATGTGTTTGCATTTTAGGGGGAGTAGGGAAATTTCAGAAAATCCAAAAACATTTGAAAATTTGAAAAAGCTAAAAACATGATAAAATTCAAAAATGAGTTTTGTTGCGAAAAAGAGGAAATGATAGTACATCAGTGGACTATCACGACACGCTAAAGAAATGTAAAGTCTAAAAAGTGTTAAACAATCTTACTGCGGATGTGTCAGTAGATTTTCGCACATTTAGTAAATTGAAACGAGATATAAACCTAAATCAAACTTGCTTGATTCGTGGGTAACTATTCTTGGATATATGGGTAACCCCCGAAATCTTGTTTGAAAGGTCCCGTATTCTGAGATACTAGGTCTTTATACTCAGTGATATCTGGGGTATTATCCCGGGACTTCTGCTGTATGGAAGTACTGACCTAGTCCCCGGATAATACTTTTTGTAAATGCTTGAAAAAGCACCGCCCTCAGCATGCTGATGAAACAATAAAATTGATAGTCGCTGCTGTTGAAATGCAAAAAGATCCTCTAAAGGGGACCCACCAAAAGTCGAACCGTCATCTCTCTGCTGAACGGAAGTTCTGACCTGAGCTCTCACGGTTTCGCATCTACCCTTTACAGATATCAGCTGTGGTATACTCACCTGTAAGACTGAATATTTGGGATCTGGATACATGAGTATATTCAAGTGGAGTGATACACAATTAAGTTTAAGTCTCTAAAACATTAATCTCGTATCTCGAATCGATTGAAATTTGTGTTGAGAATTTAAGAGGACAAACATACTGACAATCTAGGTAAATTGTTTAAAGCTTAAAATGAAATCAAGCTTAACGGTGTTGGTGATTTGTTTCATAAACTGATATGATCCTCTTGCACGAATTCACAAAAATATTGTGTGTAAATAGTTTATTTCTGCATTTTATTTTCTCACATTGAAAAATCCAAAAAGATTTTGTGTGTGTTTTAGCATAAATTTTGAAAAATTCAAAAAGATTTTCGACAACTGATGTTGGAAAACTGATTTTCAAAATTCCGAGTGCTAAACATGATGAACAGCATTTGAGGGGGAGTGTTTGTGTAAATCTAATTGTTTTCGTTAAATCTTACCTTCTTCAAGTGGTTCATCATAGATTGTTTTGAGGGGAGTCATATGTTGGTGCAGAGATATCTGATATGTGATAAAATTAGAAAATTTATTTTTGGGTTAAGATTGTGCAGGTAGCCAGGTTTCGATCTCAGAAATTAAAGCTAAAGATTTTTGATAGAGCCAGGATATTTGATTCTAAAAGTCTGTGAAGATCAGATTCTGATTCTGAAGATTATGACAAACTGATGATGTTGATGAACTTAAGGAATCAAGAGATCTGATCAAGAGAATTAGAGTGTTTGAATGCCAGACAACGATCCTGAAGATGTTACTGAAGGACAAAAGAATACCAGTAAATCGAGAGGGGGAGTCTGAAGATAGAGAGAAGAGAAAGCTCAGAGACTGATCTAGACTGCAGATGTGAAGACACAAGTTTACAGTCAAGGTGTGTTGGCGACTCCATCAACATCTGAGGGGGAGTCTGTTGGTGCACTACATCTGTTGATTCCGTCTAGGTGTCTAGGATCAAGTCTTATACCATATGGCATAGCATAGGGCACGAAATACGAGAAAACAGGTGTTTGTATAGCTAGGGTCGCTTTTAGGGTCACACATATCTTGGGTCGCTTTTGTGTCATCTTGGGTCGCTTATTCATACATGCTTGGACCGCTCATGTGTCACTTGACCACATGAGCGGCCCCAGATCCCTATATATAGGCCATGAGCGATCCACATAGTAGTTGTTGTTTTCCACGCCGAAGCTCTGCCGGTGTGACGTTTGAGCTGTAAACTGTTTCTAGTCAATACAAAAGATAGTTAGAAGGAAGAACAAGCTATATCTACTTGCTTTTCTTATTATTCCGCATCTGAATTGCAAGAGATAACCTCTGAACGACTCGTTCGGGTCAGCAAACGATCCTACATTTTATCAAAACTTTCTGAACTTTCATCAGAAACAACAGACTCTTCATCCACACTCTTCAGTCTCTCCAATAGACTTCATCCACGTGGCAAACATGTCTGGTTCTCTGGCAATCTTTGCAATGAAAGCTTTGAAATCACCCTTTTCATCAACAAACATATCCCAGCTGAAACCTTCAGGTAGTTGTTCATCATCTTGATCTACTAAACATGCTTTGCTATCAGGAGATATGTAGTTGCTCCAATTGAAATCCACCAAACATACTCTCTTCGAATCCTCAATCTTTCTACCATGAGCCGTCTGTGAATCTTGTGATTGACCAACCTGCTGATAAATGGCTTTTCGGTAGTAATCATCTTTTCCGAACGGATTCTGAGCACCACTAGCTTCCCTGTTCTTGCATTCTCGTTTGAAATGGCCTTTCTCCCTGCATCGAAAACAAGTAACTTTAGATTTATCAAAACCTAAAGTAGATACATGAGCATCAAGAAAGTCATTTCTCCCGGTAATTGTCTTGAACTTTTCAGCACGTCTAAGAACACTTGCAAGACACCATTTGATATCCATTAATTCTATCTCTTCGGCGTCTATCTGATCGTAATCCTCTTTGGTGAGCATAGGATTTCTGATCCGACCAGCAACAAGACTCTCATATGATAACAACACAGAACCAAGTAGAGCCATGTGGTCTTTAGCAGTGTCTTTTGAAAAACTTTGACCTTCTGGAAGATTTAGAGCGATGTTGCATTGAATCACATAACCATTTCCTGTCTTTGTGTTCTGAGACTGAAAGCTTGTATTTGACTCTTTAGGATTAACACTTGGAAATGATGAGAATCCACTGCTGCTTTTATTTGATCCTTGATCAGCCTTTTCCGTTGAATCCCCAGCACTGAATGCAGTTTGAATTTTCGGACTTCTCTCAGATTCTGGAACTGGAATACTACCCTTTTAATACATCTTTACATCCTGTTGACCACTCGGACTGTTCATCCTAGCGATCTTCTGTTGTTCCAGATCCTGACTCTCGATCTTTTCTATGAACTGAGAAATCGTTAACCCATCATAAACACCCGTGTTCTTCAGAATCATCAAATACGTTCCCCACTCTTTCTGCGATAACGCATCGGCTAGCTTGTCTACCCACTCTTCACGATCTTTGGTAATACTCAACATCGACATTGATCGCACCAAGTGGCAGTAGCGTTCAATCAGCTTCTTAGTATCCTCTCCCGGTAAGCTACTGAACAGCTCAAACTCCTTTTTTAGTAACGCCTTCTTGCTTTTAATCATATTCTCGCTACCCTCAAATTTGACTTTAAGTGCATCCCAGATTGATTTTGCAGTTTTGTCATGCTGTAGGAAGATGAATATGTCTTCTTTGATTGCTTGTTGAAGCAGACTGATCATCATCTTTTCGGCTTTGTACATAACCCGTTCTTGATCAGTAAACTCAGATAATTCTTTAAGAACCTGCAAATCTGTTCGAGGCAACACATATTTCTTCAGTATACATTCCCAAGACCTAAGATGGTTTGCCTGTACCCAGTTCTCGAATCTATCTTTCCACCCGTAGTATTCTTTAATACTCATCAATTTCGGGGGCTTTTGGGTGGTTCCCGTCTTGTTTTCTAAACTCATGGCTTGAACAATAGCAGCTGGACCAGACGGTGTTGCAAATGCGTTGTAGAACTCGGTATCCATGATGATTTAGCGTTTTTTTCAAAATAAGTGACTAAAAAGCAAAATCGGGTATCTGTGCACAAAAAGCGAAATCCCAGAAACCCTAAAAGCGAAATCAGGATGTTGTTTGGAGCGAAATCTCTTGCTATGTGACACAAGAGCGAAATCTGTTGTACTCAAGAGCGAAATTAGGGTTTTGGGTGTCCCTATGAGCGAAATTAGGGTTCTTGGTGATCACAAAAGCGAAATTAGGTGTACAAATGAGCGAAACCCCTTCCTAATGTCCGTATGAGCGAAATCTAGTCCGAAGGTAATTTGGTCCATTTTTAGTCCGTATTTAGGTCCGAAACTTTCCAGGATTTGTTATTGTCCAAATGTCTGTGATCTGTGAAATTTTGAGCGAATTTTGACCGGTAAAACTTTCTGAAATGATGAAAGAAGGTGTAGAAGTAAGAAATCTCTATGAATTCCAGCTAATCTCTGCAGAACTCCTCCTCCTGTGCTCTGATACCACTTGTAGGATCGCGATCTGACCCGAATTAGTCGTTCAGAGAAGTATTACTTCGTTTCAGGTGCGGAATAACAAGAAACGAAGGTAGAAACAGCTTGTTCTTCACTTAGTCTAGTGATTTTATTGATATGACAACAATTACAGCTCAATCTTCACACCGGCATGTAACACCCCAAAAATGATAAATAATAAATAAAGAAATTAACTTGGTTAATGAAAGTCATGATATAATGATAATTAGTTAAATAAAAAAGGCTAAGTTAAAAACTCTCCCAAAGTGGGAGGGCTAATTGTGTAACAAGTGACTAAAAGGGTTAATTGAGAAATTAACAAAACAAAAACACAAACATTGTTGTGTTCGTGCGAACCAGGGGAGGAAGAAAGGGGAGCCAAAAACCCTAACTGCTAGATATCAAGAATTTGAAGCCTAAACCACAAGAAAATTCGATGCATGGGTCCTCTTTTTCGAAAATCTAACCCTAACTAGTGAAGTGGTGAGTTTAATTTTCTGAAATTATGATTTGTAGAATGAGGGGTTAAACCCAATCTCGATTTCTTGTGTCAAATATGATAAATCTGAGTAGAATTGCGTTTTAGAACAAGAATCATGCTTGAATTTAGATTGTATGAAAGGTGTAGTAAAAACCCACTTTGTAAAGATTGTGTTATGAATAGGAAGCTTATGATGATTATGATTATGTGATAGTTTGATATATGATTTTGTTTGTAATACTTGAATGCTAGACAAACTGATTTAGGATGAAAAATCTATGTAAATTCAAAGGGATGTGATTGTTGTGTGATGATGAACTAGTAGGAATATGCTTAATAGACTTGTACCTTGTACCTTAATTATGATGCCCGCCAAGTGCTCGATGAGATGCTCAAGAGAACAAGTTTGTGGGTTACTAGTAAGGATGATGCCGGGTTCAAGATTAGGGTTAAAATAACTAATTTTTAATGATGTTGTTAATCGTGAATTATGAGTTGACTAGTACGGAAGAAATCGTTTGTGTTGTGTGCATATATGATCTTGTGGTTGTATATGTGTTTTACTATGTGAATAAGGAATGAAAAGATATGATTCTAGTTAATACTTTGCGTTGTTGGAAATTAACGAGTAAAGTTAAAATAGATTACGAATGCAAAAATGAATGCAATGTTAGAATGTGTGTTTATTCTAATGAAATAGTAATATTGATGGTATGAAAGTTTAGGATCATGTTTAGAAGGGAAAGCATGGAAGGCAAACGGAAAAGGGATGAGGAAGCATGTACGAAACGGACACTCGAGGTAAGTGATTCCGTAATCACTTCTTAGTTTGTTTAAGTAGTGTAGCGTTTTAATTAATTAAACATGATGTTTAATGTCAAATATGGATTTAGTTGAATGAAATTGGTGAATTTTTCTAAGTAGACCAAACGGGTCAAAATGAGGTCTTATGATTATATCGAAAAGTTGTATAAGAAATGGCAACGGTAGTATAAACGGTTAATGGGTAGAATTGCACATAAGTACGCAATCCGGGAATCGGAGATGTGGTTTAATAGTCAAAAGACTCAGATGTGAGTTGGTTTAATAGATATACATTTGCGCAAGTGGAGGTTTTAGTAACAAGTTTGATACGTAGATTTAAATGGAATGAATGAAATTAATGAATACCGGGTATCGGTTGCGTAAACCCAAAGTACGAAACTCTAAATAATATAAGAGTATTATGGATATAATGTTCATGTATGTTTTGGGTTAAAACAAAGGAGTGGTTTGATGAAAACATAAACGGGTCAAATAATTAGAAAATGATTATTAAGCTGATAGCGTGTAAGTTAAGAATTTCCTTGATCCGGATATGGGATTTTAAGTTCATATGATAGAATGTGAATTTACAAGCATATAGGAAGAAACGTGAGGTTAAACGGTCAACCGGGTTAAAAGTTATGCGAGTTTTAGTGGGCGTTTTGTATCTGCACCCGGAGTATGGAACGCCGGGTTTGGGAGTATGGAACGCCGGGCAGAAACCCAAACGCCCATGCTTCACTGTCAAACGCTGGTTCCATGTTAAAGTGAACGTCGGGGTGATCCAAACAAGCCTAGATCACTTTCCTTGAGTTCCTTTGATGTATGTAAAGCTCCATGTGATAGGTTTATGATCCGGAATCATCACGCAATCTTCCACCACTACCCTACATGTAAAAATGCATCAAAGTAACATGTCTCGATACAAATTCAATGCTAAAACATGTAAATATTAACCACTTAGGCGTACCAAAAGCATATGCATCAGGTATGTACGTATGTATGTATGTATATATATGATTGTATGTAGATATGTAGGTGCGTATGATCAGACGTATGAATATATGAATGCACGAAGTAGGATTTATCGCCTATGAAAAGAATGGGACAGGTATGCATGTATACATGGTTTCAATACGTATGAGTATGGACGTTACTAATGATGTGCTTGAGATTGGAATGTAATGCAGGAATGAGAACGTCGGATTCTTGTAGAATTGAAGCCGAACCTTGAAGCCGAACTCGGAACAAAGGAATCCGAGAGGATAGTCGAATGAATCAAAGTTTATGTTGTCGAATGTTATATGATTTTTAATTTGTATCAGATTATTGTTGTATGACGTTGTCAATGACTAATGGTTAAGTTGTATGTGGGTGTCCACAGGTACTACACGGATCTCTTCTACCACTATCGAAGATAAGCGGGCATAGATCGAGTCGAATAACAAGGGTTGTACGGAAAGAACAGTTACGTAGTCTTAATTTTGTAACGCATTAATTTGTAAAAAGGGAAGTGAATTTTGTAAGCTTCTTCTTGAATGTGTGTATTGTTATAAGATCGTAAAGAAATTTTTAAAGCTATTTTTTTCGCTGCGTTATCCTTAAGTTCTTACACGACGATCTTACAGGGAATTGTTCTTATTACGAGCGGGTCATGCCCGAATTTTTCTTGAATAATAGTATGGTAATATTACTTTTCAGACTAAGATATATGGGCGTTACAAGTTGGTATCAGAGCCCAGGTTTGAGAGAATCAAGTAACGGGAGGTAAATACTTGAACTCAAACCGGTGTGCTCTCGTGACCAAGAGCCCGTACAATCCAAGACTCGATCGAGGCCTAAAGGCAAAAGCGAATGTAAGTAAGTATTTGATTATGTAATTGAAGGAAACTAATAGTATGTTATGTGAAGGGTAAGCGCAATTGTTGGGAGAGATGAACTGTGAATACGTCTGGGACCGGCATCAAGGCAAGTAATGAGGCGAATTGACCCCAGGTACGTAAATCTAATGTGTGGACGTATGAAATGGTACAGTTAACTAAGTGAAAGAAAAATTTTAAACAAATTATAATAACGACATGGTAAGTAAGTTTTGAAAATGTCACACATGCCGAAACTAAATCCTTCGGACATAAGGTGGCGATTACGCGAAGACACGAAACTAGTACGTGGAAGGTGTACCTGGCCAGTACACAAGAAACGTATGACGTTCGTGAGACCGTGATAATTGTTACAGGTATGTCCGATAGAATTTGGTAGCGGCTAGGTGTGTGGGTGAAATGGGTAGTAAGACTCTTGGGAGGTTGAGAGTACTATGTAAGGGTGAAAGGTATAAGTGATAAGAACGAAATACTGAGCCCATAAGAAAGTATGGATTGACAATGTATGAATGCAATGTTTGAATCCGCGAGACGGATTCAACGAATGAAAGATATGAATGCAATGCTTGAGTCCGCGAGACGGATTCAAGGATGAAAGATATGAATGCAATGCTTGAATCCGCGAAACGGATTTAAAGAATGAAAGATACAAATGATGCAAATCCATTGCGGATTTGGTTATGCTAAAGAAGGTTATGATAAGCTATACAAGTCGACCGGTTCAAGTTGAACAAGTCGAGTAAGGACAGGGTACCATCCGTTTAGAACGGGTGGTCGTGAATGCAATAATAAATGTATGAAGCTCAACCCGTTATACGGACAGAACGAAATATTTATGTTGAACACAATTAACTCGATGTTACCGAGTCGTAAGTGGTACGCTTGAATCTCATTATGAGAATATATGCCATTACCCATTTAATTGGATACTCGAATGCGTAAAAGAAATGAAAGTATATAAGCGAATGGAACTAAAATGTTGGTATTGTAAGCGAAATAAGTATTATGACTAACCTTTAAAACGGGAAGGGTAAGTGTTGGCAAGAAAACACTGGAACAGTGAAGCTATGAGGTCGTAAGCATGTTTGAATTGAGAAAAAAAAAGAGTACAAATGTGTACTTCGATACGCATGTATATAATAAGAAATAAGTGGCAGTTGACCTTGAAAAGTCAAACTGCAGAAGCTGAGAAATAATTTGGTTTTAAACCAAGGGAGTGCTAGAGAAGAAAGGAAATGTGTAGTGTAGTACACCAAATGAGTTAAATAATTACGAAATAATGATTATGTGTTTACCCATCAAGAACGGGTCAAACAATGAGAATGATATATATATTAAGAAATGGTCATGTATTGACCCGTTATGAATAGGTTTAACACACTAGTGCTTTAAAAAGAATCTTGGAAGTAGTAATATGTAAACAAGGAGAAGTAATAAACATCATGTTTAAATGAACTTGAATGAAATGTGATAATCCCCAATCTTATAATGAGTATGGCAGATATCATAGTGTGATAAACCTATCAAGGTCAGTGAAAGAATGTTCATAAGCGAAAGCTCGTCACACGGATGAACGAGGTCAATACGAAACATGGTATGGATGGTGACGAAGAGGACCGACTCGTTGCTGCATGTTCAAGTACGGCACCAAGGTAGTAAGGTTAGCAAATTATTTAATATATGAATGTACGATGCTCGAATCCCTCAAACCTACGCTCTCGTGAAAGTGTGTTCGTTTCTAAGCGCCACGCAAGTAAGTGATTTAAGGATTTCGAGCTATGCTTTTAGATGAAAACGGAAGTGGGTTATGGATAAATTGCTATTATAACCTGGGTTTGGGATGTTATGGGATGTTAGGGAAGGTTTCGGGACTGCCCGAGACCATTTCAGGTTGGAAAAAAAAAGACCCGGGAACAACAAAAAAAAAATTTGGTCAAACCGCGTCTGCACACCAGAGAGCCCGTCGGCGACGGCCTTTATGCCGTCGGCGACGACACCCCTCCACCCGACGCGCTAACTGTCTGTCTACGGGCAATGTTCAGCGACGGGACCTTCCTGAGCCCGTCGGCGATGCACCATGTGCCGTCGGCGACGGGTCCCCCTTATCTGCTTATGCTGAAATTGTTAGGCTAAGGTCCTTAATTCAGTTCTAGCATTCATTAAACACTAAGAACACCCCAGATTGATTATGAAGCTAGGAAATTCAAGACAACTATCATGTTTTAATGATGAATGTGTGGGAAGTTATATATGCGAATGAATGAAATAAGTGACACATCTAGAATATTTGTAACGAAAGATTGGATGAGTTTATGAAAATTTTACGCTATCACTAAAAAAGTACCTCCATATGAATAGGTACGATATGTTTAATGTGTACGAGTGAACGAGATTGTATGCGGAAATGAATAAAATAATGATGACTAGGGATTGGTTATCGCAAGAAAATTTAAAATCTTGATAAGTATGAACAATACGTCAGGATGCTAGTTTCAAATTGTGGACTATGGGATGTGTGATTAGTCAATTTCTCACAACATTCTTATGTAAGTCGTCCAATGTAACTTGAATGAGTGGATGAACGAAGAATAAGACTAGACGGGTTGTAGAAGAAAAGAAAGAGGTTTCGAGGACGAAACCTTCTTTAAGGGGGGTAGACTTGTAACACCCCAAAAATGATAAATAATAAATAAAGAAATTAACTTGGTTAATGAAAGTCATGATATAATGATAATTAGTTATATAAAAAAGGCTAAGTTAAAAACTCTCCCAAAGTGGGAGGGCTACTTGTGTAACTAGTGAATAAAAAGGGTTAATTGAGAAATTAACAAAACAAAAACACAAACACTGTTGTGTTCGTGCGAACCAGGGGAGGAAGAAAGGGGAGCCAAAAACCCTAACTGCTAGATATCAAGAATTTGAAGCCTAAATCACAAGAAAATTCGATGCATGGGTCCTCTTTTTCGAAAATCTAACCCTAACTAGTGAAGTGGTGAGTTTAATTTTCTAAAATTATGATTTGTAGAATGAGGGGTTAAACCCAATCTCGATTTCTTGTGTCAAATATGATAAATCTGAGTTAGAATCGCGTTTTAGAACAAGAATCATGCTTGAATTTAGATTGTATGAAAGGTGTAGTAAAAACCCACTTTGTAAAGATTGTGTTATGAATAGGAAGCTTATGATGATTATGAATATGTGATAGTTTGATATATGATTTTGTTTGTAATACTTGAATGCTAGACAAACTGATTTAGGATGAAAAATCTATGTAAATTCAAAGGGATGTGATTGTTGTGTGATGATGAACTAGTAGGAATATGCTTAATATACTTGTACCTTGTACCTTAATTATGATGCCCGCCAAGTGTTCGATGAGATGCTCAAGAGAACAAGTTTGTGGGTTACTAGTACGGATGATGTCGGGTTCAAGATTAGGGTTAAAATAGCTAATTTTTAATGATGTTGTTAATCGTGAATTATGAGTTGACTAGTACGGAAGAAATCGTTTGTGTTGTGTGCATATATGATCTTGTGGTTGTATATGTGTTTTACTATGTGAGTAAGGAATGAAAAGATATGATTCTAGTTAATACTTTGCGTTGTTGGAAATTAACGAGTAAAGTTAAAATAGATTACGAATGCGAAAATGAATGCAATGTTAGAATGTGTGTTTATTCTAATGAAATAGTAATATTGATGGTATAAAAGTTTAGGATCATGTTTAGAAGGGAAAGCATGGAAGGCAAACGGAAAAGGGATGAGGAAGCATGTACGAAACGGACACGCGAGGTAAGTGATTCCATAATCACTTCTTAGTTTGTTTAAGTAGTGTAGCGTTTTAATTAATTAAACATGATGTTTAATGTCAAATATGGATTTAGTTTAATGAAATTGGTGAATTTTTCTAAGTAGACCAAACGGGTCAAAATGGGGTCTTATGATTATATCGAAGAGTTGTATAAGAAGTGGCTACGGTAGTATAAACGATTAATGGGTAGAATTGCACATAAGTACGCAATCCGGGAATCGGAGATGTGGTTTAATAGTCAAAAGACTCAGATGTGAGTTGGTTTAATAGATATACATTTGCGCAAGTGGAGGTATTAGTAACAAGTTTGATACGTAGATTTAAATGGAATGAATGAAATTAATGAATACCGGGTATCGGTTGCGTAAACCCCAAGTACGAAACTCTAAATAATATAAGAGTATTATGGATATAATGTTCATGTACGTTTTGGATTAAAACAAAGGAGTGGTTTGATGAAAATATAAACGGGTCAAATAATTAGAAAATGTTTATTAAGCCGATAGCATGTAAGTTAAGAATTTCCTTAATCCGGATATGGGATTTTAAGTTCATATGATAGAATGTGAATTTACAAGCATATAGGAAGAAACGTGAGGTTAAACGGTCAACTGGGTTAAAAGTTATGCGAGTTTTAGTGGGCGTTTTGTATCTGCACCCGGAGTATGGAACGCCGGGTTTGGGAGTATGGAACGCCGGGCAGAAACCCAAACGCCCATGCTTCACTGTCAAACGCTGGTTCCATGTTAAAGTGAACGTCGGGGTGTTCCAAACAAGCCTAGGTCACTTTCCTTGAGTTCCTTTGATGTATGTAAAGCTCCATGTGATAGGTTTATGATCCGGAATCATCACCCAATCTTCCACCACTACCCTACATGTAAAAATGCATCAAAGTAACATGTCTCGATACAAATTCGATGCTAAAAAATGTAAATATTAACCACTTAGGCGTGCCAAAAGCATATGCATCAGGTATATACGTATGTATGTATGTATGTATGTATGTATATATATGATTGTATGTAGATATGTAGGTGCGTATGATCAGATGTATGAATATATGAATGCACGAAGTAGGATTTATCGCCTATGAAAAGAATGGGACAGGTATGCATGTATACATGGTTTCAATACGTATGAGTATGGACGTTACTAATGCTGTGCTTGAGATTGGAATGTAATGCAGGAATGAGAACGTCGGATTCTTGTAGAATTGAAGCCGAACCTTGAAGCCAAACTCAGAACAAAGGAATCCGAGAGGATAGTCGAATGAATCAAAGTTTATGTTGTCGAATGTTATATGATTTTTAATTTGTATCAGATTATTGTTGTATGACGTTGTCAATGACTAATGGTTAAGTTGTATGTGGTGTCCACAGGTACTACACGGATCTCTTCTACCACTATCGAAGATAAGCGGGCATAGATCGAGTCGAATAACAAGGGTTGTACGGAAAGAACGGTTACGTAGTCTTATTTTTGTAACGCATTAATTTGTAAAAAGGGAAGTGAATTTTGTAAGCTTCTTCTTGAATGTGTGTATTGTTATAAGACCGTAAAGAAATTTTTAAAGCTATGTTTTTCGCTGCGTTATCCTTAAGTTCTTACACGACGATCTTACAGGGAATTGTTCTTATTACGAACGGGTCATGCCCGAATTTTTCTTGAATAATAGTATGGTAATATTACTTTTCAGACTAAGAAATATGGGCGTTACACGGCAACACTTCGGCATTGAATACAAGAGAACGTTATGTGATTTCGCTCATGGAACCCTATATATAGGGCAGATGATTTCGCTCCAGTGTACATGTACACAAGAGCGAAACCTCAGTTGTACAGATAAACGAAATCATCAGGTCCATATCAGCGAAACCTCTACCTAATGTCCTTATAAGCGAAATCAGCTCACTAAACACAATACTCTTCCTATTTTCTCGTAAAACGTGCCCTAATCTATACAATTTAAAGTAAGACTCGATACAAGACGAAGTCGACAGATGTAGTGCACCAACAAAGACCTCAAGAATACGGGAGGTGCGTTACTCCTATAACGCTATACATGTTAAGGGGAGGCTTCAAAAAAAGTTAATGACAAGTAAATCACATAAGAATGTTCCAAGAACACAAATCAAGTATCACGTATTTAAGCATGTATGATTGGATTGTTTGTGTTTGCATAAAGTATAAGTGATTGCGTGTGTTTAATAGCATAACGTATTGCACCCAAAAGTGTAAAAGAAAAAGGGTCATGTATACTCACAATTTTGCAACACTTTCTGCTTATCCGTGAATTATGAGTTATTGAAAAATGGGGAAATGAAAGTGTATGGTCATACGGAGTTTATTAAGTGTTTGGATTCGGGATTTAGAATTCAAGTGCAAAATTATGTATACAAGAAAATATATCTCGTCTAAGTACTCGTTTTGACCCTAAGTTTTTATGTGATTTCATGTGTCCTAGTTTCCCATTAGAATAAAAAATGAGAGGCTTAGAACATTAGGTAAAGTAGCCTATGTTCATGACACATAATCATAAACCGATTATTATCATGATATGTTTATATGTGTGTATATATATATATATATAGAGAGAGAGAGAAAGTATAATGTACAAAACCCCTAATCATACTTCACGTACGCTACAAGGAGAGTTGAACGTGTGGCAAGGATTAAGATTTTTCATTAAGGGCAAATTAGACATTTTTCATTCTTGAGGCAAGGTAATTCAGACATTTACTAACATCAAGAGAATAATAAGAGTTCGTTATCTCCTGGATCCCGGTAATTACGATTAGAATCAGTTTCAAATATTTTCCATTTTTCAAAGTATCAAATTAGCGGTTATAAGTGTGCGATTAGGGTTTCGATCACTTACTGTTTGAAATGGATCCACATAGCAGTAATGCACGAAACATAGATGATATTGAAATTGAAGATGCTGAAGTCCATGCCGTTCATGATGCTGCTGAGCATTTGAGGAATCCGACATCAGACAACCACGTTCTATTAGACGATCAAACCAGTAAGTTGTCAATTAATCATTTTAATTTTTCAAAAATCAACGAAATTATCGTTGGCTGATGTTTTGTATTTGATCGTGCATCATTATTTGATAATTAGTTTTTTGAAATGAATGTGTCATAAATCACGCATGTTTATAAGCTGTATAGTGTAGGAGACCTGTGTAATTCCACCAAACATGTGTTATTAATATAAAGTCTACAGTACTGGCTGCGTTATTTTTTCTAGCTGTGTTATTTTTGATATTAACATGCGTGATTTTTTTTTGTGTGATTTATTTTTTTTATTTCCTAGATGAGTGACTGTGTGTCTTATTCAAAATGTGCAGATGAAAGATTGTATATTCCTGAGGTAGCTTCATCATGTGTTCCCGTTATAGGAATGGAATTCAGTTCCATAGAGCAAGCATATGTTTTTTTATCAGACATATGCCAAGAAGGCAGGGTTCTCTGCGCGAAAAGGAGGTGAACATCATAGTGGTGGTATTATCAAGACTAAATACTTTGTGTGTTCAAAGGAGGGGCATAAACCACAGGCTTTTGATGATCCTTATTCGAAGTTGTCTAAGCCATATAAAAGTAGGAACAGACCGACTATTCGTACCGGGTGTAAAGCACAAATTAAGCTTTGTTCGACGGATGAGGTGTTATATAAGGTTGATAAGTTTGTTGAAACGCATAATCATTCATTTGTGTGCCCCAAAGATATGAATTTAGTACCGGCTTATATGCATCTTTCCGAAACACAAGAAGAGATGATATGGGAGCTTGGTACATTAAATCTTGGGCTAGTGAAAGCCTTCAATATAATGAGACAAAGATACGGAGGTTTTGAAAATGTTGGCAACTAAAGACGACTGTAAGAATTTTAGAGCTAGGATACATAGCTATATAGGAGAGTATGATGCAGATATGGTTATCAATAGGTTGACCAATAAAAAGCAGTTTATGGTTGATTATTCATTTGTACATTCAGTTGATGAAAACAAGCGATTAGCTGGCCTGTTTTGGGCCGATGGTTTGTGCAAACGTAACTATGCTGAGTTTGGAGATGTTATATCTTTTGATGCTACGTTCAAAACCAACAAGTTAGTCTTCACTATAATGTTTTAACTTTTATTTTATTTTTTGTATAATGTTCTTGTTTTTTATTCAATTTATTTCATCATTTTGAAGGTATAATATGGTTTTTACCCTTTACTGGTATTGATAACCACTGTTGGAATGTGACGCTTGGAGCTGGGTTGCTAGCATCCGGAAGCATTAAATCATACAAATGGCTGTTATAATCATTTTTGGACTCATTTGGTAAGCAGCCGAAGGTGGTCGTCACTGATCAGGACCCGGCGATGAAACAAGATATCAAGGCAGTGTTCGATAAGAGTAGGCACAGATTTCTAGAAATGACCATATTTCTAGAAACACAACCCTAGATAACTGGTCTGAAACTACCTTAGAGGATGATGCTATGAAAATTTACACCAGGTCCATCTTTGCTGATCAACAGGCAGAGTTATATGGAACACTGTCTGAGTGCCTTCCAATGGAGACTAAAATCGAGGAACCGTTCTTGAAGATTAGTATGAAGGATTGGAAAGCCCATGGTGACGGTTTATTAGAGGTAACAGCATCTAGACTAGCTAACATGCGTTATTACATAAGAACGTGCGTTTTTTCCTTGATTTTTAATTTTCAATTTTTTTATTTAGGTTTGTTTCAAGAAGGGGGAGGATGTAATTGCATCATGCAATTGTCGCAGGTTTGAGCAATATGGATTGTTGTGCAAACATATATACTTTGTGTTCAAGATGTTCAAAGTGAAAGAAATTCCCAACAAGTATGTTATGAGAAGATGGACCAAAGACGTGGTACTGAATGATCTAAATAACACATTTGATTTAAATGTTGATGATAATGATGGTCATAAAAAGGCCAAGGAGGTTGCGTATGAGATAATGCAGACTGAGAGTATCTTATTGGTAATTTGATGAGAGATTTTGATCATATAGTTATAGTCAGGGATCAGATGAGAGAGATAAAAGAAATGGTTGATGAACTTCGCATAACCAAGCCCATCGACCCTAAGTTTGATAGGTATTCAAGGTTAATCGTTTACGAGAAACCGGACACTGATGCTCCACCTACAGTCCGTGTGCCATCCGGTATTAGAAACAAAGGACGTGGTTCATATAAGCGGATCAAATCAAAAAAAGAACAGATGATTAGTCTAAAAGGTAAGAGAAGTCGTACATGCAGTGTTTACAATACCAAAGGTCATGATATCCGAACTTGTTCAGTTTTAAAGGGTCAACCTAGTGCTGCCAACAAGAAGGGGAAGAAAAGAAGAGCAGTTCAGTTAGAGACTGATCCTGGTTTAGTAGACGAAGAGGATGAGGAGGCAAAAACCGGTGAGGGAGAGGAAGAGTATGACGAGGTAGACGAAAGTGATTCTGAATGGGAAGAGGTTAACGATGATGACCAGTGATTTTTGAACAACAATTGCATACATTTAAACATGGGTTTTTTATGCCTTTTTTACTAAATAACATTTTGTGTATTGTGATCTTAACACTTAATGTGCGTCATTTTAACACCATACTTGCGTGATTTATTAAATTTCTCATACCATGCGTGATTATCTGCACCATTTGTCAATATACAAAAAAACATCTCAACTGACCCTTTTTACCCACTGCTAATAAGCCTGATCGTTTCAAGGGTGGATATTGCATTCATTTTTACATTTTTATGATGATGAATTGGAAGAGCTTAATGATGATGATGATGAGTGATTGCATTCATTTTTTCATTTTTAGGCCTTTTTATACCAAATCACATTCAGAACTCAAATTGATGGCTCATAACTAGCGTTTTTAAAGTTAACATGCGTAACTTTATGCGGACAAAATGGAATATCCATGATAAATTGTACCATGTGTGATTTTAAAAGTTGATGTATATCAACTTGCGTTAAAATTCAAATAACTGGCGTACTTTTTTTAAGTTCCCTTTTGTTTTAGTTATCTGTTGAAACATCTTTACCAGGCAAAGGTATCAAACATGTAAAAATTAACGATATTCCTAAATTTATCCACATATCATTTCCGATTGCCAAATACCACCAAGTTTTCAAAATACCAACATTACAACATCCCAAAAATCATCAAAAGACATAAAAAAACAGAGATACCACCTACTTCGATGTGAATATCTTCCCAAGCTCCTTGTCACTTGTTTCCATCTTCTCTTGCACCGTCTCCACTGCATCCTTCAGATACGAGTAAACCAAGTGATCAGCAGATGACTGATCCATCATGAGGTTTATGCCTTTGTCCCTCAACGGAGATTTCGGTTCTTGTAGTAGTTTTCCCCATATTTGTTGGTTCATCTTCTGCTGTTCTAGGACCTTCCTATGCACATCAAAAATACTGTTAGTGGAGTTTACATCAGATGCAAGCTCTGTCAAAGTGCGGCTTGAGAGGAGCTCCTTGATTGTTGTGCTTGCTGGATCAGTCGACATTGCTGTAACTTAGTTAGGGTTGTTACTTTTGCCAAAAATGGAATGGTGGTTATCTAATATGTATGAAGAGTTTGATTTAATAGGGTAGTTGGGGGAGATTTGGTAAGTAAAATTAAATTTCCTTCTTAATTAGCAGTCATGTCTATTTGGAAGCCTATTTGTAGATATCATTATTATTAGCATTTTTTTATTTAAAATCAACTTACAACTTGCGTACTATTTTTAACAAAATATCCAACTTACTTAAATTCACTCATTCAATGTACAAGTTGCTTATTTTTTTCGCAGAATATGCATTTTGCATTTTTTGGAGCATGCATGATTATGTATGCTTCAGAAGTGCGTCATTATTGAACATGCGTGATTTTCAAGTATGCATAATTATTGGCCATCTGCAATTTCTTGATCAGTCTACATTTGTGTATCTTACTGAGGGTAGGTTTTTTTCGCATAGGTTGAATGGGGGTTATCAAATATTAACGAAGATTTTGTTTTAATAGGGTAGTTGGGGGAGATTTCTTCAGTAAAATTAAATATCTAGCATAATTACCTCTCAGGTTGTTTTGGAAGGCTATTTGTACATATCATTATTTTTAGGATTATTATATTTTATTACAACTAGCATGTTTTTTAACTACAGGTTGTTTTGAATTCAGTGTACTAGTTTCTTGTAAAAAAAATTTAGAATATGCAAGTTGAATTACTATAACATGCGTGATTTTGTATGCTTAGGCACATAGATACATGCGTTATTATTGAACTTCAATAATCTTCTAACCTGTGTACTTTTATAAATATCTCTACTGGACCAACAAAATTCCAAAAAACATCAACAGTGTATTCTGATCCAATAATTGGCATGCTTAATAATTATAGATCATGTCATCTTGTTGGGCATTTCATTTTATATTTCATTGAAACAGCATTCCAATATTACCTTCAAAGATGTCAGATTCTCTCAATTCATCTACTGGATCTTCTTCATCATCTGGTATGAGTGTTTACCTCAAAAAGTGGATCCAGGAACAAATTGCTGAAGACAGGTCTTGTAGAGACTTGTTGGAGCCTAACGTTTCTAGGGTAAGGGAGAACATGAAGAGGAGAGAAGAAATATTCAATTTGTTGTCCAGAATGAAAGAGTCCAGTGTCCGAGAGGTAGCTATGATGTTCATGGTTGATCTAGGAGAGCGCGATGAAAAACAACTAAAGGAGCTTTCGGATGCAATAACTGTTTTAAGATGCTCTATGGACACCAAGATCAAGTTTTTAGAGTCCTTTTTTTGAAGTTGTCTAAGCATGTGTGTTTGGTGTATGTTTTCGAGTAGTTTAACCATGTTTTTTTTTGTTTATCTAAGTGGTTTTCTATGTATTGCACCTGTTTTTTAGTAAAAAAAGGGTAATTGCACGGTACCCCTGACCACGGGAGGGATCCCCCTCCCCAAGCTAGCGACCCAGCAACGCTGTTATTAATGTCGTCTGGTAGTATATTATAGAGAAACATCAAAACAAGAAAAAACTAAATAAAAAAAATTACAAACACATCAATAAAAAAACAAAAATTGGTTCACATATCACTGTAACAAAAAAAGTTCAAATACATAACATTTTTGTTTACACTTTTTCAAGATTAAAGAACTCATCCAATCTTTGACTGATTTTTTTATCTAGATCTTTCAACATATCCACTTTGCCCAAGTTCTTCTCAAATTCCTTAGCTGCGTCAAAGACTTGTTTTCTTATAAGATTTTACTCCGACAATAAAATCTTACTAAGGTAGCGATACCTCAAGAACCGAAGCTGTGAATCTTGAACGTCTTTTCTATCTTCGTTGACAAACCGCGGATTCCATTGTGTTTTGCCCTTGTATGTCTCCATATGCCTCATAGTGAAGTCACCATAATCAACTCCATTTTCAAGAGTCCTCCAATCCATTTCCTTCCTTGTTGTTTCTAATTTTTTATCCATTCTTTTTGTCGTATATTGTTTTTTTAGGTACTGAATGAGAGCTTTACGCTATAATCAGATAAAAAATTATATTAGTACCTACGTATTACAGTATATAAAGCTGAATTTTGTAGTTTTACCAGCATTTCGGGATGCCCACGGTAACGTTTAGCAAACGCTTGTTTGATCCTAGAGTTATTAATTAACTCAATATCGTCCTTCTTTAAGTGAAAGCATATACAGAAGAAATGTTGAGATAACAGTACTGGAATGAAGATAAGATCCACTGTTTAAAGATTCTTCACCTCATATTTAACCAGTGTATCTTCAAGGTTTGATGCAAATACTTTCAATCGTGCATTGTCATTGTACTCGGGCCTATAAATTGGTTCAGGCTGCAAAAATGTGTATGTATCTAGTAAGTATAGTATGTACATGTTTTCAGCTGAAGAGAAATGAACATGGGTGATATACTCGTCTAGTATTTGTATGCTGATTTCGTTATAACCAACACTGATGCGTGATTAACACACAACACGTGTGAATATTTCTAAACATGCGTAATTAATTGATAACATGCGTGATTAATTGAATATGAACCTACCTGCGTGATTAACACATAACATGTGTGAATATTTCTAAACAAGCGTAATTAATTGATAACATGTGTGATTAATTGAAAATGAACCTACGTTATTAATTGTTTCAAATATATAACGTGCATTATTAACTTACAATCATTGAACTTGGCAAGAACAGCCTGTACGGTGATGATTTTTTGTCCCTTTTTTTCTCTTCATAGTTCAACACATCTACAAAAGTGTCCACTCCATTAGAAGCTACGAATTGTGATGGGTGGAAGCTTTCAAAAATTATTTTGAAGGTTTCCAACCCACTTTCTGACTTGTACATCACTGACCTGTTTGATATAACCAACAAGTCAATTAGTGGATCTTTTTAAGTGTTTTAAAGAAACAAAATGTTGAACTTAGCCAATGTCACCGATTGGAGATAAGAGGTATGAGATGATCGTTTTCTCCAAATCCAAGAGTGGCTCATATAAGCTTACTATCCTGTTGTAGTAAGGTGATCAGTATGCATCACCTAATTCTGTCATTCATTTTTCATTCATATCGTTATACTTTTTAATATGCGCCCTAACTATTTCATCCTTTTCTTTTTCATTCAATATTTTTTCGTTTACAGTCGTAATAGTATTTTTTGTAATGTCCGTTGAAGTTGTTTGTAAGATGGGAGCGAATTTTAAAAGCGTCTCCACCGACTGAATTTCTGCATCCGTTACTTCATCATTTGTTTCTTCAACGGATGTGTTGGATGTCTTTTTTTAACATACATATCAGGGTTTATGTTTTCTAGTTCATTCAACATCGACTTGGTTACCGTATTTTACATTGGTGTTTTTTGTTGACTGGACTCTGCTAAATTTACCTCTTGTTCTATTTCTTGTACCACATCTGTCGCAGCGTCAATCACTGTTTGTATGATAAAGTTCATCAGTAAGAAGACAGTAAGTACTATAGTAATGATCAAATTTGTTACCTTCTCTCGTCTGGTCAGGGTGTCTATATACACCTGGTTCTACAGTTTGTAATTGTGCCAGGCATGTGTCTGAAATACCCCCATCTTCTTCAATCACAATCTCATCATCGTCACAACCTTAAGAAAACATAAACGTTTTCTCATCATTTAACTTAAATTGCTAATAATATTAGAAAAAAATACACAAATTGTTGTCTACCTTTTGTCTTTGTCTTTTCAGTGTTTTCCTTTTGTACTGTTGCATCTTTATCTCCTCCTAACTGTTGAATATTAGCTGCATCCTCTACATCTTCGTTTAAAAGAACTTCATCACTACCACAAGTTCTATGATCAGCCGTTGAGACGGTATCCTTCATTGTATCATCCCACCTTTTACACATTCTCATTATATCAGGATCCCAGAAATACTTTTCCTTCGCGTCAGTAACGATTTCGTTCATTTGCGTAACGAGAGCAATGTATTTATTTATGTTACGGTCCATGTTTTTCAACAACACCTACAGGATTTAAATGTCAATATTCACAGTAGCTTTTGATTAATCTAAACTAGCGTCATTATTTTATCACCTTTTAAAACAAGCGTTATTATACATAAATCAAGCGTCATTATTACAGATATCATTATGGATCGTGCATGATTATTTCAAAATAGTGTACCTTCTTATTTTTCTTCGAGGCTTCACGCGCACCATCGTCACAGGGTACCCCTGTCAGCTGAATCAGTGTGCTGCAGTAGTCTATAAGTTTTTGCGTTTGGGTCCCGATGCCCATAACTAGGTTCAACTCCGAAATATCACGAACTTCAGTCCAATCATCAAACAAATCAGATGTTGATAGTATGTAACATTCGTCGATTGGATCTTTTTCATGCTCCTTTCGCCTTTTGTAGACCTTTGTGGTATCCACAGGTAGTATTGTGAACTCATCTGTTATAGGGTCACCCGTCTTTTCTAATCCAACGGTGTTTCCTTCTACTGCTGCAGCCTCGTGTACTGGGATGTTGTCATGGAATAGGTCTTCCAATAATGTCGATGGCTGTTGAGCATGCTTATTTAGGACTTCTTTTGACGTTTTCGCAGCCTCTTGTTGCTCTTGGTCTTCGTTGTCTGAGGCTACCGGATGCTCTTAAACCTGTGGCGGATGTTGATCCTGCTGTTGAAGCTGTTGGGCCTGGTCATCCCCATGCGTTTGGGTTTCATTCCGATGCGTTTGTTCATCATTTTCAAAATAATCTTCAACATCTGTCTGCGGCCCATTGTTGTATATATGCTCTTCTAAGTCATCAACCATAATCCCTGTCATATACTTTATGACAGGCATTTCGATAACTTCGTTGAAAAAATGGTGCCCTTTGTTGTATTCGTGGGCGTATAGAAGCTGCATAGACATGAAAATCAAAAATTTGAAATGCTAGTAATAATCGATTTTTTTACTTGATATTATCAAGATGTTTCAAAAAAATGTACCGTCAGAAAAGCAACAAGTCCGTTATATTATGAATCAATGTTTTTCCAACCTTGTCTAGTTCTTTTAAGAGATTCTAAAACAAACGAGCACCAGTCCAATTTCGATATGTCTTCCTCTTTGTCAATTGCAAGCAAGAAATTTTGTTTCACTGTGGTTAACTTTGAAATCTCTACAAATAAGGTGTTCCAGTACGCTAAAAAATTTAACTTGAATAACCTTCCACCATTTGGTTGTAGATGCATTGCTTTTGCAACCAATCCATGAGTAATCCTGTTGTTATCGGGCCACTAGTTTTTGAACTCATCTATGGTTGTATCTACCCCATTAGTAGCAGTATTTTTTTGTACTATTGCACCCTTCCGAGGCTTATTTTTTTCGAGTACCAGATTTGGTCCCTTCGGAATACCAAACACATGATATACTGAATCACGTGTTATTCTTATCCTATGATTCCGATGTTTAGTGTGCTGTCTTGCTCGTCATAGTTTCGTACCAGCCAATATCCCAAATGGGTACATATGTAATTAACATTTATATCAAGAACAGGGCCAAATCCCATGCTTTTCACATCCGCTATCCGTGCTTCAGTAAACTGTCTTATTGTATCCAAGAAAGAAGAAGGACTACACCTAAGAATTAATGCTTCATGATGATAAGCATAGAATGGTCTTCGTTCCACCCTGATTGGTTCCGGTACCTTAATTGTCTTTGTAGGCTTTGTAGCATCACGAACCTTATCTTGTTTCCCCACTCTCATCTTCTTTATAGGCTCCTGAAAATCATCATCATCTTCATCAGTTCTATTATTTGCCCTCTTTTTTTTGTGTTTTGCGCCTTTTTCTAAAATCTTGAACAGGTGGTTCAAAATCATCATCATCTCCATCATTTACTTTCTTTGATCCTTTAGTTAATTTTGGAGGCATGTGTCTTTTCGTCTGCTCAATTGGGGGTTCAAAATCATCATCATCGTCAGCAACCTCTGCATACATATGAAAAAATCAAATAAAAATCACGCAAATTATAATCATCATTATAATATACACATACATACCAAGCACTGCCGTAGGCTGTACCAGACTCATTTATCACCACCAACTTACATAAAAGGTAAATCATCAGAATCCCCCAATTTTCAAATGGATAAACATGATGAACATGTGTTTTAAAACACCTATTGTCAAATAACGCATGTTATCAAATAATACCGCAAGTTAACATCACAATGAAAAACCCCCAATTTAAAATAACGCTTGTTAGTACAGATCAATCTGAAAAAATCCGCTTGTTGGCCCAAATCAAAATACCGTAAGTTAACAATACAATGAAAAACCCCCAAATAATACCGCAAGTTAACATCACAATGAAAAACCCCCAAACTCAATTTCACAAAACGCAAGTTGAAAAGTTCTGATAGGAATGCTAAAAAATCAAACCCTAAAGATGGGGATTTAGTGAAAACCTGGTATGGTGTTCGCCAACAACACCGGATCGTTTCTTTTCTTGCTCCTCTTCTCCCTTGTAGCTAAGTTTTTTTTTTCACCATGAAACACACACTCAGTATCGTCAACATTTATACTCGTAAATCAAATGTCTTGCCATATGAACTATGGTAGACTTGGATGACTTCAACACTTATGGGTTGTCTTAAATCCTATCAAAACAGAAAGTTTAGAGGGTATTTGCACCTCTTAAACTTGTAGGAATCAAGCTTTAACAAGTCCCATAACCATAGAAGGGTTTAGGAAGATGTTAGGTGTAACAATACTCAAAAAGCACCACAAAGAATCATAACCGAGACTCCAAACACGTGGTAACCATAATCGGGTGTGGCTGATCAACTTAGGACAAACGCTTTACCTGCCGAGCAAACCAAGGTGAGTTCACACTAAAACTAAAGCATGCATTCTCGGTGGGTTGGGAACTTCATATATTCCCGGTGGGTTGGGAATTTCATATATTCCCGGTGGTTGGGAACTACATATATTCCCAGTGGTTGGGAACTACATATATTCCCGATGATTGGGAACTTCATACACTAGACGAAAATCTACCACGAAAGTCCCTTATGCATATATACTGATTAATCGTCGTCCGAGACGAATAGGATATTAGTTGATAGCATTATTAGGTTTGACAACCTCACACCGTGCCTCTGGAGGAGGACGGGCGTGGACTATTATCTAGGAACTCTGGTCAATGACGGTAGACATTGATCAAAAGGGCAAATAACAATTACGTTGAAGTTTCGGTATTGCACAGTTTAGTGGATTGGTTGATTCATTCATACATACAAATGGGGTAGCTCCCAATGGCTCATTAGCAACATGGTAACTTCATAAAACAGTGTTTTTTGGATAAACACAAGAAAACCTTTTTCGAAAACCGTGAACTCGCCAACTTTATTGACACCCTACTGCATGCTTGCAGGTTTTTAGGTACAACTGCGAACAGACAAATGCAAACGGAGGGAGTGTGTAAGTTGTACGTTTTGTAAATTCATCTAAATTGTGGTTTCAAACTGAAATGGGTTTATCTTTTATTTCCGCTGCAAACTTAATTACATTTAGGAAACTTTTAAATTAAATCACAATTTGTATTAACTGCAACAATTTACAAATATCGCAAACGGTTCAAAATAATTTGTGGCTGGATCCTGGGCAGTCGCATGCTTAGCGGTAATACTCCGCATGTGGAATTTTAGGGTGTGACATTTTGTATGTTTTATTTTATTTTGATGAAAGTTTAGTTTAAATTAAAATGCTTATTTTGATTTCTAAATAAAAAAAAGTTAGTATAGGGTAGTGGTGTCATAAATTGAGTAGTTTAAGATAGTATATATAATGAGTGATGTGACACTCCAGGATAGGATTGGAAGGGGTTAGGGCATGTTAGGTTCGTGGTGCTACCCCTCGTAGACCATGCGTAGTGGATACGAGAGAGAGAGAGAGAGAGAGAGAGAGAGAGAGAGAGAGAGAGAGAGAGAGAGAGAGAGAGAGAGAGAGAGAGAGAGAGAGAGAGAGAGAGAGAAGGAGATATTTTGATTGGTTGGACATTGTTTTGATCAATCAAACTTTTTTTAATTACAAACTCACTAACTTCACATGCCTCCCGCCTACTTCATTTTATCCTAATTTTCAGGCATTGTTGACTTGGCCGTCACATGTCAAAATCACCAAACCACATATCTCACTGCTACTCATGTTCTTACTTCACACATATTTACTATTTGGTGTTGGATATTCGGTCTTAGTAAATTGTTGATTTTGTATGACGGGATTACATAATAACTGTCGTTGTATGTGGCATATGGATAATTGTTATCAGCAAATATTAATTATTCACATCATCATCGAAAGAGGATTTATACATGGTACTCGTTTTGCAATTATAATTTTTTAAACGATAGATGTTACAATAATTAAGTGCACTCTTATATTACACCAAATAATACCTAGAAATTGAACTTTGTTCTTCTCCAACAGTGTCTACCACCAAGCCAAAGCTACAATGACAATTTTGCAATTACATAACATCTAGATGATAACAGATGGATAGCGTGTCGACTAAAAGGTGTTCTTGAGTTCCCGAATGCGAGCCTTTCTAACTTCATACAATTAAATCTTTTTCTTTCTCTCCTCAAGTTGATTAATGTTGCACGAGAGATGTAATTTTTCTGGTAATTTGATTGAGCTTTTATGTGCATGTACTTACCAAATGCCGAATATCAAACTTTGTATTTAGTAGAATTGGTTTTTCTATTCAAAATGGGGTGGCGGCGCAACTTGTTGCCCGACTGCCTGCCATGGCTTTGTAATTGTCTTTTTTTCGTGTGGAATGAACATTCGTTTTTCTTAAAAAAAAAAAAAAAAAAATATGTAGCATATGTTGGCATAATGTTATCGTACTACGTATTATATTTTATATTTGACACATGGTAATATCTTATAGTTTAGAATAATGAATTGATCTCGAGGTGTGCGTTGTTAATTGAATTATGCTATTTTTTGTTAATTTCAGTGAACCAACCCGGCAAAAAATTCATGAGATATCCTTTTTTTTTTTTTTTTTTTTTTGAAAGGTGTGAATTATTCGCGAATGTCGGGAGGTCTAGCATACATTGTCTTAACCGGATCCGCGCTAGAGAGCCCCCTCGCACAATAGATCCCCAATTTAAACCCCTCAATAAGAAACCCCTATCACCCAGACTCGAACTTGAGACCTCGAGATAAAAACTCATCCGGGTCCACCATAAGTGGAACTTAAATACCCGTGGCTACCACTAGAGCACTAGCGATGGTTTCATGAGATATCTAAATACTGAAACATAATGACACCAGTAAAACAATCTGAATCCGCCACTCTCCAAATTATTTTGCTTGTTGAAACCTTAACACTGTGTTCCAGAGTTTACTAACAGAAGGAAAGGAAAAGAAACAAAGAGAAAGTAAAAATATTTTGTGTTCCCGAGTTTCATTTAAGGAAGGAAAAGAAAGGAAAATAAAACATGTCGTGTTCCTGAGTTTCATTTAAGGAAGGAAAAGAAAGGAAGTGACAAGAAAACTAGGCTAAATTCTTTAATTTTTCTTTCCTTCCGATTTGGGAGGAAACGGTGGGAAAGACATCTTTTTTTTTCCTTTCTCGTCCTTTCCTTTCTCACTTTTGCTTTCTTTTCTTAGCCCTCATTAAGTTAACTCGGGAACAGAGCGTAAGGGTGAAGGGGGCACCCCCCTAATGAGGTGAGGGGAAACTTTTTTTAACCCAATCATACGTTGCCATGTCATTTCCCCTCTATAACTTCCTTCTTGTCCAAAAACGTACGGGGTGCACCCCTCTTAGGGGAATTGTTTTTTTATTCACAAAAAAAAAAAAAGTTTTCATTGGTTGAAATAAAGGCTGGCCCACCTCCTCTCTCCTTCCTTCTTCGATGTCTCCTCCCCGAAATTGGTCCCCCATTTGGCTCCCCGCCTGGATGGCGGCACCGCCCCCGCTCGGCAACAATGGTCCCCGAAGGGAGTCACTGACGGTGCCCCGCTCCCCCTAAAACTCTATGAAGTAATCATGAAAAAGGTGAAGAGGCATCTTTTAAGTAAAATACAAAAGTCATGTTTGTTGATCTAAACTTTATCCAAAAAGAATATATGTTATGTAGTATACTAGTTGATGCCCCGTCCGTGTTGCGAGGTGATCACCGAATAATTCTCAATCAATTAAAAACCTTTGTAGTTTTGCTAAAAAAATAACTAAAACGATTGGAAAAACGTAATTTTTAACTGAGGGCGAAATCATAATTTTAAATCAAGGATAAAATCGTAAATTAAATGGACCAATGGGGGAGTGCCAGGAAGCTGCCGGCATGACTGTAATTTTACACTGGGGGGCAAAATTGTAATTTCACCAGGAAAACAAACAAAAACGATAGACAAAATGTAAATTTAAGTTGAGGGCAAAATCGTAACTTGGCAGTGAGAAAAAAAACTAATGGCAAAACTATAAATTTATACGGGGCAAGATCGTAATTTTGAACCGAGGGCAAAATTGGAATTTTTAGCTGGGAGCTAAAGCGTAAATTTATTTTTACGTGGAGGTAAAAACATAATTTTGAATTGATGGCAAAATTGTAATTTTAAGGGAAAAAACTAATGGCAAAACTATAAATTAAAACAGGGCAAAATCGTAATTTTGAACAGGGGCAAAATTGAAATATTTAGCTTGGAGCAAAAACGTAAATTTATTTTTAAGTGGGCGGTAAAAACATCATTCTGAACTGATGGCAAAATCGTAATTTTAAAACGGGATAAAATCGTAAATTTGTTGAGCCAATAGGGGAGTGCCAGACAGCTGCTGCCTGACACTATTCCCCTGCCACCCATGTCAGCCAATCAACGGGAATCTCTATTCCCGCAGACGTTGAGTTTTGTTGTAGTTAGAATTTTTGTATCAGATAAATTTTATTATAATTACATTATATTATAGGCTTGTTTAAGCTCGAGAACCTAAATTCAATCGGTAGATAAAGCTCGGACTTGGGTTCATTAATTTATTGAGCTTCATTTTAAGTTGGGGCTCGTTTAAGCTTGACTTGTTTCAGCTTTTAATAAACTAATTTTGAGTAGCTCATGAATAGCTTAGCTTGTTTACACTTGATTAGTCATATACACTTTAATAAATACTTATTCATATTCATTTAGAATCAAGGAATAAGCATAATTAGTTAAATAAGTGGATCCATTCAAAAAATATAAATAAGTGGATGAATGGTGTGGAGTTGTTGGGGAAGACTTGGTGTTCCTTGTAACCCATGTTCGACTCTCACTCTCATTATTTTATACGGCATCCAGGTGAAGGGCGAATACGGGTGGCGCCGGTTCGTCTTGGATGGGAGGTGAGGTTTTACTGATTATTCCAATTGCGTGCCTTCGGGCGAGTAGAGGTCGGGTTTCCACGCATCTGGGAGAGCCAAGAGGCTGGCGGTGGTCGAGTAGTTGACCTTGCCCACAGTGCCCGATGTCACGATAGTTGGCACGTCGTTCCTTGCCGTTAAAAAAAGTGGATGAATGATAGTTTAGTAATTTTACTTGTACCATGAATCTAGGATCATCTTCGAATAGGCAATATTCCAAAATAAAATTCATCCATATAACACTAATAGAGAAAGAACCAAACACATAGTTTCATATAAATCACATCGATTCATACAATTTTACTCGTACATACTTGAGTATTGCAAAATGTGCTATACAAAATAATTATATCAACATTAATTTTTCTAATATTACCTAAACTATAACTTTTTACAAATACAATTATGTTTTAACTAAAAAACTTGTTACAATTATGTGATTTTTAATGTCTAATAAGAAGTTATGATAGGAAATAATTAGAAGAAAATTTCAAATCTAAGACCTTTACTAGAGGAATATCAAATGCTTACTTCTACATATTATAACCTAGTTAACAAAACTAGTTGGAGAGAATTAGTGATGACTATAACAAAATCAATTGGGTGGCTTGGAGGAAAGTTGGGATGCCTAAGGTTTTCGGTGGGTTGTGGTTTGGTAGTTTGAAATTACAAACCTTGGCGTTAATCGCCAAGTGGTGGTGGCTTTGGAGATCGGAACCGGGTGCATTATGGGTCAAATGCATCAGTGCTATTCATCGCGTTAACCAGTCAGATCTTTTAAAGATAAATAGAAAAGGGAATCGGATCATGGGTGCACTTCATCAAGGTTAGAGGGACTTTATGTACATGTTTCGAGCACCTAATAAGGTGATTGAGGAAATGGAGAGTATTAGAAGACACTTTATATGGAGCGGTCGTGATTGTTGGATAATCTTGATGGGTTTACATTTTGGGCCAACAGTGTTCTAGTTTAATTGGGTCAGTTGGAGTCTTAGTTTAATGAGTAAAATAATAATGGGTCAGAGCCCAAGTTGTTAGTTTGCACGTGATAGTTGAAGTTGTTTGCAGTGATATTTAGTAGTCAAAGTATTCGTTGGTTTTTAGGTTGAGTCAAACGGTTATTTAGGATGGTGCCTTTTGAATCGGTAATAGTTTGTTAAGCCTTTTGTGTGTTTGTAGTTGTTAGCCTAGTTAAGGCATGTGTTGGACCGTTCTATGACCCTGAATAGTCAGTTAAGGCAGTTCATCTTTGTTTACAAAGGCGGAATCAGTGTAGACAAAGTAACAACAACTTTTCCTTTCAATTTCCATCTCTATTAATGCTTTCTGAGTAGTTTTTGACAGAGTTTCGTCACCTAGCACATGACCTGATTTCGCTCCAATAGTTACAAATGAAGATCACACATGAGGTATTTATAGTAAGCCTGATTTCGCTCCAAACGCCATGAGCGAAACCCCCATGTGACCACAAGAGCAAAACCCCCTAGTTACTATGTACAAATCAGCGAAATCACCTGGTACTTATAAGCGAAATCACCAACTATGACCTAGGAGCGAAATCTCAATAAACTGATTTCACTTCAAATGACACATGTATCATTTGGAGCGAAATTAACACTCTAAAACCCTAATTTGATTTCCAAACTACAATCTAACCTATCTAGACCTAAGACTCGATACAGACGTAGTTAACAGACATTTAATGCACCAACAGACTCCCCATTGGATGTTGACGAAGTCTTCAGCTCCGAGTCTTCACTCTTGGTCTTTTCTCCAACTTTGTCTTCTCATTGTAAAAACTCTATCTTCACAAGTTCAGGTTCACTTCCTAGCTCCATCTTCAGACTCCCCATTTGACTGTTGATCCAGACTCCCCCTTTCACAGACTCCCCCTCTCAATATGCTAGAATCTGAGGTCTTGATTTGGTTCAAGCTTTAACAATTAGCTTCCGTGGGAATGATGAAGTCCAAAACCTGTGTCTCAAACATCAAACATTACAAGCTTATCTTTTCACAAAAACACACAGTCTATCAGTTCTAGAAATCCACTCAAGTATTCAGGTCCAAGTTAATGACCCTGATTACTCAATTAATCTACCAAATCCAATTTAATGACCTTGGTTGATCTTTTGACAATACAGACTGATTTGGTAAAACATTTTCAAACAATTTCTGAAAAATGTAACAAGCATCAAATTAATGAACTTGTGTTAACTTGAAAAACACTCAAACTTTGTCAAAGTAAGCTCTCCTCATCCTTCAGCTCAGAACTTTTCCTACATCTGCTTCAATCTTCGAGAATCCAACGATTAACTCTCCACTTTGGTTTGTCAAAAATAAAGCAGAAATAAAATCTTTTTGGATTTTAATAAAGTGTTCTAAACTAAGACATGAAATACAGAAACTTAAATTGCAGAAAATAAAGAAATTAAACTATTTACAAACATATTTTTGGTGAGTGTGTCAGGGAATCATATCAGCTTTTTAGACAAATTCTAGTACCGTTAAGCTTCATTTCATACACAGATTTAAAAAATTCACCTCGATTGTCGATATGCTGATCCATCTTAAATTCTCACACAAATTTCAATTTACTCAGGATACGATTTAGATGTCTTAAGAACTTAGCTCATTCATGTGTCCCACCTCTTGAATATACTCCCGTATCCAGAATCCTAAATATTCAGTCCTACAGGTGAGTATACCACAGATGATATCTGTCAGGGGTTAAATGCGAGGGCCGTGAGAGCTCAGGTCGATACTTCTGTGACAACTTCGACTTTTCGGTGTGTCCCCTTTAGAGGATCTTTTAGTTTCAACAGCACACGATTAGCATTTTGCAATGTTTCATCGTTTTTTATGCTGAGGGTGATGCTATATTTCAAGCAATGCGGAAAGTATTATTGGGGACTAGGTCAGAACTTCCATTCAGCAGAAGTCCCGGAATAATACCCCAGATATCACTGAGTATAAAGACCTAGTATCTCAGAATATGGGACCTTTCAAACAAGATTTCAGGGGTTACCTATATATCCAAGTAGTGTTCCCCATGAATTACGCAAGTTTGAAATTTTAGGTTTATATCCCGAATAAATCTACTAAATGTGCGAAAACCTATCGACACATCTTAGTGAGACTGTTTAACTCATTTAAACTTTACAATTCTTTAGCATACTGTAATTGTCTAGCCGATGTACTATCATTTTCCCTTTTTACACAAGCTCTTTTTCAATTTTATATTGTTTTTGGATTTTGAAAATTTTATCATGTTTTTGTATTTTTGCATTTTTTACTATTTTTGTATTTTCTGAAAATAAACTATTTACATCTACTGTGACAACCCTCACTGAACCAGGTATCCGTACGATTTAATTAATAAATAATTGCTGCTTAATTACTGTGCTTAACTGAAATTGCCAATGAACTGCTACTTGATTTCTAGCACTTGTATATTCCTGCACCATACTTTGATTTCCGTCACTACATTATTTACACGTTGAACCTTAGTGACAAACATGATGCACTAAAGCACAGTAGCATTAGAACGGATAACCTATTGAACATGCTGATAAAGCCAGCATCAGGCAGACACTGCCTCTAAAGGCCTGTATGAGCCAGAAATATTTTACTACACCCATAGTGAGTGTAGGGATACAAGGGTTGTAAAATTGCGTCTTTAGGAATAAGATATAATGACTGGATGTGCCTAAAACATACTCTAAGCACGAAACACAGCACTTTTATTAACATACTAGCTTCTGGCTAACTAATAAAGTGCCAAAACATGAGGAAAATATTTCTGACACTTTGTAGAATAAATAGTGTCACTAAAAATATTATTAACGACGCTTAAAAGCTTACTTAAGCACTTTAACGGATTACCATCCAACCGAACAACCGGACTAAACCCGGAACATGAAAATATGGCCAATAATATTATTGATCTTTTTCTGAGTCAGTTAGGGTCCCTGATTACCCTAACACCCGCGTTAAAGCGCAACATGTAACTAACTAAGTTAACCCCTAATCTAACTTAGTTAATCTAACTAAACTCTAACTAAATACTTGAAATCGAACCAAATGACCCCCCCTGGGCCGATCGGTCACAATGTGACCATCCATTGTACCATTTTGATTATTTAATTGGTTTGTGCTTAAAATCTAGAAGACATAGTGACCATTGGATTAAGATCAAGGATTTGTCTATAAATACAACACTTAACACAAGAGATTATCACATTCCACGAAACACTCAAAACTCTCTCTCTTTCCCTCTCCAAGAGCTACGACCGAACACCCCTCTTGCCATCCATCCATTTTCGACTTCCACTCTCTTCATTCCAAGCATACACAAGTCTTTCGGGTCACGCATAAGGAGTCTTGGAGCTAACGGAAGTGGAAGGACCTCGTTACCTTGCTTTTATCCACCACATTTTCGCCTAGATTCTTCCCTAGCCTCGAGCTAGAGGTATAACACTTAAAACTCATACTCGGATCATTCTAAAGTGGTTAATAAGATTTGTAACGGTTAAAACTCGGAAACTTGCATTTTGAATCTTTAAAGGCTACTAAAACATGAATATAGTTGGTTAAAAGCTTAATACTTGTGTAAAGGTTGTAGTATTTGAAAGTGGTGATTATTGAGGCCCGATCTATGTTGTGGTAGCTCGGATCATCGTTTAACCCGACTTTGTTAAGATCATAGATCTTGACATAAGCTTGTTTCTATCGGTACAAGGGTTAAAAGGTGAAACTCTACCACGCGAGAACCATGAACTTGTGTAAAAGTATTTTTACTTGTAAAATAGTATTTAAAACTAGCGGATCTACGTATGTACAAGTGGTACTTTCGTAGAACCAAGTGTCGAGAAAATCATGTTTTATAAAAAGTTGGATGACACACTAACAAATATGATTTTACAAACCACAAGTGTATAAGCACTTGTGAAATGAAAAGTTTCGACAAAATAACAATCTTGAGAAAGATGACGGGAAGTTGTAAAGGATGATTTATTTTAAAAACGAGGTTTTTACGGGATTAAACTATTTTATACAAAGATCCACCAAATATAACGGGATCTACACTATAGTTTTCAGAAAAACTACAAGTTCATGTGAACATGCGATTTACATACTTGTCGACTAGTTTGATGTGTCGGAAATTGATTGTTTGATTAAAGAAGTGTTGAAATGATTTTGTAAAAGAAAATGATACGCTTGAAAGCGTGGCCACCTCCAGTTACAGGGGAAACTCTGGCGAAATTTTTCTAAAAATATAACACTTAGAATTATTTACAAGTGTTAGAACTATTTTTGATATGTTTTCCAAATATATTTCGCCACGACTTATTTACTAATATTCGGAGGTGGGATTTTCACAAAACTAAACGTGATAAATATATATTTGGTAAATATAATTTTTCACAACACTGTTTATGATTATTTTGTGAAAATACATAAATATTATTTTTAGAGTAAAAATAATATTTCGAACGATAACAGCTCCAAAATAATACAAACGCTTACACGACAAACACATAAGTTACACCGGTAATTATTATTACTACTTAATTGTTAAAACGTAACTTACGCATTATACGGAAATATTCACGGAAATATTCATGAACGCGTATTTTGTCAATGTATTATTTTTGGAAGTATTATGTGAAGTGAAAATATAATATTTTTGAGAAAAATATTTATATTTTGGAAGTAGAAGTAAAAAAATATATTAAGTGGGACTTACAAATACACATGTATTAAATCCCCAATCCTTGGGAAGGAGATTAATTACCAAAGTACATGCAAAATATAAACACGAAATAGTTGTCTAACTATTTCCCAAAAACTTAAACTATAAAGCTAAGGCACGGCCATCCGTCTAATAGAATTAGCACATGTAGGTCGTTGCACAGCTGCCTGACATTCGGAGTACTTGGTATAGCGACGCACTGACTGTGAGTTCATGTCCCCCTTTTCTCTTAACTGTTTTCAGTTTTCTAAACTGCGGGGGTGAAATACATGTTACATTGATTATGAATACTTTATACATGGTATGGTTAGCGTAAGGAGGTTTGTTACTTAGATCATGTGAGTGGGTAGGCGGAAACTTGAGGCCATTAATCCTCATAGTAGGACCGAGGGACAGGAGCGGTAGATCTATCTGGGTGTAGCGAGCCCAGCCCCAGGTCCAGCATAACGGACCTCGGGGTGACTTAGTGCCCGACGCATAAATCCGCTAGGTTTGAGTCTTCCTACTTGCACTTCACACATATCAATGGCCTTGCAAACCATTGGTGATCTCTTTTTCCTTATTTGCTACATACCAGGATTTTGATAAATACAAAGGTTTATTTACTCACTTACACATGAACTCGCTCAACATTATTGTTGATTTTTCAACTTACATGTATTTCAGGGAATTAAAAGATCTGGCACGGTATGGCATGTTTTCCGCTGCATTAGTCACCGAGGTCATCCAGGGTTTGGGGAATGTGACTCTTTCCGGGATAAGTCACAGTCCTTGAATCATGTCTATGTTATGTTTGGGTTTGTAATGTTTGAACAAGTTTATGGTTATTAGGGTGTTATTCCGTTAAGACAATGTTTGGTTTTAAAATTTAATGGATGATTCTTGCATGTTTTTAATTCATATAGCTTTGTTATGATTAAGCTATGGTATTAAGAAGTCACACCAAATTAACCACGCTTCCGCAAAGACAGGGTGTGACAGCTTGGTATCAGAGCTCTGATCATAGCGAACTAGGATTCCTTCTCGAGTCTAGACTATGATCACTAGGGCTCTCACGAAAACATTTTTACTGCATACCACTTAAGTCCAGATCCAAAACGTTTTTATAAACAAATGTTGAGCGCATTTTATTTATTATTTTTAGGCTCAGTCTGGGAGGCTGAGGCTCGGTCTGGGAGACTGAGGCTCGGTCTGGGAGGCCGAGGCTCGATCTAATGGATCGAGGTAGTTGACTAGTGGGACTAGGGAGTCAGTCTGGGAGGCTGGGAGAATTGTCTAGTGGGACTAGGGAGTCAGTCTGGGAGGCTGGGAGAATTGGCTAGTGGGACTAGGAGTGTCAGTCTGGGAGGCTGGGAGGCTAGTGGGACTAGGAAGAGCAGTCTGGGAGGCTGGGAGAATTGGCTAGTGGGACTAGGAAAAGCAGTCTGGGAGGCTGGGAGGCTAGTGGGACTAGGAGAATTATGTGATATCTTACTTGGTAGCTTATGTGATTATTCGATTGTATGACTGATTATTTGTGCATATTTGTGTTTGTGTTACAGACACATGGACTCACCTGGCACAGGTGACTCGGACACCACCGGACCCCTACCTATCGTATCTGATGACCTCCCATCTTCGGAGCATGAGGTGCATACATCTGATTCCACCAGCACGGACGACGACGACTTCCAGCCCTTCGCACTACCCGAGGGTGCTGATGAGCCTGCGGATGGCCCCCCTGCTGAGTACTTACCCCTAGTTGTGATTCCGGCTCCTATTCCTTTAGCCGTCTATCCCGCATATGACTTACTACTTGACGCCGAGGCTGACGGCGATATCGATCTGTTTGAGGATGAGCCTATAGAGGATGAGATCCCGGACGCAGCCCTACTTCCTGCTGGCGATCTTCTGATGATCGCTGATGCCCCTGCCGAGGACTCACCCGCACATTCACCGGTCCCAGACTCCTTTGAGTCTGTGGCTTCCGCACCTTCTCACGAGGTGAGCGCACAGCACTTTGCACACGACTCGGACCCTGACCAGGCATCCTCAGCTGCACCTATTCCGAGCTTTGCATTTGAGCATGACGACATAGAGGATTCTGATCCCATTTTTCCTCCGGGATTCGACCCGGATCATGATATTGAGTTTATCCCGATGGACCAGCCCATGGAGGATCCCGCTGATCCAGTTGATCCTATTGATCCCGATTTTGATTTCGAGATAGCCTTTGATGACCACGAGCCTGCCTTGGCTCCTGAGCAGGCAGCTGCTCTAGATCCTATGCCCGAGCATGACCCCATACATGCTGGCATCCCAGTTGAGCCCGTTCTAGCTGACCCGCCCGTTGATGATCATTTGGAGGGCGATCATGTCGTTGTTGCTGTCGATCCTGTTGTTCCTCCACCTTTTGTTGATGATATACCTGTTGAGCACATTGCACCAGTTGATCCTATTGTTGCTCCCCCATTTGATCCCATTCCACTTGAGCCTGAGCACGCACTGTTCGCAGACCACATGGATCCACCGGATGAGCATGCACAGCACGGTTGGATACCTGCTGATGAGGACGTTCCACCTTTGCCCCCTCAGATCCCTGTTACACGACCTGTTGATTTCACTTTTCAGGTTCCTCAGTTCGTACCTCCTGCGAGGCCTGGAGAGGGCTCTTCAGCCCATCCTTTTGGGCACGTGTCGATGTCTATTCCCTTCATGCCCCAGATGTCATCTGTTCCACCCTCTACTTCACCATTTCACGTGGCACCATTTGACCCCACCAGGGAGCCTTTGCTTTGGTCGACACCACCAGCCATGCCACCTACTGATCCGTACCATCCGTTTCATGTGGGACACACTATAGAGGACGTTTTGATGTCCTTCGTTCATCAGCACGAGTCACACACGCAGCGTCTCCAGGAGCTCGAGAGAGCTCAGCTGCCACCATGTTCATGCCATGGTCAGATACACTCACCTCTTCAGCCATGTCGATCATTACCCCCAGATTATGCTGCTCGTCTCTTTACACTAGAGCAGCAGGTTGCTTCTGTCATCCGTACTCAGCAAGCTATGAAGGAGGACTGGCTCCAGTTACGTCGCTTGCTTTACACTTACTTTCCCCCTCCTCCGCCGCCATCTGTATAGAGCTCATCAGTACTGCTTGTGTAGACGTTGGTGAGAGGACCGCGATTGCTTTTGGTTGCATAGCATTTTGGAGACTACATGATGATACTGACTTTTGACACATACTTGATGTATTTGATGTATTTGACACTGATTTGATATAGCTTTTGGACAGGGGTGATGTAGCCCCTAGTTGATTGATGATTGTATGACACAATGATGTACTGATACACTTACGTTGTGGTCTCGATATATATGGCAATCGCAGTATTCTCATCATATTTGATTCGCTTGATTGCTTATTTACATTATTATGACATGGGATGTTGTGCGTATATTTTTATGACATGGGATGTTGTGTGTATAATATTTGTGACATGGGATGTTGTGTGATTAGTATTTGTGAAGTATTGATAACATGAGATGTTATGTGCTATTACTATTACTATATACGTACGCGCTACTATGGCCTGACCGACGTAAACACATCTTTAGAAGATGCCGCCAAGACGTCAACAACATCAAATGCCTACGACTCAGGAAGAACTACAGCAAGTCATTGCCGCCGCCATTGCTCAATATGCTGCCTCTCAAGGAGGAATGAGTGGAAGCAACTCTGGCAACACTGGCAACAACAACAATCCACCTCATGGGTGCACTTACAAACAGTTCTTGGACTGCAAGCCCGTGAACTTTGATGGCACAGGAGGTGCTGTCGCTTTTGTCTGCTGGGCTGAGAAAACAGAATCCGTTCTTCGCATGAGCAAATGCGCATCGGATCAGCAAGTCACTTACATCTCTGGGCTATTTCTGGATGGAGCCCTATCATGGTGGAATCTAAAAGTACAGACACTTGGCGAAGCTGCTGCTTACGCGCTGACTTGGGCTGAACTGAAGGAACTCATGCGCAAAAAGTACTGTTCTCGCGCCGAAATTCAGAGATTGGAGACCGAGTTCTGGCATCTAAAAATGGAAGGTTCAAAGATAGCTGAGTACGTCCAAAGATTCCACGACTTGTCGCATGTGGCACCCTACATGGTCACACCTGAGTTCAAGAGAATTGAACGCTTCATTTGGGGATTAGCTCCTCAAATCATCAGCATGGTGACCTCCTCCAAACCTGCAACTATCACTGAAGCCATTGATTTAAGCGTGGCTCTTACAGAGGAGGCGATTCGTTTGAACAAGTTTGATGAAGTGGAGCCTAAGAAGAAGGAGACTCATGTAGAGTCATCTGGAGGAAACAAGAGGAAGTTTTTGAACTTCAAGCAGGGCACCGGGGTGGTGGTTAAGAAAGGAGAGCAGAACGCGCCAGCTCAGGATACAGATGGTGGTAGGAAGAAAGGAAAGGGATATATGGGTGCACAACCCAAGTGCAACTCATGCCAACGACATCACTCTGGTCGTTGCAGGCTAAGAGTTTGTGAATCATGTGGGAAGACTGGTCATACGAAGGATTTTTGTTGGGCTAGTGCTGGCCGGGGAGGCCAAGGAGGATCTGGGAATGGGAATAATCGTGGTGGTAATGGGAACCGCCCCCAAGGAAACCATGGAGGTGATGGGAATCGGGTCGATCACGCAAACCAAGCGGGCGCCATGAATCGTATTCAGGGAAACAACCAAGCGGGAAACAATGGTGGGAACGGGCAGAGGCCCGGATGCTTCAACTGCGGTGATATTGGGTATTACAAAAGGAATTGCCCGGAATTGAACCAAGCCCGCGGAAGGGTTTTCAACATAGAAGCAAGGGAAGCGTGCCAGGATCCCAATGTTGTCACTGGTACGTTCCTTGTAAACCAACGCTATGCATCCGTTTTATTTGATACTGGCGCCGATTATAGCTTCGTGTCGTTAGAATTTAAGAATATGCTTGGTTTAGCCGCTAGTAAGTTAGATATTCCATACTCGATTGAATTAGCGAATGGAAAGTTAGTAGAAGCTAATGAGGTGATTCGAGGTTGCGTAATCGAGTTGGGAGAGCGCGAGTTCGCTCTAGATCTACTACCAGTCCAGTTGGGAAGCTTCGACGTGGTAGTAGGGATGGATTGGTTATCGAGTAACAAGGCCGAGATAGTTTGTCATGAGAAGGTCGTTCGTATCCCGACCGATGATGGTGAGACCATTATTGTTCACGGAGAGAAGCGTGAGACGCCGTTGAGGATTATTAGCTGCCTGAAGGCAAGAAAGTGTTTGCAGAAGGGATGTGCTGCCTTTCTGGCACACATTGTAGATAAGAAGGCTGCTGAGCCAAAGATCGAAGACATCCCTGTCGTGAGGGAGTACCCAGAAGTCTTTCCAGAAGATTTGCCTGGATTGCCGCCTCAGAGGCAAGTGGAGTTTCGCATCGATTTAGTTCCAGGCGCCGCGCCTGTGGCTAAGGCACCCTACAGACTTGCTCCGTCTGAGATGCAAGAACTGTCGACACAACTTCAAGAGTTGTTAGACAAGGGATTTATCCGACCAAGCTTCTCGCCTTGGGGAGCTCCAGTTTTGTTTGTCAAGAAGAAGGACGGTAGTTTCCGTATGTGTATTGACTATAGAGAGTTGAACAAGCTGACGATCAAGAACAGGTATCCCCTGCCAAGAATCGATGATCTGTTTGACCAACTACAAGGTTCAAGCTTTTATTCAAAGATCGATCTTCGATCCGGATACCATCAGCTACGGATACAGGAAGAAAGTATCCCAAAGACAGCCTTCAGAACTCGATATGGACACTACGAGTTTCTCGTTATGCCGTTTGGTCCGACAAACGCACCTGCAGTGTTCATGGATTTGATGAATCGAGTTTGTAAGCCGTACTTGGATAAGTTCGTGATTGTGTTCATCGATGATATTTTGATTTATTCAAAGACGAAGGCTGAGCACGAACAGCATTTAAGAGCCATTCTGGAGCTGCTGAAGAAAGAACAGTTGTACGCCAAGTTCTCTAAGTGCGAGTTTTGGCTAAGAGAAGTGCAATTCCTTGGGCACGTGGTAAACGGAGATGGAATCCACGTGGATCCCACCAAGATCGAGGCGATCAAGGATTGGGAAACGCCAAAAACGCCAACCGAGATTCGGCAATTCTTGGGTTTGGCTGGCTATTATCGAAGGTTCATTGAGAACTTTTCAAAGATCGCCCAACCATTAACGCTCCTCACGCAGAAGGACAAGAAGTTTGATTGGGGAATCAAACAGGAGGAAGCATTTCAGATATTGAAAGATAAGCTTTGCAACGCGCCAATCTTAGCCCTACCAGAGGGTACAGATGATTTTGTGGTATACTGCGACGCATCGGGTCAAGGATTGGGTTGTGTGTTGATGCAACGCCAAAAGGTTATTGCCTACGCGTCACGCCAACTGAAGGTACACGAAAAGAACTATACCACACATGATTTGGAACTAGGCGCAGTAGTTTTTGCTTTAAAGATCTGGAGACACTACCTTTATGGCACAAAGTGCACAATCTTCACAGATCACAAGAGCCTCCAACACATATTTAACCAGAAGGAGTTGAACATGAGGCAAAGACGATGGGTAGAACTGTTGAATGACTACGACTGCGAGATTAAGTATCATCCAGGGAAGGCGAATGTGGTCGCCGATGCCCTAAGTCGAAAAGAGAGAATCAAGCCCATAAGGGTTAGGGCTTTGGAGATGGTTATTCGAACCGACTTTCCTCTGCGCATTCGTGCCGCGCAGAAAGAAGCTCTCAAGGAAAGAAACCTTGAAGAAGAGTATCTCCGTGGGATGGAGAAGTTATTGGTACCAAACAGGGAAGGAACGTTGTGTTTTGAGAAAAGGATTTGGGTTCCTTTGTTTGGAGGTTTAAGGAAGGTTATTTTCGATGAAGCTCACAAGTCGCGGTACTCTATCCATCCTGGAGCGGATAAGATGTACCAGGATCTTAAAGATTACTATTGGTGGCCTAGGATGAAAGGCGTTGTTGCTGTTTATGTGAGCAAATGTTTAACTTGCGCCAAAGTTAAGGCGGAATACCAGAAGCCTTCGGGACTCCTGCAGCAACCAGAGATTCCCAAGTGGAAGTGGGAACAATTCTCTATGGATTTTGTTACAAAATTGCCAAGAACGCCAAGAGGCCATGACACTATCTGGGTGATAGTGGATCGATTAACGAAGTCAGCACACTTCTTGCCTATCCGAGAAAAGGATAATACAAGCAAATTGGCTGAAATTTACATGAGAGAGATTGTTACACGCCATGGAGTACCTCTCTCAATCATCTCTGATAGAGACGGAAGGTTCGTATCGAGGATATGGCAATCCTTCCAGGAAGCTTTTGGCTCAAAGTTGAATCTGAGCACTGCTTTTCACCCGCAGACCGACGGTCAAAGCGAGCGGACGATTCAGACGTTAGAAGACATGCTGAGAGCATGTGTGATGGATTTGGGCGGTAGCTGGGATAAGCATTTGCCTTTGGTTGAATTTTCATACAACAACAGCTACCACACCAGTATTGGTGCCGCGCCATTCGAGGCTTTATATGGGCGCAAGTGCAGATCCCCGCTCTGTTGGTCTGACGCTGGTGATAGACAGTTGGTTGGTCCTGAAGTAGTCCAGGAAACCACCGACAAGATCGCACAGATCCGAGATCGCATCAGCGCGGCTCGTGACAGGCAGAAAGCCTACGCGGATCGAAGCAGGAAACCTCTGGAGTTTGAGGTTGGTGAGATGGTTTTGTTGAAGGTATCACCCTGGAGGGGTGTGGCACGCTTTGGGAAACGTGGAAAGTTGAACCCGAGGTATATTGGACCGTTCAAGATCTTGGAGAGAATCGGGTTAGCAGCATACAAGTTGGACCTACCTGCCGAACTGAATGGTGTTCACGATACATTTCATGTATCCAATTTGAAGAGAAGTCCAACACAAGATACCATTGCCATTCCTACCGACGAAATACATGTTGACGACACGCTCCATTTCGTTGAAGAACCTGTTGAGGTCACGGATTGGAAAGTGAACAAGACCCGCCGGAGCAGTGTCAAGCTCGTCAAAGTTCGTTGGAATGCTAGACATGGTCCTGAATTCACCTGGGAGCGTGAGGACCGAATGAAAGAAAAGTACCCCCACTTATTTCCTAAGGACCCTGCTTCTACAAGAAGAGCTTAAAATTTCGGGACGGAATTTTTCTAACGGGGGGAGAATGTGACAACCCTCACTAAACCAGGTATCCGTACGATTTAATTAATAAATAATTGCTGCTTAATTACTATGCTTAACTGAAATTGCCAATGAACTGCTACTTGATTTCTAGCACTTGTATATTCCTGCACCATACTTTGATTTCCGTCACTACATTATTTACACGTTGAACCTTAGTGACAAACATGATGCACTAAAGCACAGTAGCATTAGAACGGATAACCTATTGAACATGCTGATAAAGCCAGCATCAGGCAGACACTGCCTCTAAAGGCCTGTATGAGCCAGAAATATTTTACTACACCCATAGTGAGTGTAGGGATACAAGGGTTGTAAAATTGCGTCTCTAGGAATAAGATATAATGACTGGATGTGCCTAAAACATACTCTAAGCACGAAACACAGCACTTTTATTAACATACTAGCTTCTGGCTAACTAATAAAGTGCCAAAACATGAGGAAAATATTTCTGACACTTTGTAGAATAAATAGTGTCACTAAAAATATTATTAACGACGCTTAAAAGCTTACTTAAGCACTTTAACGGATTACCATCCAACCGAACAACCGGACTAAACCCGGAACATGAAAATATGGCCAATAATATTATTGATCTTTTTCTGAGTCAGTTAGGGTCCCTGATTACCCTAACACCCGCGTTAAAGCGCAACATGTAACTAACTAAGTTAACCCCTAATCTAACTTAGTTAATCTAACTAAACTCTAACTAAATACTTGAAATCGAACCAAATGACCCCCCCCCCCCCGGGCCGATCGGTCACAATGTGACCATCCATTGTACCATTTTGATTATTTAATTGGTTTGTGCTTAAAATCTAGAAGACATAGTGACCATTGGATTAAGATCAAGGATTTGTCTATAAATACAACACTTAACACAAGAGATTATCACATTCCACAAAACACTCAAAACTCTCTCTCTTTCCCTCTCCAAGAGCTACGGCCGAACACCCCTCTTGCCATCCATCCATTTTCGACTTCCACTCTCTTCATTCCAAGCATACACAAGTCTTTCGGGTCACGCATAAGGAGTCTTGGAGCTAACGGAAGTGGAAGGACCTCGTTACCTTGCTTTTATCCACCACATTTTCGCCTAGATTCTTCCCTAGCCTCGAGCTAGAGGTATAACACTTAAAACTCATACTCGGATCATTCTAAAGTGGTTAATAAGATTTGTAACGGTTAAAACTCGGAAACTTGCATTTTGAATCTTTAAAGGCTACTAAAACATGAATATAGTTGGTTAAAAGCTTAATGCTTGTGTAAAGGTTGTAGTATTTGAAAGTGGTGATTATTGAGGCCCGATCTACGTTGTGGTAGCTCGGATCATCGTTTAACCCGACTTTGTTAAGATCATAGATCTTGACATAAGCTTGTTTCTATCGGTACAAGGGTTAAAAGGTGAAACTCTACCACGCGAGAACCATGAACTTGTGTAAAAGTATTTTTACTTGTAAAATAGTATTTAAAACTAGCGGATCTACGTATGTACAAGTGGTACTTTCGTAGAACCAAGTGTCGAGAAAATCATGTTTTATAAAAAGTTGGATGACACACTAACAAATATGATTTTACAAACCACAAGTGTATAAGCACTTGTGAAATGAAAAGTTTCGACAAAATAACAATCTTGAGAAAGATGACGGGAAGTTGTAAAGGATGATTTATTTTAAAAACGAGGTTTTTACGGGATTAAACTATTTTATACAAAGATCCACCAAATATAACGGGATCTACACTATAGTTTTCAGAAAAACTACAAGTTCATGTGAACATGCGATTTACATACTTGTCGACTAGTTTGATGTGTCGAAAATTGATTGTTTGATTAAAGAAGTGTTGAAATGATTTTGTAAAAGAAAATGATACGCTTGAAAGCGTGGCCACCTCCAGTTATAGGGGAAACTCTGGCGAAATTTTTCTAAAAATATAACACTTAGAATTATTTACAAGTGTTAGAACTATTTTTGATATGTTTTCCAAATATATTTCGCCACGACTTATTTACTAATATTCAGAGGTGGGATTTTCACAAAACTAAACGTGATAAATATATATTTGGTAAATATAATTTTTCACAACACTGTTTATGATTATTTTGTGAAAATACATAAATATTATTTTTAGAGTAAAAATAATATTTCGAACGATAACAGCTCCAAAATAATACAAACGCTTACACGACAAACACATAAGTTACACCGGTAATTATTATTACCACTTAATCGTTAAAACGTAACTTACGCATTATACGGAAATATTCATGAACGCGTATTTTGTCAACGTATTATTTTTGGAAGTATTATGTGAAGTGAAAATATAATATTTTTGAGAAAAATATTTATATTTTGGAAGTAGAAGTAAAAAAATATATTAAGTGGGACTTAATGATATAATACAAATACACATGTATTAAATCCCCCATCCTTGGGAAGGAGATTAATTACCAAAGTACATGCAAAATATAAACACGAAATAGTTGTCTATCTATTTCCCAAAAACTTAAACTATAAAGCTAAGGCACGGCCATCCGTCTAATAGAATTAGCACATGTAGGTCGTTGCACAGCTGCCTGACATTCGGAGTACTTGGTATAGCGACGCACTGACTGTGAGTTCATGTCCCCCTTTTCTCTTAACTGTTTTTAGTTTTCTAAACTGCGGGGGTGAAATACATGTTACATTGATTATGAATACTTTATACATGGTATGGTTAGCGTAAGGAGGTTTGTTACTTAGTTCATGTGAGTGGGTAGGCGGAAACTTGAGGCCATTAATCCTCATAGTAGGACCGAGGGACAGGAGCGGTAGATCTATCTGGGTGTAGCGAGCCCAGCCCCAGGTCCAGCATAACGGACCTCGGGGTGACTTAGTGCCCGACGCATAAATCCGCTAGGTTTGAGTCTTCCTACTTGCACTTCACACATATCAATGGCCTTGCAAACCATTGGTGATCTCTTTTTCCTTATTTGCTACATACCAGGATTTTGATAAATACAAAGGTTTATTTACTCACTTACACATGAACTCGCTCAACATTATTGTTGATTTTTCAACTTACATGTATTTCAGGGAATTAAAAGATCTGGCACGGTATGGCATGTTTTCCGCTGCATTAGTCACCGAGGTCATCCAGGGTTTGGGGAATGTGACTCTTTCCGGGACAAGTCACAGTCCTTGAATCATGTCTATGTTATGTTTGGGTTTGTAATGTTTGAACAAGTTTATGGTTGTTAGGGTGTTATCCCGTTAAGACAATGTTTGGTTTTAAAATTTAATGGATGATTCTTGCATGTTTTTAATTCATATAGCTTTGTTATGATTAAGCTATGGTATTAAGAAGTCACACCAAATTAACCACGCTTCCGCAAAGCCAGGGTGTGACATCTACTCCCCCTAAATACCAAAACAAGTAAAGAATCGACAAACCATTGCAGATTGTTTCTCATCTTCATCCGCAACAGTACTCTCATCAACGCCAATTATGTCATCCGACACCGAAAGAAGCTTCATACCGTTCAGTTTTAACAAATATTTAAACCGATTTTTATCAAAAGCTTTGGTATGTAAATCAGCTTTCTGTTCGTCAGTCTGGATTTTCTCAATTCGTATCAACTTTTTCTCAAAACAATCGCGAATAAAGTGATGACGAATTTCTATATGTTTAGTTTTAGCGTGATGTACTGGATTCTTTGTTATATTTATTGCGGCCTCATTGTCAACAAAAAGAGGTGTGTTAAGAAACTGCAAACCGTAGTCGCGCATCTGTTGCTGTATCCACAGGATCTGAGAGCAGCAACTGCTAGCAGAAAGTACTCCGCTTCACATGTAGATGGCGCCACAGACGTTTGTTTCTTACACTGCCAGGTAACCAATCTAGGTCCAAAGAACTGGCATCCTGCAGTTGTTGATTTTGAATTGACTTTGCAGCATCCGAAATCCGAATCGGAATACCCTTCGAGCGTAAAGTCGCCTGTTCTAGGATACCACAACCCCAATGAAGGAGTTCCTTTCAGGTAGCGTAATATCCTCTTCACAATAATCATATGCGAAGCTCTTGGGTTAGATTGATATCTTGCTGCGAGGCACGTTGGATACATGATATCAGGACGTGAAGCAGTTAGGTACATCAAAGAACCTATCATGGAACGGTAGAACGTTCCATCAGCCCTGTCTCCGGTGAGATCTGGGTGAATTCCATGATTTGTTGCAAGTGGGGTAGCATCTGGAGTAGAACTTGACATCCCAAATTTCTCTAGAATATCATGAACGTACTTCGTCTGGTGAATGAAAATTCCCTCAGGTAGTTGTTCAACTTGTAGACCCAGAAAGAATTTCATCTCCCCCATTGATGGCATTTCGAATTTTTGCTTCATCACCTGTTCGAAATCTTCGCACAGATTCTCATTTGTCGACCCAAAGATTATATCGTCCACATAAATCTGAACTATCAGAAGATGTCCGTCGACCTCTTTAGTGAAGAGAGTGGCATCCACTTTTCCACGTATGAAGTTGTTGGCTAGTAGGTGTTGAGACAAAGTCTCGTACCAGGCTCTTGGGGCCTGGTATAAACCATACAGCGCTTTGTCCAATAAGTAGACCTTGTTTTTGTGGATTGGATCAGTGAAGCCCGGGGGCTGACCGACATAAACCTCCTCTTTAACCTTCCCATAAAGAAACGCCAATTTTACATCTAACTGATATACTTTAAAGTTCTTCCAAGACGCAAATGCAAGGAAAATTCTGATAGCCTCTAGTCGTGCCACAGGAGCATAGACTTCAGTAAAATCAATCCCCTCCTGTTGACTAAAGCCCTGAACAACGAGTCGAGCTTTGTTCCTTACAACAACTCCTCTATCGTCTCTCTTACACTTAAATACCCATTTCGTATTGAGTTTCCTTTGACCATCCGGCAAATCCACTAGCTTCCACACTCCCAACTTTTTAAACTGACTTAACTCTTCTTGCATCGCAATGACCCAAGAGTCTTCAGTAAGCGCCTCTTTGTAAGTTTTTGGTTCGATCTGCGAAATAAAACAACTTAATGAAAATTCAGTTTGTAAAGGTGCTACTGTAGAGTAAAAACATGTAAGGCCCTGGCCAATTTGACGTCTCGTGCGAACGCCTGATTGCAATTCTCCTATGATCAACTCCTCTGGATGATATGAAAGAGTCCGTGGCATTGCTTCGCTTGGAACATCCACATCGCCTTCCAGATTAGTAACATTTTGATCTGCACCTTGTTCACCAATTTGGTTTGTTTGACTTAAATCCTGAATCTGCTCCCCCTCAGAATCTGAATCTCCATGATCAAAGATCGGCATGTTCTCAGATTCTTGATTATCATTCTGATCCGACTGATTATCTTGAACAACTTCATTTTGCTGGACATCATCGTGTTCACCAGCATTACTCGGACCTGCTTCATCATCATTTGAAGTTTCCCGTGGTCGCCTCGAATACTCAGCTGGGAACCTTTGCTGTGACTCGTATTCACGCAAAATATCCAACTCGTCAAAGAAATCTTCTTCTTCTTCTATCATGTCAAATGATTCCCACAACTTGTCATAATGATATCGCCATGAATCTCCTGGATTTTGTGGCGGCATAGTATAACCTTGACATTCAACATTTGCAGCTTCAATAATCCGCTTCTCACTTGGAACGAAGACACATCGAGAAGGACTTGAATATCCAACAAATATACCCTCAATGCACTTCGGACCAAACTTTCCATAAGGCTCTAGAACAGTACAGGGTGACCGTAACGGTTCAACATACTTCAAATTAGGTTTGCGATTATTGATTAGCTCAAAGCATGTTTTGTTGAACTTTTTGACAGTGAGAAATCTGTTGAACGTATAGCATGCAGCGGAAACAGCTTCAGCCCAAAAATTTATCGGTAACTTTGAATCTACGAGCATAGTTCTAGCTGTCTCGATTAGTGTCCGGTTTTTGCGTTCTGCGACTCCATTCTGCTGCGGAGTGTACGGAGCACTAAACTCATGCAAAATACCTCTTTCATCACAAAATTCTTCCATCTTGCTGTTCTTGAATTCAGTACCATTATCACTTCGAATTCTTTTGATACGCCTTTGGTACAGATTCTCAATTCTTATGAACAACGCCATCAAACTGTCAAACGTTTCGTCTTTCGTCTTCAAGAAAGAAACCCACGAAAATCTGGAATAATCATCAGTTACCACAAGACAATATTTGTCTCCTGTAATACTCTTGACATTTACCGTACCAAACAAATCCATGTGAAGTCTCTCCAGGGGTCTTGAGACTGAATTGACTTGCTTTGTAGGGTGTGACTTTTTCTTCTGCTTGCCTTTAACACAACTAATGCACTCCCCTTCCAGATGAAAACCTTTGACATGAACTCTTGTAACTAAATCATTGTGCACCAAATGATTCATTTTTCTAAGATGTATATGTCCCATCTTCCGGTGCCACAATCTCGATTCTTTTTCAGTTGCTCTGGACACGAAACAATGGGCTTGACCCGTGGTTGTAGTAGCTACGCTCATATCCAACACGTACAGATCATTAACTCTCGGTGCCCTCATGATAATCCATTCCTCAGGGATAACAAATCCTGGTTTCAAGATCAAACATTCTTTATCAGTGAAGTGAGTGGTATACATCCTGTCACAGATCTGCGAGATACTCAGCAGATTGTTCTCCAGCTCAGCAATGTAGTTAACTCTTTCAAACATCACAATCCCGTTGGATAACGTTCCTTCACCAATAATTCTTCCTCCTTTATTACCCGCAAAACCAACATAACCTCCATTGATATTCTTCACATCATACAACAATGCAGTCTTCCCTGTTATATGTCGAGACGCTCCACTGTCCATAATCCAGCGTGAGACTAATCTCGGAAGATCCTGCACATATCACAAACATGATTTAAAACTTCAATAAAGATGCCGATTCATGCTCCGCGATCAAGGAAGCTCCGGCAATTCAAACTGATTAGTCAAACATGGTGTCCACCCAAGCCTCATCAGCCTTGGGTGTAACCTTGACATTTTTAACTCTCGCAACTTGAATTTTAAAGTTTTCAGCGTTCAGAGGTGGAAAATTTGCATCATAATCAATCGGAATTGAATCCTCAGAAGGTGAAATCTTTTTCTCAGTTTTCGGTTTCCAAACTTGTTGAGATAATGCAACCCGTTTGTAAAATTTGTCATTTTTAGTTACCACTTTCTTTACGGCTTCATTTTTCACTTTGGTGTTGTCATTTTTCACACTCTTTTTCTCAACAACCATTGGTGCTTTACCCTTCTCGTCAACTTTCTTCTTTTAAATCTTCACAGTCTCAGTCTTAGGCTTCACGTTGGTACACTTTCGTGCAATGTGACCAACTTGATGACATCTGAAGCATGTTCGAGTATCAACCACTCGACTTGTGCCTTCAGACTGAGCCTGTGAAGCTCTCTTCTTGTTGGTGCAGTCATCTGTCGTCTTCGTCTTATGTCGAGTCTCGGGTTCGGTGCGGATTTGATCATGCATATGTCATCATCTTTGATGATGACATCATAAGATGACATCATCATTGCATCATATTCACTAAAAGACAAAATAGAATGTGATAATAGTTGACTTTCGTTTGTAACATAGTTGACCGTTTGAATTTGTATTCCGTTTGGACCCTTCCGTTTGAATTGTCATGATCATTTGAAGGGTTTCAAATGGTCAAGGGTTCATTCCTATAAATAGGTTTCAAACTTTCTCATTTGTAAGGTTCTAGTTTCCGACGCCGAGGTGCTGTCGAAGTGTCTACGTATTATAAATTGTTACAAGATCAATAAACAAGACATTTATAGTGAATCCAAGTTGAACGAAGACCGAATCAATGAATTCCGCCTCTGATTCTGTCTGAGCGCTCTTCTGGTCGACTCGTCAGGTCGTTTCACGATCATACATGTGGTATCAGAGCTTAGGAGGAAGAGTTCTTACTGTTTAGCTCGTTTTCGCTAGCAAATTCTGTTTTTCTATACCTTCTTTCAAAGAACAAGTTTTCACGGATAAAATTGGCTAAAACTTTCACAATGTGTGCTAATTGTGTTTTAACAAACCCTTGAGAATATCAGTCCAAAATTCGAAGTAAAAGTGGTAAAAATGGACTGAAAATTGGCTTCTGTTTGAACGAAACTTGGCCATTCCATTTGAAAACTGCCTTCCCGTTTGAAAATGCATACCCTTCCGTTTGAAAATGACCCTTCCGTTTGAAACTGACCCTTCCATTTGAAGCTGTCGTTTGAAACTGACCCTTCCGTTTGAAACTGACCCTTCCATTTGAAGCTGTCGTTTCCATTTGAAACTGACCCTTCCATTTGAAACTGACCCTTCCGTTTGAAAGGGTTCCGTTTGAAAAGGGTTCCGTCTGAAAGGGGGTTTGAAAAAGGGATCTAGTTTGAACTTGGTATTTCGTTTGAACAGGTTGTTTTTGAAAGATGGACAATATGTTTGATGAAAAGGAGAATGAGTTGGTTGAAAGGTTAAATAGATTTGGTTGGTACCATACGAGTATGTATGAAAAAGATGATAAGAAGATTTGGACTCTTAGACTTGAAAGGTTTGCTTGTCAACAGGATGAGACCGTGAAAGAGATAGGAAAGAGATTTGATTACTTGATGGACAAATTAAGATCATTTGGAATAAAATTGACAGATACTGAAAAAGTATCAAAGTTGGCAGACGCTTTACCTGCCGAATGGGATGAGGTTTTAGAGAAATTAAAACAAAAGCCTAAATTTCTGAAATTATATCCATCTGATTTCATCAGTAAACTTCAAAAGCGTCATTATAAAAATTCTGATAAGAAGAAGCTATTGATGAATAAAATTATAGGAAATCTAAATGAAATGAATTTGGGAAATCTAGATAAAATCAATTTGGATGTAATTTCTGAAATTGATAGAAGAATATGTATGTGTTTTGCTGCAAAACAGAACATGAAATATGGCTTTAAAAGGGGGTGTTATATTGATGAAAATTCAAATCCTCTTGATTTTGTTAAAATTGTTTGTGCAGGAACATACAAGACAGAGAAAAAGGCAAAGAATGAAGAATTTATGAAGAATGAATCTTCAAGTTCTGCATCAGTGTGTTTCAAATGTGACAACTTTAAGATTGATAATGACAAACTCGTAAAAGATGCGGAAAGTTTGGCATTGGAGATCAAGAAGTTGAAAGACGAGAAGCAGACCGATGATAAGCAGATTCTTATGTTAAAAGAAAATTGTGAGAAGTTAAAAACTGAAAATGACAAACTGTTGGATGGTTTGAACAGTTTGAAATCTAAAAACAAAAGTGTGAAAGAAAAGGCAAAAGTTTTTGAAGAAAAGATTAAGAATTTTGAAATTGAAAAATCAAAAATTGAAAAAGAATTTCAAAATCAAATGAAAATTCTTGAAGATGGGAGAGATGTGTTTAGCAAAAACAACATTGAAAAAACAAAAAATGATAAATTCCCATCTTCAGAAAATTATAAAATTGGAAAAAGAAGGTGAATGTGCTCAAAAGAAAATCAAAGAGTTAGAAAAAGAGTTTGAAAGCAAAAAGAAATATTCAGAATATGAGGATTTCTGGATTAAGTTGGAAAACAAAAACTTGAAAGCAAATGAAACGAAATTTCAAGAACAGATAAAAGTTTTGAAAAATGAAAAGTCTGTTCTTGAAAACATGAATAATGAGAATGAAAATTCAATCAAGTCTGATCTTGAAAAAATATCTCAGCTTGAATATGAAGCTGAGAATTCCAGAAACAAGATTGCTGTACTTGAAAAGAAATTGAAAGGTTTTGTGACTTCATCAGATAGTTTGAATTTTCCTTGTCCAAAACCGATCAATTCAGTTCCAATAAGTGACGATGTCACAAACTTTGACAATGTCAAAGTTGAAGATTGTGATGAAAGATCTGATGATGAAAATGGAAAAATTGAAAAATAAAAATTGTTTTTGAAATTAAAAGAAAATTTTCAGAAAACTGTTCTACAATCGACTGAAAAGGGAGAATGCTCTAAGCAAGAACCTTTGAAGAAGAAAGTAGAACAAAAACAAAAGAGTAAAAATTTGAAAAATGTTCAAAAAGATAATAAAAGTTCATCAGATCGATCATCCAATCGCAATGAAAAATTACAAAAAGTAAAAAATGAAAACTCAAAATTTGTTGGAAATAAGTGGCGCAGGTCGGACCACAGTGCTCAAAAGCCAAATCCAGCAAGCATGAGGAAGGAATATCACCAAGCCAGACAATGCTATGATCTGAGCGTTTGGTGTGAAGGTGGTACATGGTATGATAACAGAGTGTGTTACCGATGCGGTTATCAAGGACACATTGCTGTTTACTGCCAAAGTTGGAATTATAAGACGAGAAGAGGCTTTAACTGTCAAATCAAATGTCACATTGCCAGAGATTGCCCAAGGAGATCGAATGACAGATTGAGGGCTAAATCTAAGAAATTGGCAAAAATTCCAGTCAAAGTCAAGCCCCATGAACAGAAGGTTCTAAAACCTAAAGTTCAAGAATAGACAATTCAAGAAAATAAAGTTAAACTTTCACAGGGGCAAAAAGACAGACTGAGGAAGAAGAGGAAGAAGGCGAGAGAGTATATCGAGAAGATCTTGTCCTCGGGTTCACCGGATAGATCGAATAAGAGTTCTGATGAATCGACTCCCTCGATTACAAAGTCAAGCAAGACGAATTCATCTGATACAAATCTGAGGACGAAAAAAGGAAAGAAGAAGAAGAAAATGGTCGGCGATGAATCTGAAAGGTCAAAGTCAAACAAGCCACCTTCTGGCGATGAATCTGACAGATCAAAGTCAGACAAGCCATGTGTAGGCAATGATTCTGGTTCGTCAAAGCCAGAAGAGCCTGGTGTTGAGGTAAAAAAGGAGAATTCGGGTTTAACAATGGATGATGCAAACTTTCCACCATTGTTAAACAAGAATTCGAAATCACCCAAGGACCCTCAGGCTTGGGTGAATCTATTCAAATAGAAAAACCTGACTTGCTGGAGTTCCCAGGTTAGTAAGCGTGGAACATGAATCGGCACATTTCTTGAGAAATCTCACTCTGGTGATTTTTCGTTTTACATGTGGTAAATCAGGGACATTAAGTTGTACTTGATTTTCTACAAATGGTGTTTGAGATCTAAAACTGAAATTGTTAAATCTGTCATGTGGAGGAAGAAAACAAGGTGATGAAGTAACCCCGAACCTACAAATGTTTGGTAAACAAACTAATTTTTCCGGAAAAACCATTTTGATTAAAACAAACTTAAGTGTTTTGAAATCACAATGGGAAAATAGTTTGTTGTGAGGGGGAGTTCTGATTGTTTACGCCATGTGGATGGAGAATTGATGCGATTCTCATCAAGTTGTCAAATTTGTACAGTTTGTTTCAAATTTTCCCAGAAAATCAAAATTGAAACATATTTTGATTTTAAGGGGAGTAAAATTTTTAAAAATTTAGAAAATTTGAAAATGTCAAAAACATCGAAAAATTAAAATTGAGTTTTGGTGCGAATAGGGGAAATGATAGTACATCAGCTAGACTTGCATAGTACGCTAAAGATTTGTAATGTATAAATGCAATTAAGCAGTCTCGCTAAAGATGTGCCGATAGGTTTTCACAGAGTTAGTAGATCAGTTTGGGATATAAACATAAATTTCACTTGCGTCTACGTGGGGAACACCTCCAGGATATATAGGTAACCCCTGAAATCCTGTTTGAAGGGTCCCGTATTCTGAGATACTAGGTCTTTATGCTCAGTGATATCTGGGGTATTATCCTGGGACTTCAGCTGTATGGAAGTACTGACCTAGTCCCCGGATAATACTTTCTGCAAAAAGCTTTGAAATATAAGCTCGCCCTCAGCATGCTGATGAAACAATAAAATTGATAGTCGCTGCTGTATAAAAGATCCTCTAAAGGGGACACACCTTAAAGTCGAAGCCGTCATCTCTCTGCGTATACGGAAGTATCGACCTGAGCTCTCACGGCCCTCGCACATAACCCCTTAACAGATATCAGCTGTGGTATACTCACCTGTAAGACTGAATATTGGGGTCTGGATACGGGAATATATACTGAGGTGGGACACATGTAGATGTTTAAGTTCTAAAACACTAATTCAGTATCCCGAACAGGTTGAAAGTTTTGTGAAAATTTAAGTGGATCAGTATATCGGTAATCAACGCGAACTGTTTAAAAGCTTAAAATGAAATAACAGCTTAATGGTGCTAGTGTCTAGTCGGCAGCTGATATGATCCTCTTGCATGAACTCACAAAAATATGTTTGTACATATTTCATTTCTGCATTTAATTTGTGCATTTATGTTTCATATTTTGAAAATCCAAAAAGATTTTCGACAACTGATGTTGGAGAGCTGATATTCAAAATCTCAAAGGCTAAACATGATGAACAGATAGTTTGGTTAAGTGTTTTAAAATGTTGAATCAGAGTTTGAAATGTTTAAAATTTTGTTAAATTTTAAATGTGAAAAATTCTCGAATATTTAGTTGATTCATTAAGTTGAATCACAACTTTGTTGGTTTGTAATAGAGTGTGTGAGATGTGTAGGTTTCTGATCCTGTTGCTACGGAAAGCCAGGAGATACATCAGAACCTGAGATGAGCTTAAACAGAGATAAAGCTAGTATTTGATCTCAAGGTGATAGCAAATTCCAGATAGCGATCCCATCATGATGAAAGGGGGAGTCTGACGAGGCTAGAGCCAAAGAGAAGATCCTGGTATATGCTAAGAAAGAAAAGAGACTGAAGATGCGAAGACTCGACATTTAAGACTCGTCAACATTTGAGGGGGAGTCTGTTGGTGCAGTCATCTGTCGTCTTCGTCTTATGTCGAGTCTCGGGTTTGGTGCGGATTTGATCATGCATATGTCATCATCTTTGATGATGACATCATAAGATGACATCATCATTGCATCATATTCACTAAAAGACAAAATAGAATGTGATAATAGTTGACTTTCATTTGTAACATAGTTGACCGTTTGAATTTGTATTCCGTTTGGACCCTTCCGTTTGAATTGTCATGATCGTTTGAAGGGTTTCAAACGGTCAGGGGTTCATTCCTATAAATAGGTTTCAAACTTTCTCATTTGTAATGTTCTAGTTTCTAACGCCGAGGTGCTGTCGAAGTGTCTACGTATTATAAATTGTTACAAGATCAATAAACAAGACATTTATAGTGAATCCAAGCTGAACGAAGACCGAATCAATGAATTCCGCCTCTGATTCTGTCTGAGCGCTCTTCTGATCGACTCGTCAGGTCGTTTCACGATCCTACACTTCTCAAAGAATTCTTCATTTGATTTTGAAAAAAATTCTTTCTCTTCATCAGCAAGTGAACTCGAACTGTTCACAAACACATCAACAAACCTCTTGTTTTTAACATTTCTTCTCTGATAATTCTTACCACCCTGATAACCACCCGACCAATTGTTTCGATTCTTGTTGTTATAAAAACGTGGTGGAACAATAGGTTTCTTATAGTATGATTTATCTTTTTCAAAGTTCATTTGTGTCTTTGTTTGACTCAAACTGTTCACTTCTGACAATTCAACTTCAACCAACTTGAAAACATTTGTTAACTTTTTCACATTCACATTCTCAATTGGAAACTCTGAATCCGAATACAACTTATCAGATCCCGACATCTTGTACATGACAAGAGTAGGTTCATCATTTAAGTTATTTTTGGATTTTTGTTTCGGAATGTATTTGTCCAGAAAACATCCATCATCTTCAGTTGAATCAGACATCAAAACACTTTCAGCTGTACTCTTAACAATCTCTGTCTGAACACTATCATCAGATGATGAAGAAAAAGTAACATCAATGTTCTCCGGAAGTTTAACTTCATTCTCTTCCTCGATTTCAACCAACCCAGGCTGCTTTTTCGTATAATTTTCAAGAATTGGTGGTGGAACACGATGAAAACCCACCCCAGTTCCATCTGAATACACATCTTCGCCTGCTTTGTTTTTCCCGATGGGTTTGGGAACAATGTGTTGCAAAACAAAGCTTGCGGAGTTGTAACTATTAAGCTTCAACTGGATTCGCTCATTTTCGATTTCAGCCTCTTGAACTTTAAGTTTCAATTTAGCGATTTCATCCAGTTGTTCGTTGATTGATTCTTCTTTTAACCTAAGCACAGTTTTTAGTTGAACATTTTCTTTATAAGTTTTACCATTTCGATCATCATTATCTTTCATTGTGGATTTAAGCTTCTCAAATTTTTCAGTGATTTGACGGTTTTCATGAACTAACTTTTCATTTTCTTGTCTAATCCTTTCATGATCAGATTTATCATTTTCAATTTTTTTAGTTAATACTTTTATCCGTTCAGTTGAAGCTTTAACCATCTTGTCACGATCAAGAATTTGATTCTCAACGCTTCTGACCTTAGCTGTCAGATCATCAACCTTCTTTCCGTTGAGATACGTGATCGTATTACAAAATTTGCATTCTTTGATGCAATTTTTGCAATCAACATCCCCATTAACTTTATTACCTGATTCAGTTGTTGACGTGTTTGAACTGACCTGGCTTTTAGACTCAGAGACAGATTTAGAATCTACCTCAATCGCCTTAGCTGCCAGCACCTTGTCAGCCATTTTTCCGAGATTTTCAGCAGTTAACTCCTGAGTAGTGTCAATGATCCCAGTATCAACTTTCTTTGAAATTTCTTTCTCTTCTTTCTCCTTCTTCTCTTTCTCGTCTTTCTCTTTCTCCTCTCCAGTTCCCCACCATTTATTCTGCCAATAATCATCTTAATCTTTTAACTCTTTGATTATGGCTTCTATGTCAAGAGTGTTGTGATTAATAGCAATGTTTCCATATGGGTCAAGATAACACTCCCTATCTGGATCCCATCTATTTGCTCTTTTTTCCTCCGAAAGATACCGGATATTCTGATCATTCTGTTTGTGGCCAACAACCTTCTATAATTATACTTCTGTTCTTCATTTCTGTTGTCTTTCCACGGAACAGGTTCATTCTTTGCCATGAAAGCGTAACCAACCGCATCTTCCTCCGGTAATAGTTCACTCCAGTCATAACCCTCATCATCATAAATCACCGCAAGAGCTCTAGATTTCTCTTTGTTCTCTTCAATCTGCTTCATTCTTGGCGGCTCCGATTTGTTTTGATGATATATCGCCTTCTTGTAGTAATCTTCCCTGAACGGGTTCTCAAACTCATCAGCATACGCGTTTCTGCACTCACGCTTGAAGTGACCTTTCTGCTTACACTTGAAGCATGTCACATTGGACTTGTCAAACCCCAACTTGGTAGATGGTCTACCAATTGACTTCCTGCCGGTTATTTCCATGAAACGCTGAGCTCGACGAACAGC